>NW_006159853.1:1133977-1142578 GCF_000334495.1 Tupaia belangeri chinensis | reverse complement strand
TGGAAACACTAACAAATTTACTGTCAATTGTTCTAATTGTACACTTTCTCATTGTATTAGCAATGGAACCTCTTCTGTTTTTGTAGAACAACCTTCATTTGTTATGTTTCCTGTAAATGTATCGGAAGAACAGTATGAGAAAAAGGGATTGCAAGTTTTGTGAGAACTAGAACATGCCCTAGCATGTCACAAGTGGGGCATAGGACTCATAATAACAGAAATTATTGCATTTATATCCATTTTGGTGACTGCAGTCACCTCTGCCATAGCTTTAGCACAGACAGTACAAACAGCTGGTTTTGTAGATACTGTGTCCAAAAATATTTCCATAGCCTTACATACTCAAGAAACTATTGATGAAAAAAATCCAACAAAAATTGGATGCTCTTTATGATATTGTTGTACATCTGGGAAACCGGGTAGATGGGTTACATGTGAGTTCTTCTGTCTGATGTTATGCTTTATATCAATGGATTTGTGTCACCCCTAAAATTATAATGAAAGCCAACATGATTGGGGAAAGGTCAAAAAACATTTACAAGGTGTCTGGCTCGGAGCCAATGAAACAATGGACATCCATACACTCCATCGAGAGATCTTAGAGATAGAAAAGGCACATTTCTCTCCCTTTAATGCAGCACAAGAGGCAAATAAATTGCTGCAACAACTGTATGGTCTCCTACCACACTGGACCTCTTGGCAACAGTGGTTAATGCCTGCCATTATGGCAGCAGGTATTGGTCTTATGTTGCTGTGTTGTGCCCCCTGCCTTCTGCAAATAATTGGACGCGCCTTTCTTGGAGTTCACTCTGAAATGCATCCATCGGTTAAAACTTCAAGCCAAGGCATTAGATGCAGAGGCTGGTAGTCAATGACGGGTAAGATTCTTGGCATGTTTCTCAACCTAAGACAGGGGGTGCATACAAACATGCATTACCCGATGACGGGTAAGAGAAAATGTCACCAGGGACAACCTAAGACAGGCACAGCCTACTGCCCGTCAGAAGTGGCGGATTTTTCTTTTAATAAACAAAAAAGGGGGAGACATGGGGAGCCAAGAAGGAGATGTGAGGAACTTGCAGGACGTGACCGCTAGATGGAGACAAAGGTTATTGTCTGGACCTAACCTTGGGCATCTGAACTGTCATGTGCAGAATATTCCAAGTATTGTTACAACAACCTGATAAACTCAGCAAGGACTTTTGAGTCCCATGTTAAGGGAACCAAATGTTTCTGTATAAAACAGAGCAATAAACTTAACTCGTGGCTGACCAGTATTGACTGGCAGTCCTCCTGTTTCTATCCTGTCTTTTTGTCTTTTCTTTAATCCTCGCCCCCCAACTCAGGAACTGTTTGCGTATCTCTTTGTAAAATTTTGAGGAATCTTCTTCTTGTTTTCCACAGTAGGTATACTGGTTTACATTACAACCAACAGTGCATGAGGGTTCTCTTTTCTCCACAAACTTGCCAACATTGGTTTTTCTTCTTTTTTTGGAGGGGTTGGTTTTATTGGGTGAGGGGTCTGTTGTTTCGTTTTTAATTGTAGCAATGCAGACTAGAGTTAGGTGACAATTCGTTGTGGTTTTTATTTGCATATTCTTTATGATAAAAAATGTTGAACATTGTTTCATTTGCTTTTAGGCTATTCGTATGTCTTCACTTGAAGTTGTTTTTTTTTTTCAGATCGATTGCCCATTTTTAAATTAACTTATTATTTTTATAGATGAGCTGCTTCAGTTTCCTGTATATTCTGGTTATCAACTCTGTCTAACATATAGATGTAAATATTCTTTCCTATTTACTGTTAGTTGTCTCTTTATTCTATTGTTTTATTTGTTGTACAGAGCTTTTCAGTTCTATGTAACCCCACTTATCTTTTTTGGATCTGATGAGTATGTTTTAGGAGTCTTATTTAAAAATCTTTTCCTACTTCAGTGTCTTCAAGAGTTCTCCTGCATTCTTCACAACTAGTTTTATATAGTTTGGGACTTTACATTTAAATCTATAATCCATTTTGAATTTATTTTTATAAATAATGAGAGATGGTATCTAGTTTTATTTTATTGCAGGTGAATATGGAGTCTTTCCAGTATCATTGGTTGAAAAGAATATATTTTCTACCCTGGATTGTTCTTTGTAAAGATCAGTTGGCTGTTTGTTTGGGTTTATTTGTAGAGTCTCCACTCTATTCCTTGGTGAGGTTTTTGTACTACTATCATGCTGTTTTGATTATTACAGTTTTGAAATATGTTTTGAGGTAAAGTTGTAAGATGTCACCAACTTTATTCTTTTATGATTCCACACAAACTATGTGATTGTTTTTTCTTCTATTTCTGTAAAGAATAGCACTGTTAATTTAATAAGAATTGCACTAAATTTATATGTTCTTTAGAGTTGTATTGACTTTTTAATTAAATTGATTCTCCCAGTACAAGAACTAGGATATCTTCCCATTTTTTTCTTTTTGATATAATTTTCAATTACGATCTTAAGTTTTTCATAGTTTTTAGTTTAAAGTTCTTTTACCACTTAGATTTATTCCTAGGTGTTTTATTTCATTTGTGTGTGTGTTTGTGTGTGTTGTAAATGACATTTTTTAAAATTTTGCCTCAAAGTTTATTGTTAACTACATAAAAGAGCTGTAGTTTTTCTTTTCTTTTTTTTTCTTTTTTTTTTTTTTTGAGAGGTTTTTGCTATAGGGCACATGCGCTTACCAGGAAGACAGAGAGAGACAGAGAGAAAGTGAGAAATCACCCTCCAGGGGCATGGCCATGCCTAAATCCTTTCTTCTCCATTCTCCTCTTGGGATCTTAGGCATGCACACACACGAGCCCGGCGTGAGTTTAAGCCACTAGGACTTGAACTGTGGTCGACTACATGGGAGTCCAGCAACATAGCCATTATGCTAACTGCTGGTCTCAAGAGCTGTGGATTTTTATATATTGACTTTGTATGCGACAAAGTTTTTGAATTTATCATTTCTAAGTTTATTTTCATAACGCCTTTAGAATTTTCAGTGTATATAATAATTTCATCAGCAAATGGGAACAATGTAACTTCTTTTCCTTTTCGAATACTTTTAATTTTACTCTCTTGTCTGATGGATTAATACGTCCAATACTATATTGAAAAGAAATGGAGAAATTGTACATCCTTGTCTTGTTCCAGTTTTTAGTGGGAAAACATTAAACTTTTCCCATTCAGTATGTTACCTATGAATTTATTATCTGTGGCTTTTAATGTGTTAAGAAATGTGAGAGGGAAGGAAATAATGGAGAAAAGAAAAAAACTGTTTAAGGGACACAAAAATGGAAAATTATCTGCTGCTGATGTGTATAGTAATAACTTTGACTGGATTCATTTACAGTGTGTTCATGCTAGGAAAACTGATTTTGTATACTATATTGATATATAGCAATTAAATGCAAACAGCAACAACAATAATAATAAGATATTGATATTAAGAACATTGATTTTCATTTTAACTCACCACTTCTGAATTAATCATCAACACAGAAATAAACAAAACAGGATGAATGTGACTGAATTCATTCTAATGGTACCAATATGGAATCCTCAGATGCAGGAAATTATATTCTTGGTGTTACTTATCACCTGTGTTGTCACTGTCACAGAAAATATGCTCACCTAAATCTGCAGCCAGATTTCAGACTCCCCAATGTATTTCTCTTAGGCTTTGTTATCTTTGACAGATGCATGCTATTCCTCTCACACAATCTCAAAAATGCAAGCTAATTTGCTCTCAGAGACAAATGCTATCCACTGCAATGAACCCATGACACAGATCTTGGTAAACATTTCTTATGTGATTTGGAGAGTTTCCTTCTTGTGATCATGGCCCACGGTCACTATGTGGCCATCTGCATATTTTTGTACTATTTGACTATGATGAACCACCCCTCATGCTCTCTCCTGCTGGAGTGTGTTGGGCAGTGAATTTTCTTCACTGTATTTCTGGTTACCTTCTGGCACTCTTTCTGCCAACATTATGGATCACTTCATGTGCGACATTTGTCTCTGGGACAACTTAGCTGCATGGATGCTTTCTTGGATGATCTCTTGGCTGGCTGCCAATAGTGAGGTAATCATTTTGTAATGTTGCTGTCCTCTCTTATGGCCCACGGTCACTATGTGACCATCTGCAGATTTTTGTACTATTTGACTATGATGAACCACCCCTCATGCTGTCTCCTGCTGGAGTGTGTTGAGCAGTGAATTGTCTTCACTGTATTTCTGGTTACCCTCTGTCTCTCTTTCTGCCAACATGGATCACTTCATGTGCAACATTTGTCTCTGGGACAACTTAGCTGCATGGATGCTTTCTTGAATGATCTCTTGGCTGGCTGCCAATAGTGAGGTAATCCTTTTGTAATGTTGCTGTCCTCTAGGGTCATTCTGCACTCATCGAGTTCTAAAAGCTCTTTGTATTCGTGGCTTCCACATCACAGTTGTTAGTTCCTTGTGTCCTCTGTTTTTATGTCTCTGTGACCAGTAACCACTTCTCTCATGAATAAAACCCCTCACAGAATTTTAAGATATTGTATACGCTTGTCACTCTCATGTTAAATTCCATTATTCATATAGTAAGAATGCAGACTTAAAAATTGCCATTAGAGTGTTATTACTCAGAAATATAATTGCAGATTTGATATAATATGAAAATTTTATTTCTTCCATGATTTTTACAATAATTATAACCATATGTTAAAACCCTGCCCACACTTCTTATCTGACTCTTACAGCAATTTTGCAGGGTAGGAATTATTATGATTATTTATTTTTGCAGAGGAAGAAGAATAAATTCAAAAAAGTTAAATAATGAGCCCAATGTCAGATACTGAGCTAGTGTTAAGATTTGCATTTATCTAGACCTAAATTTGATGCTTTTCTAATAATTTCAAAGAGTATCAGAAAAAGGTAGCATTTAGAGAATAATCAATTTTGTAGCCTACTAAACATTTTTCTTTCCTAATTGCAGAGCTTTATAATGTGTCTATGTATATAAGCAACTGGTATTCAGAAAGATATATTACCTACTAGTATCTATGACAGTGTAAAATATAAATTAGAGAACATATTTACTAATATTTTCTTGGCACTCACTCAAATATCTATAGGAATCTTCATAAATTTAATTAAATTTACTATTTTTTAAAATAATTTTATCTATTTATATGTGCTTCTTTTAGTACATAATTCAGGTCACAATGAGTGATTATTGAAAAGTAATGAGACATCTGAAGGCACCTGGCCAGCAAGGAGGCAACACTGCCCTCACTGCCTCCCATCCAGATCCCCCAGTCTAGGATCCACCTAGAACCATAGACTGCCCCTTTGGCTGTAGCAGCCAGCAGCGTGGTACATCTGAAGGCACCTGACTTTTTCTTTATTCCCCTCTCTCCTCCTTTCTTTTCCCTTATATTATCTTCTCTTCTTCTTCCATCTTGCCAGAGGAACGAGCTAGATTTAGAATCAGAGATCTGAAATTTTCTAGTGCTATAAAGTTCTAGGGGTTCCTCCCTTATACGGAACCAGCTGTGAAACAGGAGATACTGCTCTTCAGACACCTGACTATAGTATCTTTTTTGCGACCATGTTACTAAAAACAACAGAACAGAGACTTCGGCAGATATCAATTCCCAACAAAAGAAACATGCTCCTAGCCAGTGAAACATTCTCCTAACAGGTACTTAAAAGTTAGTACATCTTCCAATGGCTAGAAGTAGAAGAAGAGCCTCAGGTATGAATAAACAAGGAAATATATCTCCATCAAAGGTACAAAGTAACTCCCCTCCATCTTCTGTGCTAATGAATGATGTTACCAAGATGTCAGACAAAGAATATCGAACATTTATGGTGAACAAATTCTTCGAGTTGGAACAGAAAAGAGAAATGAACTACAGGAGATGAGAAAGTCATTCCAAGATATGAAAGAAGAAATGGACACTCTGAGAAAGAACCAGATGGAGCTATTAGAAATAAAGTCTGGAATAGAGGAAATCAAAACTCCCTTGAAAGTATTGAAAGTTGATTAGATCATGCAGAAGATCAAATCTCTGATGTAGAAGATAAAACCTCTGAGCTAGAATCACCAAAAAGAGGGGGAAAAATGAGGATAATATACAAGAAATACTAGATTTCATAAAAAGCCCAAATATCAGAATAATTGGCATCCCAGAAGGTGAAGAAACTAATAGTGGCATGGATAATCTATTCCATGAAATCCTGGAAGAAAATTTCCCAAGTCTAGGGAAGCACTCTAGCATCAAGACCCAAGAAATACAAAGCACCCCAGGTATAATGAAACCCAGAAGATCTTCCCCAAGATACATCTTAGACAGACTATTCAAGACCACAGATAAAGACATGATACTAAAACTGGCAAGAGAGAAATGAGAAGTAATGTACAAAGGTCATCCCATCAGGCTAACTCTGGACCTCTCAACGGAAACACTGCAAGCAAGGAAAGAATGGGAAGATGTATTGAAAGTGCTAAGAGAGAAACAATTTCAACCAAGATTAATGTACCCTGCAAGATTATCCTTCATATGGGGAAAAAAGATTAAAATCTCAGACAAACAAGACCTGAAAGAATTTGCCAGCACCAGACCAGCTCTTCAAGAAACCCTGAAGAAAGTACTGTTCCAGGAAAACTAAAAAGCTGACAGAAACAAAGGAATAAAAGGCTGCTGTGACAATGGCCAACTTAAATGTCAGGGCAGATCCAGTTACATCGATAATAACATTGAGTGTGAATGGATTAAATTTTCCAATCAAGAGACACAGACTGGCCAAATGAACAACAACAACAACAAAATCAGAGAACCTCTATATGTTGTCTACAGGAAACCCACCTCACCACCTCATCGATAAAGACATACATAGACTGAAACTGAAGGGTTGGAACAAGGATTTCCATGCAAATGGGAACCAACAAAGAGCTGGAGTTGTGATACAAATTTCTGACAAAATAGGCTTTAAAACAAAAACTGTTCGAAGAGACAAAGAACAGCACTATATTGTAGTAAAACAATAAATAGATCAAGAAGATATAACTCTCATAAATATCTATGTGCCTAACACAAGAGCACTGAAATACATGAAGGAAAGACTTTAGATCTAAAAGGGGAGATAGACTGTAATACACTAATTGTTGGAGGCCTGAACACTGCACTATCCCCTCAGGACAGATCATCTAGACAAAAAATAGATAAAGAGATAAAGGATCTAAGGATCTGTTTTTTTTTTTTTTTCTTTTTGAGAGGTTTTTGCTATAGGGCGTGTGCGCTCATCAGACAGACAGAGAAAGACATAGAGACAGAAAGCAAGAAGTCACCCCCCAGGGGGGAGGGATTAAAGGATCTGAATGATACCAGAAATGAAATGGACTTAACAGATATATATAGAACTTTCCATCTAAAAGCCAGAAGATACACTTTTTTCTCACCCCTACATGGAACCTTTTCGAAGATTGACCACATCTTAGGGCACAAAGCAAGCCTCTACAGACACAAAGGCATAGAAACTATACCCAGCATCATCTCTGACCATGATGGAATTAAACTTGAGTTTAATTTCAAGAGAAATCCTCAAAAATACTCAAATACATGGAAACTAAATAACCTACTACTGAATGACTCCACAACTACTGATGAAATAAAGTCTGAAATCAAAAGATTCATGGAAGCCAATGACAATGACGACATGAGCTTCCATAATCTTTGGGACATTGCAAAAAGGCATAAGAGGGAAGTTTATAGCAATTAGTGCTCATAAGAGGAAGATGGAAAGAAGGCAAGTGGATCACCTAACATCATGCCTCAGATAATTGGAGAAAAAAAAATAATCCAAAATCCTCAAGGAGAAAAAAAAAAAAATGAAGATCCAAGCAGAAAAAAATGAAATAGAAAATAAGGAAACTATACAGAAAATAAATAAAAGTAAAAGCTGGTTCTTTGAAAAGATAAACAAAATCGATACACCACTAGCGAGACTTATTAAGAAGAAGAGAGAAAGGAACCAGGTAAATCAAATCTGCAGTGAAGCAGAAAATATAACAACAGACAAAGTAGAAATACAGAACATCATTAGAGGATACTATGAACAACTATATGCCAAGAAACAAGACAATCTTGATGAGATGAACAAATTCCTGGACATGCATAATCTACCAAGATTGAGCCAGGAGGATATAGAAAGTCTAAATAGGCCCATAACAAGCCAGGAGATTGAATCAGTAATAAATAACCTTCAACAAAGAAAAGCCCTGGCCCTGATGGTTTCAGCTCTCAGTTCTATAAAACTTTCAAAGAAGAGTTAACCCCCATTCTGCTCAAGTTATTTCTAAAGATCCAAAAGGGTGAATTTCTCCCTAATTTATTCTATGAAGCCTCTATCACCCTTATCCTCATAACAGATGAAGACAGGTCAAGGAAGGAAAACTATAGACCAATATCTCTGATGAATATAGATGCAAAGATTCTCAACAAGATACTAGCAAACCATATTCAACAACTTATAAAAAAGATTATACATCATGATCAGGTAGGCGTTATTCCAGGAACACAAGGTTGGTTCAAC
>NW_006159853.1:1127811-1133699 GCF_000334495.1 Tupaia belangeri chinensis | reverse complement strand
AAGGGTCATTTCTCAACACAATAAAAGCTATCTATGAAAAACCCATCGTGACATCATCCTTAATGGAGAAAAGCTGAAAGCTTTCCCACTAAAAATGGGTACAAGACAAGGATGACCACTTTCTCCACTCCTATTCAATATAGTACTGGAAGTCCTCGCCAACACAATCAGAAAAGAGAAAAAAATTAAAGGAATCCAAATAGGAAAAGAAAAGGTGAATCTCTATTCGCAGATGACATGATTATGTACATAGAAGACCCAATGATTTCTATGAAAAAATTCCTGAAAGTAATGCACAAATACAGTAAAGTTGCAGGATACAAAATTAATCTACAGAAGTCTATAGCATTTCTACATACAAACAACAGGCTGGTGGAGATAGAACTGAAAAAAGTTATTCCATTTACTATAGCCAAAGAAAGTATAAGATACTTAGGGATAAATCTAACCAAAGAAGTTAAAGACCTCCACAAGGAAAACTACGATAAGATAAAAAAAGAAATTGAAAATGACACAAAAAAGTGGAAGGACATCCCATGTTCCTGGATTGGAAGAATTAATATAACCAAAATGGCAATTCTACCCAAATTAATCTACCCATTTAATGCAATGCCAATCAAAGTACCAGACACATTTTTCAGAGATCTAGAAAGATAACAATAAAATTCGTCTGGAATAATAAAAGGCCCCTTATTGCCAAAGCAATTCTTTTTTTTTTTTTTTATTTGGAGAGGTTTTTGCTATAGGGCATGTGTGCTCGCCAGACAAACAGAGAGAGTCAGAGAGACAGAAAAAGAGAATTCACCCCCCAGGGGTGATGGCCACACCACAATCCTTTCTCCTCCATTCTTCTCTCGGGATCTTGGGCACACACACACATGTGCCCAGTGTGAGTTTTAAGCCACCGGGTCCGGGACACGAATCGCGGTTGAGTACATGGGAGTCCAGCGACATAGCCATTACACTAACGGCTGGTCCCTTGCCAAAGCAATTCTACACAAGAAGAGTGGAGTGGGCAGCATCTCACTCCCTGACTCAAAAATATACTACAAAGCTGTGGTAATCAAAACAGCATGGTACTGGCACAGGAACAGATATGTGGAACAATGAAACAGAATTGAGTCCACAGGAATAAATTCCCAATCATTCAGTCAACTGATTTTTGACAAGGGGTACCAGTCAATCCAGTGGGAAAATCTTTTCAACAAATGGTGTTGGAAAAACTGGATTTCCACCTGTAGAAAGATGAAGAAAGATGAATCTGAACACCTACCTCTCACCTTTGACAAAAATCAAGTCAAGGTGGATCAAGGATGTAAATCTAAGACCCCAAACTATTAAACTTCTTCTAGAAAACACTGGGGAAATTGTGGGAGACATTGGGGTAGGGAAGAGGCTTCTTACATAAGATCCCCAAAGCACAGTCGATAATCCCCAAAATACACAAGTGGGATTACATCAGACTAAGAAATTTCTGCATGCCAAAAGACACAGTAATTAATGTGAATTGACAGACCTCAGAATGGGAAAATATTTTTGTACATTATGCATCAGATAAGGGACTGATAACCAGAATACACAAGGAACTGCAGAAGCTGGTTGGAAAAAAGATGATCAACCTTATTAAAAGATGGGAGAAGGATTTGAAAAAAACCACTCTCTAAAGATGACATATGAATAGCCAAAAGGCATATGAAAAAATGCTCGACATCCCTCATCACAAGGGAAATGCAGATCAAAACAACAATGAGATACCACCTAATCCCAGTCAGAATGTCTAAGATTAAAAATATATATATATAAGTGTTGGCGGGGGTGTGGTGAAAGAGGAACTCTTTTACACTGCTGGTGGGAATGTAAATTAGTCCAACCACTGTGGAGAACAATTTGGAGATTCCTCAAAAGTCTACAAATAGAACTACCATATGATCCAGCAATCCCATTCCTTGGCATCTACCCAAAGGACAAAAGAATTCTTTATTGAAAAAGTGCTTGCACATCGATGTTTATTGTGGCACTTTTCACAATTGCTAAAATGTGGAACCAACCCAAATGCCCCCATACAGATGAATGGATTGAATAACTGTGGCACATATATTCTATGGAATACTATTCAGCCATAAAAAAATAAAATAAAAAAAAAATAAAAAAAAACCAAGACCCTGGCTTTTGACAGAAAGTGGAAGAATATGGAAGATTTTACTGCTGAGCGAAGCTAGCCTTGCTATGAAGGAGAGACACTGTATGTCTCCACTTAATATATACTGAGTGTCTGCACTCTATAGCTGAAACTGATGGGCTAAAGGATGTACAAACGCAAGAGATGGGTGTGAATGCCAGATGTGGTGTGTGTGGAGGAGTGGGGCCTGGGGAAAAACATTTGGAGGAGGGATATGGAGACAGCATTGTTGATACAGGGAGGTAGTATTGTTATATTTTGATCAACTGGACCAGGGAGAAATGTTCACATATTGAAATGATTACCTTGTAAGCTAAATAATGTGATTGAATGTATTAAAAATGTAAATAAAATTTTAAAATGTTATGAGAACTATGAAGAATAAGTGGATGAATTAAATTTTGGAAAGTCAGATAGTTATCCACCACTATTTTTAATTTATACAATGAGCAAATATCCAGACTCTATGTTGAGTTGATTTGTCATCAAATATTTAAATTTATAAGTGGTGGACTGAGGGTTTTTTTTCCTATTTTTTTTTTGTCTTAACACGTTGATTTCTCTTCCTGTGGGCTTAAAGAAGGAGTTAAAAATTAAAGAGGAATGTTCTATAAGTTCTCTCTAGTGTTGATTTAAGAAACATAAATAATTGGATTGTTGGCAAGCTCTGCTAATGATAATTAAATACACTGGAGATCTAATTAGCCACAGCTAAGAAACTTCACAGAATTTGCCTGCACATAGGATATGTGATAGAACTTCGTAAGGCTCAAGAGAAAGGCATTATCCAAAGGTGCTATGTATATATTAACAAAGACTTATTGCAGCAAAGTCAGTTGGCTTTTTTAATCTTATAACTGTACTTGGTGAACTAATAACTGTCTGGTACCCTGACCATGAAACTATGTCAAACAGATTGACAAGTGAGATTTTTTTTTAAAAAATCATATAATTATAAAATTTCAGAAGTAAATTAGCATTAAAAAATCATATACTCACTCCTCTTCCCCACCAGTCTGAGGTTTAAATCTCTTTTTCAGCTTGTCAAGTATTAAGAAAGTCAGAGCAATTATACTTGTACCAATTTAGAAGTAAAAATATTTAGGGATCTTTCTTTTATATGTATTTAAATTAGAATAATGTGATTATATACATATATATGTATATTTGCATCAAAATCTCCTCACTTAATATTATCAACTTGAGAATTTTCCTATGATATTACTCAAATTTTAAAAATGTTTCTACTAAAAGCTACAAATTTCTCCGGGAAATGCAATATTTAAAATATCTGTTTCTCTAATGTTGGAGATTCCATATAGTTTCTCACTTTGTACCATTCTAAATATTTGTTTTGAATGTTTTTGGACATAAAATGTTTCTCCCTTTAAACTATTTTCTCTAAGTTTATCCCTAGGAACAGTATTATGAAGTCAAAGCAAAGAAACTTTATGTTATATTTGAGTCACTTTCCTTTATTTATTTATTTAAAAATTTTTCTTTTTGTACACCATTCTTTTTTCAGATTTGTTTGGGAGCCTACAAAAGGATAAGGGAATGTAGCTAAGCTATTTCAGTTTGTTTTCACATATGTGTTAGATTTTTCATCTTGAATAATTAAAAAATGAAGGTTTTTATTCATTTATCTTTGAAAGGGAAAGGAGTATTTTGCACAGAATACATTTTGTTATATTTATGTTTTTTCTTCATATTTCTCTGAGAACTGTGTCCTCACTCGGAATGATTTTCCCCGATCCATTAATAACACAATATCCTCTAGACAAGACAGATCTGTAATGGATGTCATAGGAAGATGGAAGAAGAAGGCATACATAATGTGTGTACCAGAAATGCAAAGGAGAGGTGGTGATAATTGATCTGGTAGTTAGATGAATTGCTGCTGTGAAGGTAAAAAAAGGTCTAGGGGGAAATTATTAGTGGCATTTGATAAGATAGTTTTATGCTTTAATATGGATAAAGGTACATCAGTATACATAGTAAAAATCCAATAAATACTTGTTGAGTAATAAACATGTAAGTGATTATTTATAGTAATCAATGATTTTATTAATATATAAGATTGTGTGTGTGTGTGCGTGTGTGTGTATACCTCTAAATATCTGTACATTATTTTACCTTATCGAGTAGTCTATTTCTTTTTGCTATGCATGTTAAAATTCTATTTTTAAAGCTTGGAAATAAGAGTTGCCTTTACTAACACATCTTAACAATTGTAAAATCTGCCCAATAGTATTTTATCTTAGTATACTGAAGCTGAAATTTTACTGGGTAGGACTGTGTTTAAAATGGATATGCAACCTAATTTTGAAGAATACATAATATTAATCATCTAAGGGACCAGCAGTTAGCATAATGACTATGTCGCTGGACTCCCATGTAGTCAACCATGGTTCGAGTCCTGGACCTAGTGGCTTAAAACTCACGCTGGGTGCGTGTGCGCCCATGACCAAGATCCCGAGAGGAGAATGGAGGAGAAGGGATTGTGGCATGGCCATCCCCCCTGGTGGGTGATTTCTCGCTTTCTGTCTCTCTCTGTCTCTCTGTCTCTCTTTGTGTTTCTGGTGAACACATGTGACATATAGCAAAAGCCTCTCAAAAAAAAAAGAAAAAAAAGCAATATTAATCATATTAATCATCTAACATTGTACTTAATTTGAGAGGTTATGGTTTTAGGGCATGTGCACTCCCTGGAGAGAGAGAGGGACAGCAAATAATCTCTTTGGGAATGGCCATGCTGTAATCCCTTTTCCTTTATTCACTTTCCAGTATCTTCATCGCACATGCAAATGGACCTGACATAAGTTTTAAGTCACTGGACTTGAGACTCAAACCTTGGTCAGCCATGTTGGAGTTCATCAACATAACGACTATGACATTTTCTACCTCAGGAATTTTTTTTCATTTCATTTTCTTCCATACATTCGATCACATTATTATTTTTCTTACAAAATGGATATTCTAACAGGTGAACATGTCTCTCTAACAGAGTTGATAAAACTACAAAATATCTTCAACAGATAATACCACACCTCTTTGTGTCATTAATGTTTTGCCTTGCTTTCCCTCCCCCAAATGTCCTTCCTCAGACCCTCCTCTTTCACACATAGTGTATCTGGTATTTACATCTATATACTATGTTTCTATATCCTTATTCAATTAGTTTCAGTCATAGAGTGCAGACACTGGGTATATATTAAGTGGGGGCATACAATGCCTCTCCTTCATAACATGGCTTGCTTCACTCAGCAGTAAGTCTTCCATATTCATCCACTTCCTGTCTGCCTGTCAAAACCCAGAGTTTTTGTTGTTGTTGTTGTTGTTGTTTTTTGGTGTTTTTTTTTGTTTGTTTGTTTTTGGCTGAATTATAGTCCATTGAGTACATGTGTCACAGTTTTTCTATCCATTCATCAGTTCGTGGGCATTTGGGTTGTTTCCATGACTTAGCAATTGTGAATAGTGCCACAATAAACATAGATGTGCAGGCACTTTTCCAATTAAGTATTCTTCTGTCCTTTGGGTAGATACCAAGGAGTAGGATTGCTGGATCATATGGTAGTTCTATTTGTAGATTTTTGAGGAATCTCCAAATTGTTCTCCACAGTGGTTGGACCAATTTACATTCTCACCAGCAGTGTAAGAGAGTTCCCTTTTCACCCCACCCCCACAAGCACTTATCGTTTTTTTTTTT
>NW_006159853.1:1120963-1127286 GCF_000334495.1 Tupaia belangeri chinensis | reverse complement strand
TAAGAAGCTTTTCCCTACCCTAATGTCTCCCAGAGTTTCCCCGCTGTTTTAAAGGAGCAGTTTTAGAGTTTGGGGTCTTAGATTTAGATGTTTGATCCAGTTTGACTTGATTTTTGTCAGAGGTGAGAGGTAGAGGTTCAGATTCATCTTTCTGCCAGTGCAAATCCAGTCTTGCCACCACTATTTGCTGAAGAGGTTTTCCTTTTCCCACCAGATTGACTGGTACCCCTTGTCAAAAATCAGTTGACTGTATGTTTGGGCATTTATTTCTGGGGACTCTATTCTGTTTCATTGGTCCACCTGTCTGTTTCTGTGCCAGTACCATGCTGTTTTGATTACCACAGCTTTGCAGTATATTTTGGGTCAGGGAGTGAGATTCCACCCACTCCACTCTTCTTATGTTTTGATTACCACAGCTTAGTGGTATATTTTTGCATCAGGGAGTGAGATGCCACCCACTCTACTCTTCTTATGCAAAACTGCTTTGGCAATATGGGGGTCACTTATGATTACAGACAAACTTTACGATTGTCTTTCCTAGATCTGTGAAGAATGTGTCTGGTACTTTGATTGGCATTGCATTAAATAGGTAGATTAATATGGGAAGAATTGTCATTTTGATTATATTAATTCTTCCAATCCAGAAACATGGGATGTCCTTCCACTTTTTTGTGTCATTTTCAATTTCTTTTTTAATCTTCTCATAGTTTTTCTTGTGGAGGTCTTTAACTTCTTTGGCTAGATTTATCCCTAAGTATCTTATACTTTTGTGGCTATGGTAAATGGAACAACCTTTTTTCAGTTCTGTCTGCCTGTTGTTCATATGTAGAAATGCTATAGATTTCTCAGTATTAATTCTGTATCCTGCAACTTTACTGTATTCATGTATTACATTCAGAAATTTTTTTATGGAAACCATTGGGTCTTCTATGTATATAATGTCATCTGCAAATAGAGAGTTTCACCTCTTCTTTTCCTATTTGAATGCCTCTTGTACCCGTTTTTCGCGGAAAAGCTTTCAGCTTTTCTCCATTGAGGATGATGTTCACTATGGGTTTTTCAAAGATAGCTTTTATTGTGTTGAGAAATGACCCTTCTATGCCGATTGTGCAGAGAGTCTTGATCATGATGGGATGTTGTATTTTATCAAATGCTTTTTCTGCATCAATTGATATGACCGTATGGTTTTTATCTTTCTTTCTATTAATATGGTGTATTACATTTACGGTTTTGCGTATGTTGAACCAACCTTGCATTCCTGGGATAAAGCCTACCTGATCATGATATATAATCTTTTTTATAAGTTGTTGTATATTATTTGCTAGTATCTTGTTGCAAATCTTTGTGTCTATATTCATCAGTGATATTGGTCTATACATTTTCTTCCTTATCCTGTCCTTATCTGTTTTAAGGATAAGGGTCATAGAGGCTTAATAGAATGAATTAGGGAGAAATTCACCCTTTTAGATCTTTAGAAATAACTTGAGTAGAATGGGCGTTAACTCTTGTTTGAAAGTTTTGTAGAATTCAGAGGTGAATCCATCCAGGGCCAGGACTTTTCTTTGTAGGGTGGTTATTTATAACTAATTCAATCTCCTGGCTTGTTTTGGACCTATTCAGACTTTCTATATCCTCCTGGCTCAATCTAGGTAGATTATATGTTCCCAGGAATTTGTCCATCTCATCCAGATTATCTTGATTCTTGACATACAGATGTTCATAGTATCCTCTAATCAAGTTTTATATTTCTACTATATTTATTGTTATTTTGCCTGCTTCATTGCAGATCTGATTCACGTGGTTCCTTTCTCTCTTTTTTTTAATAAGTCTCACTAGTCGTGTATCAGTTTTGTTTATCTTTTCAAAGAACCAGCTTTTACTTTCATTTATTTTCTGTTTAGTTCATTTATTTTCTATTTAATTTATTTCTGCTTGGATCTTTATTATTTCCTTTCTCCTGGAGTTTTATATATCTTTTTTGCTGTTGCTTTTCCAATTCTGTGAGGCATGATGTTAAGTGATCCATTTGCCTTCTTTCTATGTTCCTCTTACGTGCACTAATTGCTATCAACTTCCCTCTTATGTCTGCATTAGCAGTGTCCCAAAGATTATGGAAACTTGTATCCTCCTTGTCATTGGCTTCCATGAACCTTTTGATTTCAGTCTTTATTTCTTCGGTAGTTGTGGAGTCATTCAGGAGTAGTTTATTTAGTTTCCATATTTTTGAGGATTTCTCTTGAAATTAAACTCAAGTTTAATTTCATCAGGTCAGAGAAGATGCTGGGTATAGTTTCTATGCCTTTGAATCTGTAGAGGCTTGCTTTATGCCCTACGACATGGTCAATCTTCGAGAAGGTTCTATGTGATGGTGAGAAAAAAGTGTATCTTGTGGTTTTTGGATGGAAAGTTCTATAGATATCTGTTAAGCCCTTTTGATTTATGATACCATTTAGAGTCTTTATCTCTTTACCTCTTTTTTTGTCTAGATGATCTATCCAGAGGGGATACTGCAGTGTTGAGGTCTCCAACAGTGTGTTGCAGTCTATCTCTGCTTTTAGATCTAACAGTCTTTCCTTCACATATTTGCATGCTCCTGTGTTAGGCGCATAGATATTAAAAAGTGTTATATCTTCTTGATCTATCGATCCTTTTACTACAATATAGTGCCATTCTTTGTCTCTTCAAACAGTTTTTGTTTTGAAGCCTATTTTGTCAGAAATTAGTATTGCGACTCCGGCTCTTTTTTGGTTCCCATTTGCATGGAAATCCTTTTTGCAACCCTTCAGTTTCAGTCTATGTATAGCTATATCCATGAAGTGGGTTTCCTGTAGGCAATAGAGAGAAAGTTTTTGTTTATTAATCTATTCAGTCAGTCTGTGTCTCTTGACTGGAGAATTTAATCCATTAACATTCAATTTTATTATCAATATTAGTGGATCTTTCCCAAAGCTTAAGTTGGCCATTGTCTTTGTTGCCTTTTACTCCTTTGTTTCTGGCTGTTACTTCTTTAGATTTCCTGGAACAGTACTTTCTTCAGGGTTTCTTGGAGAGCTGGCCTGGTGCTGGCAAATTCTTTCAGGTTTTGTTTGTCTGAGAAGATTTTAATATATTTTTTTCCCATATGAAGGATAATCTTGCAGGATACAATAATCTTGGCTAGCTCAGGAATTTAATGTTTTTACATTTACTTTAAAAACTATACCAGGAAACATTAAGCTGGGAAGTACACTTGTATCAAGTTTAATTTTTTCTCATAAAGTGGAGCATGCAAGGATGAGCATATGTGAGTTCCTAGGTTTTCATGCTGGCGAAGCAGGTGTATACTTATCCATGCAATTATAGAAGTATGGCAATGCATCAATTATTTATTCATCACCTAATTGGAACCAGTACTGAAGACATTATGCCAAGTACTGCATTAGTAACAGGTAGGAAACAGATGTGAATAGCCTATGTGTTATGGTAGGTTCCAAGGAGGGTGTGTCTCCAGAAATACACAAATTTTTTTAATCTGCCTTCTTGCAATGAATGATTCTAGACTATATCTTTCATGGAGTATTGTTTCAAATGTAAATTATCCTAGTGAAGGGATAACCTTTACCTCTGTTCAGTACTTTATAGGTTATAAAATACATCTTAGAGTAACAATGTAGAATATAGGATCATATTTGCAGAGGAGGGCTTGGAAGCAGAGGGCACTGGAATGTATTGCCAAAGTCACATGGAGATGGAGTCATAAGATGAATCCAAATCAGATGCACATAGCTCAGTATTTACTCAGTAAATTAAACATTAATTGTTGCCTGTTGATGTTTTATATATGACAAATGCTAGGTATCATAAGAGATAAAAAGCAAAATGAAGGAAGTAAAAAAGTACATGAATTAATTAATTACTGGGGCCAGATATGCCAAGGACATGCTCTACAATTACAGTGACAACACTACCTTGCTACCGCGAAATTCAGACTGTAATCATCTCATAACTAATTAACTGCATTTAAAAGATATCTTTTTGATTTTTCAGGCCCCCACAAGGTGTTACATACTGAATGAAACAACTCATGCCTCCCAATAATGTGACTGAATTTGTTCTACTGGGACTCACACAGAATCCACACTTGCAGAAAATATTCTTCATTGCTTTTTGCTCATTTTCCTATTTACTGTGCTGGCCAATCTGCTCATCATCATCACTGTCTCCCTCAGCACCAGTCTTAAGGCTCCCATGTACTTTTATCTCACTTACTTGTCCTTCATAGATGCCTCCTACACCGGTGTCACCACCCAACATGATCATCGACCTGCTCTACCAGAGGAGAACCATCTTCTTGGGCGCTGCCTCACTTAGCTATTGTGGAGCACCTCCTGGGAGGATCGGAGATCATCCTCCTCATTGTCATGGCCTATGATCACTATGTGGCCATCTGCAAGCCCCTGCACTACACGACTATAATGAAATAGGAGCTCTGTCATGTCTTGGTGGTGATAGCTTGAACTGGTGGCAAGGTACCCACACTGGATCCATGCCGTCCTGTGGAAACACACAAACCGAGCCTCTAGCCCATGTTATAACCGGATCAGGGCCCTTCCATTGCCCGGACAGAACCTTCCATTTTATAAATCCCTGTTTCGGGGTAAGATTCCCGAAGTGTCGGTTGGCGGCCGAATTGTTGTTGTCATCCAATTGCAAAAAGTTTAAGGTAAATAAAATGAGGGAGAGTTGTTGTTTAGGTTTAAACCCTCTTCCAATTCCTATCATAGCCACAGTAAATGCCACATTAATACCGTAGGCTCAGACCGATTCGGCCAAATTTTTTACTATTTTAAAATCGAGGGGCTCATGATACCGGTTCCCTGCATTGTCTACAAAAACTGGGAAGGTCTCCAGGTCCCCACTTGCATTAGCCGTCTGCCAAGTTTGGGGGTGGAAAGTTGTGCCTCCCTTTGCTGGCGGCGCCGTAGGATTATAGGGAGGGAGATTTGTTTCTGAATGTTTATCTTTTATTTTTAATTTTTTAAAGTGTTTTTCAATCATTTTCATCTCTTCATCCGAGGTCAGCTTGGATTCGGACTCTGAGTCCGAGCTGGTTTCGCTTTTGCTATCTGATCTGATCGATCGCTCCTCTTTTACTTCCTCTAATGCCGCCCTTCCTTGTTCCACTGTCGGAGTGAATTTTTTATCCTCCAAACAAACTCGAATTATCCGCCACAAAGGCAGGGTCCCCCCTGAGATCTGGCCCTAATGTTGTGCCTTTTCAATATCGCCGCCTAACTTATCCCAGCAGGGTACATTAAGGTTACCCGAGACAGCGAACCATGGCACGGCGAGATCTACTTCATGAAGAAACCCCAACATGGTCTTATCCCTTAATTTAAGTCCTTTAGTTTTTAAGAGCGCTTTAAGCGCCTGAAAGAGGGAGTGAGAGGAAGAGTTGCCCATTTTGGTTAGGAGAGGTCTCTTAACTTTACCTGCCTCTATCCCGAGGTCTCTTAACTTTACCTGCCTCTATCCCGAGGTCTCTTAACTTTACCTGCCTCTATCCCGAGGTCTCTTAACTTTACCTGCCTCTATCCCGAGGTCTCTTAACTTTACCTGCCTCTATCCCGAGGTCTTTATTTATGTTCCAGTCTCTTACCTTGTGAGACTTACCAGCCGGCTGCCCTGGAGTGCTAGAGTTCTGGCCGCTCTCGATGCAAGGAGGCTTCCCCGTACGGGCCACCACTTGTCACTTTACAAACGACCCAGAGACGGTCTTCTCTACAGCACTTTATTTACCCCAAGCTCTGTACAGTCTTCTTCCTCCTCTCTTCCCCACCCCAGGGCCTTATAAAGGGCCCCTGACCAATTGGCACGTTGGTCACGAGCACAGAAACCAGTCCTCGAAAGAGGATTGGTTGCATGCGGTGTTCCCGTGCTCTCCACGCTCCCCACTGCCTTACTTCCTTAAAATTGTTTACTGCTTTGAGCGCTCAGTGGGCTTCCATTGAGCGCCATTTTGAAATAGGCGCTGAGGGCGATGGGCGGGGGCGCTCCACACTTATTCCCTACTATTGCTCAATAAAAATGAAACTGTTACTATTAGAAAAAAAACATGGGGCCAGAAGGTGATGTGGTGGTGAAGGCACTGTCCCATGTGGCTTTCTGTGGTTTAATTTCCAGTCCTCAATCTTGAGTTATGCCAGGTGCATGTGCATGTGTGCCCCAAATCTCCAGGGCAGAAAGTATAATAAGAGACTGTGGCAAGGCCATCTTCTCTGGAAGGTGATTTCTCACTTTATATCTCTCTGCTGAATACACTTGCACTATAGCAAAACTCTTTC
>NW_006159853.1:1119934-1120822 GCF_000334495.1 Tupaia belangeri chinensis | reverse complement strand
CAGTTAGCATAATGGCTATGTCGCTGGACTCCCATGTAGTCGACCATGGTTCGAGTCCTGGACCCAGTGGTTTAAAACTCACACCAGGCGCATGTGCATCCGTGCCCAAGATCCTGAGAGGAGAATGGAGGAGAAGGGATTGAGGCATGGCCATCCCCCCCCGGGGGGGGGATGATTTTTCGCTTTCTGTCTCTCTGTCTCTTTCTGTCTGTCTGGCGAGGACACACATCCAATAGCAAAAACATCTCAAAAAAAAGAACAGTGGTGCTCTATAATTCTATGATTCACTACTCTCTCTCTCTCACACACACACAGAGAAAGAGAGAGAGAGAGAGAGATAAATGAATCATAGAACACCACTGTTCTCAATTCACATATTTATCATTTTGGTATATTGATTTTATAAACACTATTGCTACCTTATTTTGTGTAAGCTGTTATCTAGCCATGCTCGTTCTATTAGGCTCAACTCTGAAATGATTTCCAGTGGACACCCTTGCACTTTAGTGCTAGATAAGACAGTGTCAATCTTAAATCTCATACTAGAGCACATTAGTCATGAAATGAGAGATGTGTCATTATCAAGGTGAACTGTGGATGCCTTAAACTTTCAATCTGATTTTTATACCCAGATGATAAGCACAACATAACAAATAAATTATTATAAAAATATTTTAAAATTTTTTGAGAGTTTTTGTTTGTTTGTTTTTGTTTGTTTGTTTGTTTAGCTGTAGGGTGTGTGCACTTGCCAGAAAGACAGAGAGATAGAGAAAGACAAGGTGAGAAATCACCCTCCAGGGGGGATGGCCAGGCTGCAATCCCTTCTCCTCCATTCTTCTCTTGGGATCTTGGGCACACACGCACACGCACCTGGTGTGAATTTAAGCT
>NW_006159853.1:1084070-1119832 GCF_000334495.1 Tupaia belangeri chinensis | reverse complement strand
TGCAATTAAGAACAAAGAAGTGACTAATATCAGAATATCACACTGAATTATATTGCAGGAAAAAAAGAAACATAAAGATTGATGACTCAACATTCTAATCAATTTTACACTTAGGCACCTCAAAATTTGCTGTCATACAAAATATAAAATTAAACAATTGTCGAAATAAATTGTGGTACTGAAATTGTAAAATATAGAAAATTGTAAGAAATAATGCTTCCATTTTTCTAGTATATAAGGAATAAATATGCTTTGAATTATTTCATAAGTATTATTCAATTTCAGGCATTCTTATAGTAGAAATCATTTTGATTTTCATTATTCCAAAAAATATTTTTGTTTGGACTAGAATATGCCAAGAAAAAATGTTTATTTTCTTATGAATGAATTACAAAACCAAATGAGTGTGTAAAACAAAAAATAAAAATAGAAGTATGGAGATAGCCCATGGCATGGTGGTTAAGGTGACTGAATCTCACATGACCCAAGTTGTGACTTGTGTCCTCAACCAGATGACTTGGAAAATATACCAGGAGTTTTTATATCGTGCAAAATAATGATAAAGTGAAAATATGGTGCAGAAGGGATTGTGGCATGACTATTTTACAGAGGTGGTGCTGTCTCAAGTTCTTTCTTTCTCTGGGTATCTCTCTCTAGTGAGTGAATGTGCCTCCCAGCAATTTTTTTAAATGAATAATATGGAGCCAGCAGGTGGCATGGTGGCTAAGAGTGCTGGACTGCAGTTCGAGTCCTGGACTGGGTGGCTTGTTTTCTCACTTTCGCTCTCGGATAATAATGACATAATAATCTGGAAAAAAATAAAAAGTTATTTGATGATGATGGTGGAGATTTTAATGTCTTCGTATTGACTGATATACACAGTATTCCTTATGGAAAAAGAAATGTAATACACTGTAAAATTATATGTGATTCAATGTAATATAAACAAGATTATGATAATAAACAAAAGTAATAATAACAAATTAAATTAAATAAGTAATTTTTTTTAATGACTATTAGGGGCCAGTAGGTGCCTTGTGTCATAAGGATGACTATTAGGGGCCAGTAGGTGGCTTGTGTCATAAGGTACTGGAATCCCATATGACTGATTATAATTTGAGTCCCAGACCCAAAGTATTCCCAACACCAAATGCTTGCAAGGATGTGGAACAGGAACCCTTATTCACTGCTGGTGTGAAGGCAAAATTGTACACTTTAGAAAATGGTATAGCAATTTCTTACAATCGGAGATATACTTTTACCATTTAATTCAGAAATTAATACAATGGTTATTGGCTATTGGTTCTAACTTAGATAAAAACGATAGTACGTTTTATGACTTTTTTTCAGGTGACTTAATTGTTTTGGATATATGGCCTACTGGTCTATTTATTTAAAGGAATACTTTTAAAAGGTAATTCAATTCATGTCCTGGAGCTTTTCTTCAGACTCAGAGGTTGAAGTTTGTTTTGCGGTATTTTCTTTCTCCTACATAGACATTCTTCTAGGAAATCTACTCATCAGGCCGACAGTTTGCCTCAGCAACCTGTTCTAGTCCCCTATGATTTATTTCTCAACTCTTTTGTGGACATTTGCTATTCTTTGATCACAGCTGCCAGCATGATTGTTGACCTGTTAGGAAAGATCAAAACTGTCTCCTCTGTGGGGTGCTGGCTGCAGCTCTTTTGGGCAAACATTTGCCAGCACTGAGACTTGATCCTTACTGTAATGGCCTATGATTATTACATGGCTCTCTGTAAGCCCCTACATTATATGAGCATCATGCATTGGGAGAGATGCAATAAAATGTTACTGGGGACATGGGTAGGTGTGTTCTACACTCCATTCAAGTGACTCTGGTAATCAAACTACACTTTTTGGACTCAGTGAGATTCTTCACCATATTTATGATGTCCACTCTGTGATAAAACTTGCCTACACAGACACCTATTTTATTGGTGTTATAGTAATAGCCAACAGTGGTACTATTGCTCTTTACTATTTTACTCATCTCTTATAACATCATCCTTGTCTTCCTGAAAAAGCAGTCAGCAGAATTACTCTATTTGTGTGTATAAACAGATTCTTTCTCTATCTAATTATATATATGTATATTTCTATATACACACATATATGATATATATCATATATAGAATATATATTTTATGTATATAAGATATATATTTTATTATATATCATATTTCTCATATATCATATATATTTATCATATATATGATAAAATACATAAAAAAATAGGTCCATGGAAAAGTGTTGTAAGCCCTTTGAAACAAAGTGAAAAATAAAACAACCTATTAATGTTGAAATGGATCAGGAGATGTGTGTAAAATATACAAGAAACAGAATGAAAAATTTTCATTCTCTGGCCTTTGGAAAAAGCTTTTACATTCTCTAGGACTCATTTTCTTCACCTACACATTAAGGTAATTATACTGACTCCCATCTAAGACCCTCTCTTTCCATTGTAATATGCCATTAATATACTACACTTCCTGTTCTTTGAAAGCAGTCCTATTGTGTAAAGTGGATTTCAAGAAAATATAGAGATTAAATGAAAATGAAGTCCCCTGTGATGAATAGATGACAATGACTCAATCTACAGGGTACATAACAATTTTCTGACTTTGGTCATTGAGAAACCATATTTCCTACAGTATTTGAACCAAACAGCTTCACTGAGTATAGTGAGCCATGCATCACTGGTTTGATTTACCTTACACCATTTCCAGAGAGAATCATTCTTTATAAACTTTTTTTTTTTTTTTTTTTTTTTTTTTTTTTTTTTTTTTTTTTTTTTTTCCCTTAGAGAAGGAGGCAAGACTTTCTCTTGGGCATGTTACATGTAAGATGCGTTCTAGAAATTCATGAAGTAATTGAGTAGATAGTTGCATATACATATCTGCATCCCAATGGAGGCTATGGGTTGCAGTGTAATCATCAGCAGAGATGGAAAAAGTCCCATGGCTAGATAAAAAAGCACTATGACTAGATAGGAGATACCAGAGGAAAAAGTGAGAAGAGGGAAGCAAAAAGGAGGTCCTGGTATTGAGCCTTGGGACCTTTAGAGGATGAGAGGAGAGGAGGGACCATCAAAGGACACCAAGGAGAAGCTGTTAGGGAAGTAAAAAAGAACATTTAATACAGGATAGTGGACATTATGGAAGTGAAAAATAGAGAGTTTTTTTGTTTTGTTTTTTGGACTTTTTTGTTTTTGTTTTTATTTTTTGTTAGAGAAGGGCCAGTTGATTCAGACACAGCTAAGAGGTTGAGAAGGATGAAGACAGAACCGTGGTCTGAATTTGGCAATGGAGGTTTTTAGTGGACCTGACAAGGACAGCTTCTCTAAATTAAGGGGATGGGAGCCCTAGTGGACTGTGTTGAGAATAGTATATAGATGTGGAGGTGAAGAAGAAAAACAGGATGAGCACTGAACTTTCTGATAAGATCCAAGACTGAAATTGATCTCTGCCTCTTACTAATGGAGTCCTCTTGTAATTTCTTTGGATCTCATTTTGCTTCTCTGTAAATCAAGGATAAACATAAAATACAGCATATAAGTGTTATGAGTACTAAATAAGATAAATGTAAGTGTCTAAGCCCATTTGTGCTGCTATAACAAAACATTCCAGATTATCTAGTTTACAAAGCACAAACATTGATTTCTCACAGTTCTGGAGGCTAAGAAGTTCAAGATCAAGACACTGGCAGGATGGGTGTCTGGGGAGGGCTACTCATTGCTTTCAGGAAGGTGCCTTACTGTGTCCTCTGGACAGCCAGAACACCGTCCTCACATAACAGGAGGGATGGAAGAGGTGAAAGGCAGAAAAGTCTCTCTTTCAAGTCCATTTATGACACTTAATCCCATTCATAAAGGAGGAGCTCTCATGACTCAATCACTCAAAGGCTACATCTCTTAATACTGTTGGATATATCAACATGAATTTTGGAAGGGACACCACCATTCAAACTGTAGAGGTAGGTAAAGTACTTAATGCCCATAAAGGGAATTTCACAAGTGTAGTTTTTGTTCTTCACACATTCTGTTCCCTTTATCTACCTTTTTTAGATAATGAACTTTTCCAACGTAAAGAGACACAGGTGGCCTTTCTATTTGCCAGCAAACTCTGGTGTGAGTACAAATAGCTAAAAAATGCTTCATTACTCTAATTTGCTCACTTGTGCATGATGTTCAATAAGTATAAATATTATCAGTCTCTGGGCGCTACCCACATGGGTGAGCCGGAGGTCAACTGCAGTACAGTACTAAAAGCTGTCTTAAGATCTGTCAGTCCTCAGCAGAAGACAAGGTCCACTCACATCTAAGGTGTATATCCCTTCAGACAGTGAGTGACGACAGAACGTATATAAGCCAAGAATGATGCACTTTGACTCAGCAAAGCAAGACTGCCATTGTGTCTGTGCTCTGAAACCAAAAAAATGAAGCAGTTAATTCCACAGGTGATTTTGTGCCAGAAGGTGACTTAGAGAGCTGGGACTCAGCGGTGAATAAACAGTCCTGTTTCTATTGCACATATTCTGAAACTTTGTGAAAAATCAATGGTAAGTGTGAGGCTTATACTGAATAAACAGTCCTGTTTCTATTGCACATATTCTGAAACTTTGTGAAAAATCAATGGTAAGTGTGAGGCTTATTGCCTGGGTGCTCTATTCTATTGCTATGTGAGAGTGTCTGTTATGAGAATACCATCTCCGTTTTTGTTTGTTTTAAAAGTTTCCTTCCTTCATTTTTAATACTAGAGAGAGGGAGAAAGATGATTTTTATAGCTCTATAGTTATTTTGAAATCAGTTTATATGATATCTCCAGTTTTGTTCATTTTTGCTCAAGATTCTTTGGCTATGTATAATCTTTTTATTTTTTTTCCTACTGATTTTAGAATTTTTTTTTTTAATTTCTGTTGATGGTCACATAGTGCATGCATGCTTGAAAAGCCATATTGTGTGCTATGGAGATGTACAGCAATTAAATGTGAGTAAAAATTTTAAATAATAGGGGCCAGCAGTTAGTATGTTGGGTAATGGCTCTGGACTCCTGCATGGTCAACAGTGGTTCAAGTCCCAGACCTGGAGGCTTGCTTTTTCGCATTCCCTCTCTCTCTCTCACTCTGTCCCTCTCTGGTCAAATTTTAATAAATGAATAAATAAATAAATAAATAAAAGTTAAAAGATTATTCTCAAAAAAAGAATTTTTAAAAATGTCATTGGAATTTTCAAAGGGGCTTCATTAAGTCTGTAGATCATTATAGTAGTATAGACATTTAAAAAAAATATCAAATCTTCAATGCTTTAAGACAAAATACTTTAGAACTTCTTTTTGTCTTCTTCATTTCTTTCATTCATGTTTTATAATTGAGAGTGTATAAGTCTTTTACCTTCTTGGCTAAATTTATCTTTGTTTCATTTTTGCTGATATTAAATAGGATTGTGTTCTTGGTTGCTTTTTCATGCAGTTTTTGTTAGTATATAGAAATGCTACTGATTTTCTATGTTCATTTTGAATCATAAAAATGAATTAAATTTTTTTGTAATTATAATAGATTTTAGCAAAGCCTTTAAGATTGTCTTAGTTTAGGGAACCAGCAGTTAACGTAATGGCTATGTCACTGGACTCCCATGTAGTTGACCACAGTTCGCATCCTGGACCCGGTGGCTTAAAACTCATGCCGACGCATGTGTGTGTGTGCCCAAGATCCTGAGAGGAGAATGGAGGAGAAGGGATTGTGGTGTGACCATCTCCCCTGGGGGGTGATTTCTCGCTTTCTGTCTCTTTGTCTCTCTCTGTCTGTCTGGCGAGTGCACGCGTTCTATAGTGAAAAATCTCTCCAAAAAAAGAAAAAAAAAAAGAAAAGATTGTCTTAGTTTGTGCTGCTATAACAAAACATCTAAGATTGGTTAATTTATAAGTGATATTAATTTTCTTTTTTTTTTTTTTTGGGGGGGTTTTGGCTTTAGGGTGGGGGAGCCGCAATCCCTTCTCCTCCATTCTCCTCTTGGGATCTTAGGCATGCACGCACACGTGCCCGGCGTGAGTTTAAGCCACCGGGTCTGAGACTTGAATCACAGTCGACTACATGGGAGTCCAGCGACATAGCCATTATGCTAACTGCTGGTCCCAGTTTTCTTCTCATAGTTCTAGAGGCTAGAATTTCAAGATCAAAGCACTAGCAGATTTGGTGTCTGGTAAAGAACATAGTCTCTGCCTCCATGAAGGTACCTGTTGCTGTATTCTCAGGGGAATAATTCTGTGAGTTCACATGGCAGGAAGTTGAAGGGCAGGAATGTCAAAGGATATAAGAAATCCAAGAAGCCTCTTTCACAGGCCTCGATGGCCTAATCTTTTATTTTAGGGCGTATTTCTTAAAATTATCACATTGGCCATAAATTTCAACAACTGAATTTTGGACAGGACACAATCGAACCACAATGTTTTATATGAAAGAACATGTCGTTTGCAAACAGGAGCAATTACTTAGTTTTCATTTGGATGTATTTTATTTTTTTCTCTTTCCCAATTGTTTCAGCTAAAGTTTCCAGTACTATGTGGAATAGAAGTGGTAAGAAAGCGTATCCTCGCCTTGCATAAGATTGCAGATTTTCATCATTGAGTATGATATCAGTTACAGGTTTGTCATTTGTGTTCTATGTGCTGAGGTACATCCTTCTGTACCGAGTTTGACTTTTTTTTTTCAATGATTTCCTATTTACATTTAATCATCATTCTTTTTTTATAGCATATAATACAGTTTTACAATGTATATCTACAATGCATGTCAATCAAGCCAAAGATACTAATTTACATTCTCATGTCAAATGTTTTTCCCTGAGCCCCTTACTCCCAACCTCTATTATAATCTACCACTTTCTATGCAGTATCGAGTATCTACACTTCCTATTTATATATCTTTCTGTCTAAATTTCTGCTATAGAATGTAGATATTTAGTATATATTGAACCGGAATATAGTGTTTTTCTTTCACAGTTTGGCTTGATTTTTTTAACATTAAATATTCTGTATTAACTCACTTTGTTTCTAATGGGTCTCATTATTTATTTATTTATTTATTTATTTATTTATTTATTGAGAGGTTTTTGCTATAGGGCACATGTGCTTGCTAGAGAGACAGAGACAGACAGAAAGCAAGAAATAACCCCCAAGGGGGGATGGCCATGACTCGATCCTTTCTCCTCCATTCTCCTCTCGGGATCTTGGGCACACACCCTCACATGCTTGGCATAAGTTTAAGCCACCGGGTCCAGGACTTGAACCATGGTCGACTACATGGAAATCCAGTGACAGCCATTACGCCAACTGCTGGTCCCTCATTAGTATTTTTTTTTAACAGTTGAAACCATTCCATAGTGTGTATGTGCCCCATTTTTTTCAGTCCAGTCATTTGTTCTTGGGCATTTAGGTTGGTTTTGTGTCTTAGCAGTTATGAATAGTGCTGTAAAAAGTGTTAGTTTTTAATCACAAATGTATATTGAATTTCATAAAATGACTTTCTGCATCTATTGAAATAATTGGATTTTTTAATCTACTATTCAGTTTGTGGAGTATCATTTTTATGGATTTATGAATACTGAATCATCCTAGCATGCCTGGGATTAAATCCCATGTAATCGTTGTGGAATAATCCTTTTAATGTGCTGTCAAACTTATTTTGTTAGTATTTTTAAGGATTTTTTGCATATTATTAGGCAATTTTCTAGGAATTATCTTTTCTTGTAGTCTCCTTGTTTGACTTTGGTATCCAGGTAATGGATCATAAAATGAGTGTGAACATATTCCTTTTTTAATTTTTGAAAAAGTATGAGAAGAAGTAGTAAAAGGAGAATTCAAAAAGTTCATGTAAAAAAATGGAATTTAAGTAGTTTATTTTGGTACAAAAAGATGAAATCTATGGGACCAGCAGATGGCGTAGCAGTTATGTCGCTTGACTCCATATGACTGAATGTCATTTAAGTCCTGGATATGATGGCTTGAAAATCATACTGGACGCATGTGTGTGCTAGCCAGAGATCCCTAGAGAAGAATGGAGGAGAAGGGATTGCAGTGTGGCCATCCCTCTGAGAAGATAATTTTTTACTTTCCCTCTCACTGAGACTGTTTGTTTGCCTGTCTCTCTCTCTCTCTTTCTCTCTCTCCAGTCAGTACACACACTCTACGGCAAAAAAATCTCTAAAAATAAATAAATAAATAAATAAAAAGAAGAAGAAATGAGACCCATGTAGTTTTTCTCGCTATATTCATTTTCCATGAACTTTTAAGAACCACTTGTTCTTTCAATGTTGAAATTCAACAGTGGAACTATTGGGACTTTTTCTTTGTGATAGAAGACTTTATTATTGGGATCAGCAGTTGGCATAATGGCTATGTTGCTGGACTCCCATGTAGTCTATGGCGGTTCGAGTCCCAGACCCGGTGGCTTAAACTCACGCTAGGCGTGTGTGCGTACGTGCCCAACATCCCAAAAGGAGAATGGAGGAAAAGGGATTGTGGTGTGGTCATCCCCCCTGGGGGGTGATTTCTCGCTTTCTATCTCTCTGTCTCTGTCTGTCTGGCGAGTCCATGCGCCTTATAGCAAAAACCTCTCTCTCTCAAAAAAAAAAGACTTTTTATTATTATTATTGATTTAATTTCCTCCTTGATTGTTAGCTTGTCCAGATTTTCTATTCCTTCATGATTCAACCTTGTTAGAGTGTATGTTTCTAGGAATTTCTTCTTTTTTGGTTATATTTTTGTTGCCATATAATGTTTGTTCATAGTCATCCCTTAGAACACTTTGCATTTCTGTGGAACCAGTTGTAATGTCTCCTTTTATTTCTGACTTGGAGTCATCTTCTATCTCTCTTTTTTTTTTCTTAGTCTAGTTAAAGGTTTGTAGAATTTGTTTATAATTTCAAAAAACTTTTAGCTTTGTTCATCTTTATTATTGCTTCTTTGTTTCTCTTTCATTAATTTATATTCTAACTTTTACTATCTCCTTTCTTTTATTAATTTGGACTTATTTGTTAGTCCTTTTCCAGTTCCCTATGGTGCAACATGAGGTTGTTTATCTGAGATTTTCCTTAGTTTTTGATATAGGCATTTATTGCCATTAAATTCCTCCTTAAAACTGCTTTTGTGTGACTGGCAGGTGGCATAGTGGTTAAGACGTTGGACTCCCAAATGACTGACTACAGTTTGAGCCTCAGAGCAGAGGGCTTGCTTTCTTATCTTTTTCTCTCTGGTCAAATTAAAAAATAATAATAATGAATGAAATTAAATAAAATAATTCTAAGAAAAAACAGCTTTTACTATATCCCATATGTTTTTGTATGTTGTGTTTCCATTTTCATTTAAATCGAAATATTTTAAGTTTTCTGTTTAAGTTTTTCTTTGCCCTATTGGTTGTTCAGGAGCATGTTGTTTAATTTCCATGTATTTGTGATTAATAGAAATATTTCCTGTTATCAATTCCTAAATTTCTTCCATGGTTGTAGGAAATGATAATTGATATCATTTCAGTCTTCACAAATGTGTTTAAGTTTTTGTGATACTAGCTATGATTTATCCTAAAGAAAGTCATGTGTGGACTTAAGAATTTAAGTTCTCCTGTTATCAGATAAAATATTCTGTTAGATTCATTTGATTCTCTTGATAAATGAATCCTTTGGTATTATACATGACCTAGTTCATCTTATTTTACAGTTTTTCACTTAAAGTATATTTTTATCTCAGGAACCAGCAGTTAGCGTAATGACTATGTCGCTGGACTCCCACATAGTCGACCGTGGTTCACATCCTGGACCCGGTGGCTTAAAACTCATGCTGGGCGCGTGTGCATGCGTGCCCAAGATCCCAAGAGGAGAATGGAGGAGAAGGGATTGCGGCATGACCATTCCCCCTGGGGGGTGATTTCTCGCTTTCTGTCTCTATGTCTCTGTCTGTCTGGCAAGCGCACGCACCCTATAGCAAAAAACCTCTCCAAAAAAAAAAGTATATTTTTATCTAAGCGTAAACATACTTGCTCTCCTTAGGTTTCCAGTTGGATAGAATGTCTTTGTCCATTTCTATTTTCAGTCTATGTGTCATTAAAGGGTACATGAATTTTTTATAAGCAGCCTAGATTTTTTTTATTCCATTTAGCCACCCCATATATTTTAGTTGGTAAATTTAATCAGTATATACTCAAAACAATAATTGATAAATAAGAATTACTACTGTTGTTTTGTTAATTATTTTCTTTTTTGTAGATATTTTTCTTTCTTCTCTTGTTGTTGTCCTTGATTAGATGATTGTCTTACAGTACGTCTTATTTCCTTACTTTTAAACCTTTTTATATCTAAAATAGGCTTTTCTTTGTGATTACAATGATACTTATATTTTATGGTGTAATAGAACTTTTTTTTTCTTTCCTTTTTTCCTTTTTTTGTTGTTGTTGTTTGTTTGTTTTTAATTTGACAAAGTGCATGCAGTCACCACAGAAAGAAGGAAAGAGAAAGCACTCCTGAAGGGGCATGGCCTTTCTGCAAACCTTTCTTCTTCATTTATTCATCCTGTCATGATTTGGGGTATGCACACACATATGCCTAGCATGTTTTTTCAAGATGGTAGGGACAGGATTTGAACTGCACACACAGCCATGTGGGAACCTGCTCCCTTAACCACTAGACCATGGAGCCAGCCCAATATAAAAGCCTGTTTTAACATGTAACTTCACTTAGAACCTCTTATAAAATTATTCACTTTTACTTCAACACTTCACAATTAAAATTTTGATGACACAATCAACATCTTTTTAATCCTGTGTATTCCTTAACAAATTATTCTAGCTAATATTATTTCTAATACTTTTGTTCTTCATACTAAAGACATAAATCATTTACTCCACAATTACAATATTATGCTATTCTGAATTTGTGTAGTTACTTTACCTGTGAATTTTTTACTTTCATGTTTTTATGTTACTATTAGTATTGTTTTCTTTCACTTAGAAAAACTCTCTTTAGCAGTTTTTTTTTCCCTTCAGTATTTTGAATATATTATCACACTCTCTTTTTGTTTTTTGGACAGACTTTTTGTATAGGTCAGAAAGCTACAGAGACAGAAAGCCAGAAATCACCCCCCACGGGGGATGGCCATGCTACAATCCCACTTCCCCCTCCATTGTCCTCTGGGGATCCTGTGCATGCATGCACACATGCCCAGCATGAGTTTAAGCCACCTGGTCCAGGACTCAAACTGCGGTCAGCTACATGGGAGTCCAGTGACATAGCCATTACTCCAAATGCTGGTCCCTATCCCAGTCTCTTCTCATATGATATCTTCACCAAGCTTCATTAGAACTCCGTTATTCGATACATTCTTCTTTTCTTTGCTGCTTTCAGGATCATGTCTTATTTAAAATTTGACAGCCTTATAATATGTCTTATGGTAGTTTTGTTTGGATTGAATCTTATTTAAGCCCTTTGATCTTTCTGAAGTGGCTTATTTTTTTGGGGGGGAGGTGGTATTTTTGGTATAGGGCACATGCATTCACCAGAAAGACAGAGAGACAGAAAGCAAGAAAGGGAGAAATCACCTTCCGGGAGGAATGGCCACACCACATTTGCATCTCCTCCATGCTCCTCTCTGGATCTTGGGCACACACGTACATGTACCTGGCATGAGTTTTATTTTTTATATATATTTTTTTTGAGAGAGAGATTTTTGCTATAGGGCGCATGTGCTCACCAGACAGAGACAGAAAGACAGAAAGCGAAAAATTGTCCCCCATGGGGGATGGCCATGCCGCAATCCCTTCTCCTCCATTTTGCTCCCCCCGCCCACATGCCCTGCATGAGCCACCGGGTCTGAGAGGTGAACCGTGGTCGACTACATGGGAGTCCAGTGACACAGCCATTAAGTTAACTGCTGGTCTCAGCCTGGCATGAATTTTAGGCAGCCAAGTCTAGGACTTGAACTTTGGCCGACTACGCGAGAGTCCAGTAACATAACAATTATGCCTTCTGCTTGTTCCTGTACTGGCATATTTATCTTTCCCAAGATTAGGAATATTATATGCTATTATTTCTTTAATATGTTTTTGTTTTTTACTATAGGGTGTGTACACTCACCAGAGAAAGAGAGAGACAGAAAGTGAGACATAACCCCTCAGGGGATCTGGTCATGCTTTTGTCCCTTCTTATATATTCTCCTCTTGGGAATTCAGGCATGCACCACAAACCCAGTGTGTTTTTCAAAGTACTGGGTTCAGGACTTGAACTGCACAGTTGGTCATGTGGTATCTAGTTACTTTAATTCCATGCCATCTGTCAGCCTTCCTTAATAAGATTTTTACCCCTTATCTTTCCACTCCCCTTCCTAAACTCTGATGACTCAAACATTCGTTTTTCTGATGCTGTCTCAAAAATTCAATAATCTTTATTTCTTTTTATTCAATTTTCTCATCTGATTGTATATTTTCAAATAATCTGCCCTATAGTTTGTTATTTCTTTTGCTTGATTAGACTCTAGTCATGCCATTTTTCAGCTCCAGGATTATCATTTAGATTTATTTTTTATCTTTCTTTCCTTTTTTGATTATTTATTTTCTTGATTTCCTTGTATCATTTCTCTGTATTTTCTTGAAGTTTGCAGAGCTTATTTATAACAGTCATTTTGAATTCTTCACTAGTCAGTAAGTATATCTCTATTTTAAGTCAGTTCCTAGAATACTATTATGTATTTTTGGTGATATTATATCTCCTTAGTTTTCATGTTTTTCTTTCTTATTTTTCTTAAGAGGCTTTTGTCTTAGGATATGTGCATTTCCCAGAGAAAGAGACATGGAGATAATTAGAGGGAAAGTGAAAAATTACCCCCCAAAGCAGAGGCCATGATGCAATCTCTTCTCCATTTTTTGTCCAAAATCTTGGTATTCATGCAAACCCATCTGTCGTGATATTCAAAGCATTGGGTCTGGGACTAGAATAACGGTTGGCCATGTGAGAGTACAACTTAACCACTATGCCATCTGCTGGCCTCAGTCTTCATGTTTTTCTTACCTTACATCTGTGCATTTGAAGAAATACTTATTCCAGCCTTTGCACATTGGCTTTGTCTGTGAGTTCCCTTTTTTGGTGAGCTCATCCAGACATTCTGGTCAGGAAGCTGCTGGAGTCCTAAGAAAAGCTGGCTAGTGTCTGTGTCATCAGGTGTCTGGGCCTGTCAGCACAGTCGTCAGGATTGGACCTGGAGGCTAAATTCAGCACGGTGGATATTCTGATTAAGTTTTTGAAGACTGGCCTGTAACCTATGTCCAGGTGATTAGCAAGGGGTAGCAATTAAGCCTGAGTCTACACAGGCAGCAAAGTATTGAACTGATTCTTGTCCACTGTGACAGGCCTGCAGCTTCAGTCTCAGGGGAGGTCTTTGGGTCCTGGCTCAATAGGGGCTTATTTGGAGTCTGGATCTGTTGAGGCTGTCTTGGTGCCTGGCATTACAGAGGTTTACCTGGAACTTAAAGCCGTTGGAACTGGCCTGATGACTAGTAATTAAGCCAGCAAGTATACTGGGTTTATGGGTCCTGCAGGAAGCAAGGCCTATGGACCACAGAGATGGCCCCAGAGCCTGAGTCCATGGTTGTTGGTCCACTACTAAATTCTACTAGGACTAGCCTGAACTCTGGATCTGAAAGTGTGGGGCCCATAGGGGCCAGCCAGGAGGATACAGCCTCGAAGACTGACCTTGCATTTGGCAGAACTGGATCTTATACCTATGGGAGCAGGCTTGGTGTTGGAGGCCAAGAGTATTGATATGGCATGGAAATGGGTCTTTAACCTGGGGCTGTGTGCGTCAGTGTGTGCTGGACTAGTGATTAGCTTCTTGGACCATTCTGGAGCCTGGAGCCAGTGTAGCTGGCCCAGTGCTGAGGATAACCTGGAGCCTAGATACACCAAGGTTGGTTCAAAGACTTATCCCCAAACAGGGCTGTAACCTGGGACTATGGATCCAGTCTGGCACTGTGGTGTGCCTCAAAGCTCAGTCTGAGGCTATCAGGACTGAGGTAGGTCCAGCGTTGGGATCTGAAGCAAACTCCACTGCTCACTTCCCTCTCCAAACCCTATTCAGAAGATATTTCTCCCCACACTGTGCTTCCTGGTATCAGGTGATCTAGGTAAATTAAAACTATCATTCCTGCCCTCTCCGATGCATCTTTTATTATGTCAGTGCTACACCCACATGATGAAATCTCTTACCTGATTCCCTTAGCTCTTGTGAAAGTAAGTGATTTTCTATGAGGAAACAAGTGCTAAACAGTCCTCTTGCATCATCTTGTTGATGTCAGTAGACCAATTTGAAACTTCTAATTATTAGAATACGCAGCCCATAAGACACATAAGAATTATAGTAATTTCCACCAATTAAAGTATGAATAGTATAGTTACATTGCATTAAATTATTTTTAAAAATTACTTATTTACTTTTATTTATTATAATTACTATTACATTTTAATTTGCTACAGGGTACTTGTACTCACCAATGAGAGAAAGACAGAGAGATAGAGAGGCAAAGTGAGAAAGCAAGCTGCCAGTCTTGGACTTGAACTGGAGTAAACCATGTAGGGGTTCGGGTCGTTGACAATGAGTGAGCCCAGTGCATTACCACCATGCCACCTGCTAGCCCTTAACATTGCATGACTTTAGAAAGATAATTGGTTTGTTGATGATAACGTGTATAATATCATCAACTGGACTGCTGTGAAGTGTATTTATGTTGGGTAAATTCACTTTACAGGCTAAGTGATGCATAGTAACTGAATGTATAAAATCAATTAAAATTTAAAACTCAATAAATAAAACATAAAAACCTTAATTTGTGAGACCAGCAGTTAGCGTAATGGCTATGTTGCTGGACTCCCAAGTAGTCAACCTTGGTTTGAGTCCTAGACCCGGTGGCTTAAACTCACGCCAGGCGCATGTGTGTGCATGCCCAAGATCCTAAGGGGACAATGGAAGAGAAGGGATTGAGGTGTGGCCATCCCCCCTGAGGGGTGATTTCTCACTTTCTGTTTCTCTGTCTCTCTCTGTTTGACTAGCACACGTGCCCTATAGCAAAAACCTCTCCCCCCTCCCCAAAAAAGCTTAATTTGTTAACATAAAGAGTTAAAATATAATACATGCATAATTTTATCTTTTTTATTATTAAAATGGAACCTCAAAATGAAAGTGCTTAGGGCCTCTCTCTATGAGAAATGTTTCAGTTAAGCGATTTGATGATTCCCAAGCCAGAGGCCAACTGTCGAACCATGCATTCTTTATAATTTGCCCTGATAACAGTATTATAATGCCCTTATGTCTGGGCTCAGAAAAGACAGAAAAAAATTCAGAATGTCAGATCTGGGAAGCACCTAGATGTCATCTGATCCACTTTTCTTATTTATTGGCTCAGAAAACTACAGGAACAGAAAGGAGTTACTAGTCTTTGCAATATTTAACAAATGCAAACCACTTCTCTATAACTGCTGCATTTGTCAAAATTGTTTCTCTGGCTAGAACATGACCAAGCAAAGGGCTCAAACACCAGAGGATTCAATAGTCTTCACTTTCTCTTGGCACCAAAGCTTTTTCATGGCGTTCTTCATGTCTGTATTTCTCAGCGTGTAAATAAGGGGGTTAAACATGGGGGCAATCATGGTGTAAAACAGAGCAAATACCTTGTCATCACTGACAGAATCAGCCATGGGCACATAGGTGAAGATGAGGGGCAAGAAGAACATGAGCACTACAGTGATGTGTGAGCCGCAGGTGGAGAGGGCTTTGCGACGGCCCTCAGATGAGCGGGTCCTCAAAGTTATCAGGATGATGATGTAAGAAATTACCAAGGCAAGAAAGGTCAAAATAGATGACACTCCTGTGGTAGCAATGATGGTAATAATCAAGGCTCTAGTGTCAGTGCAGGCCAGCTTCAGCAAGGGAAATATATCACAGAAATAGTGGTCTATCTGATTGGGGCCACAGAATGGAAGTTCGGTAACAATTAATACCTGCAGGAGGGAGTGGATAAATGCTCCAATGACAGAGGCCAGAACCAAGACATAGCATGCCCGTCTGCTCATGATGACCATATAATGAAGGGGTTTGCAGATGGCTGCATAGCGGTCATAGGCCATGGCCACCAAGATGAAGATCTCAGTGGCACCAAAAAAGTGGGCATAAAACATCTGGGCTATGCAGCTATTGTAGGAGATGGAGTTCCACTGGGACAGCAAGTCCGAGGTGGCTGCCCCTGATGGTGAGCAGAATGAGCAGGTTTCCTGAGAGAACTACAAGATAGCAAAGCGAGAACAGCACAAAGCAGGTGACCTTCACATCCTCGTCACTGAAAAGTCCCAGGAGGATAAATTCTGTGACATTTTCATGTTTCATTGCTTCTGTGGGTTGGATAATTTGGATCTATTAATACATATACTTGAAATGCTAGACTTCTCCTGAAATTTTTTATTCATTTTCAAAATGATCTATTTAATTAATACGTATTGTTTATTATGATTCAATCAGTATATTGGTGATTATAGTATAGAAATGAATAAAATATATACAACATATACTCACAAATAGTGTGCAGTTCTTAGAAGTGACACACAATAGTTATGATAAGATAAATATCAAGTAAATGTAATAAACTATGAAGTCTCACACTTACTATGAACAGGGTACAAAGAATTAAAAAAATGTTTTAAGTTCAATGTTTACATGTAATGTTGGTATTATATATGAGATGTGCTTTTAAATCTTCCCAATATATAAAACAGCCATAAACTTATCTGTTGTTCAAGGGTAGGAAGGGCATAATAAACTCAGTATTTCCCAGTGACTAAAACTGTTCTAAATCCTGAAAGTTCAGTAATGTCCTTGAGCTTCAATGGGCTCATTATTTTAAGTACAGAAACTCTGGGTAACAAACTCAGAAAGTGCCTTAAGAAATTTATAAGGAATAGTTTTAAAAGTATAGACAGAAAGGGCAGAGGGTCAGACATAGGGGTAAATATACATATACCTTCAGGAGGGAGTGGATAAAAGCTCCGATAACAGGCCAGAACCAAGACATAGCATGCCCGTCTGCTCATGATTATCATATAGTGAAGGGGTTTGCAGATGGCTGCATAGCGGTCATAGGCCATGGCCACCAAGATGAAGATCTTTTTATTATTTTTATTAAGATTTTAATAAGATTTATTATTATTTTTTCACTTTATCTGTTTTTGCACTTTGTATCTCTTTTAATTGAAACACAGTTTATCCTTACTAGGCTTACTACACTATCATGGGACCAACTCTTTCTTAGAATGTTTCAGTAAAAAAGGAAATTTTTTTGTTGTCAAATACTATAATGCATCTCTTATTTATTTTCTTCAATGAGTAGCAACCTTATCTAAAATGTGTCACAATAATGCAAAACTCAAGGGTTTGTTTTAAAAAGAAAATGATAGACCACTATATATTGATAAAAATATGTAAGCATGCTTGTGAAGGAGTAAAACAGCAAAGGTAATAGCAATATTTACTATTACAAATGATAATAGTAAATCAGTGTGATATATTACTATTATTGAAAACTAGAGAGAAGCTTAAATGTGTTAAATGAATCCATATGGCTTATCTAACTTGTATAAAGCTTTAAAAATACATTGTTGAGCAGAAAACATAAAGTGTACAAATATGATCATGCTTACATTAAAGCACACATATACACATCCCCAAAGAATGCCAAGTAGTTTCCATGAATAGAGTGTGTATAAAAAGCAAAAAAGGTGGAATGAAATAAAATATATATTTGTGGGAAATTAAAAGGGGTGGTGGCTAAAGGGAACTATAATTAAAAATATTTTGATTTTTTAAAGACATTTTAAAATAAGATGTGTAATAAAAAATTTTAAAGTCACTCTTTTAAATAGGCTTAAGAACAGTCCATGACACAGTGTATGAAGTTTAAAAATATAAATCACAACTCTTGTCCTTCATAGGGATTCATAAATCATCTTCACTTATCTCCCTGTCGTTTTCTCAATCACCTGGCATTGAAATGAATGTAGATGTACATGCAATTCCCTAAGCATCATATTATGTAAATTGTCATATAAAATGAAATATCTCTAGATAGAAGCATCTCTGCCCTTCTCACACCACCAAATAGAAATGTTTTCCAAATGAATACCATAGTTTCTTTTACAAGTGTATCTGGAATTTGTTGTTGTTAATATTGCCATAGCATGCATGAGCTTGCCAGAGTGAGATAGAAAGAGAGAAAGGGAATGTAAGAAATAACTCCCCGCCCCATAGGGTGGATGGCCATAACCATAGTCCCTTCTTCTCTATTCCCCTCTTGGGATTTTGGGCATGTATTCACATGAGCCTGGCATAGTTTTCAAGCTTCCAGGTCCAGAACTGAAACTGCACAGTTGGCCATGTAGGATCCAACCACCCTAACCACCACGTGACTGACTGGCCCTGGATTTGATTTTACATAAGCTATTTTGATCAACTGGACTGAGATATGTTTATATTGAAATGTTCACTTTGTTAGCTAAATAATGTGATTGAATGTATAAAAAATTTTAAAATAAATAAATAAATTAATTAATTAAAAAAAGAAAAAGAAATTATAACTCACACACTGGGCACAAGTGCTCAGGATTCTGACTGAGGCAGGGGGTGGATTGCCCCATGCAGACCATAATCAGGATGCTTCTCTATCAGACAAAAAAGAAGTGCATAAACAAAATTTTTACAAAACATATTAACCTCCTTATATTTAAAAATTCCAAATAGAATTTGAATAAATTTCAAGATAATGTCTTCTATCTAATAGCTGATGTTCAGGACTCTGTTTATAATTTTTTTTCAGGGTCTCTTATTTTGCTGAGCTAATACATCTCCTATATTGGGTCATTGAAAAAGTCATAATGCATTTTTAGATAGAAAAACATATCACGACTTTTCCAATTACCCAAAAATTTTAAAGGAAGGAGAAAATAGATTTGTAACAGACCAAAAAGGAAGCTGCATATGTGGAAATGGATGTGCAAAATGTTACCAGCCACTGATGTGTGTGCACTAATTACATATCCCACTCTATGTAAAACTTCTGATCAACTACAATTATTTTCTCTGGAAGGCACAGAAAGGATATTAATGTTCACAGTACCTCACCACGACTTCTGAAAAGAAACAAAGAGGGAAAAAATATTCAGCCTCTGGTTTTCAGGATCAACTTGGCTTCTTTAGTCTCAAAGAAAGGTTTCTCTTAGAAAAAACAAGACTAATATTCAGCTCCTAATATATGATTGTTAATTGTATGCATTAGGAAGTCAAATTAGCAAGGCAAGTGAAGGTGCCTGAGTTAGTCCAGATAGGTTCAAATACATTAATTAATTAATTATTGAAGAATGATAAGCAAGTTATTTAACTTCTGACACTTGATTTCCTCACCTATAAAACAAAGACAATGAAACCTACCACATAGGATTCTTGTGAAAATCAAATGAAAATATCCATGTAAAACACATAGGTATAGATGTGTGTGCTTAAAGCATTGCAGTAAGTGTGTACTTATTAGCATTTTATTATTAATTTTTAAAAACTAATATTCTGTAAGTTTGTAAGATATTTGTAAAAAAAAAAGTTGTTCTTAGAAAATAAATTTTCTTCAGTGAGTTTAGCCTCTGACTGTAGTGTTCTCAGGAGGTTAAAAGGATTTCAATTACTACTCTCTATCGAAAATCCCAATCAAAAAGAATCTGAAGAAGATAGTATGTTCCATTTTACAGATGGAATAACTGATGTAAAGATAGCAAATTGATTCAAAAAAAAAACCTCACGTACTCTTAAAAAGTTCATCTCTCCTTCATACTTGAATCAAACAAGTCTAGAAAGCAATCAGTTTATCCCTATACTCTACTGGGAATATTTTGTAGTTCTGTGGAAGAATAGCCATTTATGCAAGAATAAACATTTATTTTATAGTTTGAAATTCCTGAACTATAATCACAAAAATTTCCCTCTAAATACCGCATTCAATTTAAGGTTGGAGATGGCCGTAAATTCTTACATGACTGTGAAACACTAAGGCAGGAAATGAAATCCTTATCTTGATATGCCACTGCCATTGCAATTTAAGAAAAATACCTAAAATTCTATGCACACTTAATCTTTTCTTTTTGAATCAAAGATCCTGTATTTATTTTTATATATATTTATTATTCACATTTAATCACTATACATCTTTACATGGGGCAATATGGTTTTTCTCAGCACTAATACAGTATCAGTCAAAAAAGACATTGCCCTATACATTATCATCAGCAAATAAATTTTCATTTCTGTATCAATAAAATGTATTGTTTATTTTTTTCACTCTTAGAATTTAGGAACTGTACTTTTTATGGACTCATCCAGCTGGGAAAATCTATTGTTTTAAAACTCATGATCTCTTAAATAATTTATCAATTAATTTATCAAAATTGTCAGTAAATTTTCTATCTTCTGTGCTTATTGCACAACTTATTTATTTTATATTTTAAAAATATTTATTATTTTAGACATTTAATAACTATATAATTATAAGGTAGAACCTGATATTTTGTTACACGTGTACATTATTCAGTGATCAAATCAGCACATTTAGTATATACACCATCTCAGACATTTATTGTTTCTTAGTGAGGAAGATATTAAAAATCTCCTCTTTCAGTAATTTTGAAATACATAATACAAAACTGTTAATATAATCTCTCTTCTGTGCAATAGCATAATAGAACTAATTTTATCTAATATTGACCCTGTACCTGTTGACCAGTCTTCAACCCCTGTCCATCCTACACACCCCAGCCTCTGGTAGCCACCATTCTACTCTCCCATAGAAGACCAGCTTTTCACATCCCACATGCTGGTGAGGATGTGAAGAATGAGAAACTCTTTTGTGCTGTTAGTGGTATTGTAAGTTTCTTATAGTCACTATGGAAAACAGCATGTAGACTTCTCAAAACAATGAAAAATTGAACTAGCATCTTATCCAGCAATCTCACTCCTGGGAATATTTTGAAAAGAAATGCAATCAATATGTCAAAGAAACACATTCACTCTCATGTTTATTTCAGCAGTGCTCAGAACAGCCAAGATAAAGAATCAACCCACATGTCCATCAAGGGATGAACTGATAAAACATGGCATATTTACAAAATAGAATATAATCTAGCCATTATAAAAATAAAATCATGTCGTTTGCAGGAACTTGAATAAATCTGGAGGACATTAAGTGAATTGAGCAAGGAACGGAAGCATTTATGGTGTTTGTCTTTTTTCCTCTCTGAAGCAGAGTGGAAGAATCCACGGTTTCTTTTAGCCTCCTGCCCCAGCATCTCATAGTCCCAAATTTGAAACTGAGATTTCAAGGTAGTACTCTTGTTATCCATTTTCTGTTAGAACAGATCTGTTAGTTCTTTGGTAAAATATTAAGATGCCAAATTGTGACATGAAGGATCTACTGGTTAGAAAAGAAAGTTACCACAGTAGATACACTCTCAGAATACATATTCATTGGCAAAATAACTTTCTTTAAAAACAAGCAAATAAGAATAGATGATTCTATGACTATTCTGAAAGAGGACTTTTACATAGATTCAGAAATTCAAAAGAAAGGAAAAAGAAAAGAAGAAAAGAAAAAGGGACATAAAATAAAAGGAAAATACTAAGAACTTACATATTTGACTTCATTCAATTCTAATCAACATTTGAAGGGCCGGTCTTGTTTCTTAAATTTGCAACAACAGGGACCAACAGGTGACGTGGTGGCTAAGGTGCCGGACACTCCCACATGGCTGACCACGGTTCAAGTCCTGGAACTGATGGCTTGCTTTCTCTCTCTCTCTCCCCCTCTGTGTGTGCCTCTCTCTAGTCAAATTAAAAATAAATGAATGAATAAATAAAGTTAAATAATTATTTTAAACAATTTGTGACAACAAATGAGAAAAAAAACAATAAACACTGTTCTAACTCAAAATGATAGTTATTTTAAAAGGAAAAACTAGTGAGAAAAATAACCCCTCATGTTTGTTACTTAGATTTTAAATTATGTTTAAAATAAATACATCTTAACTACCAACTTTATGCATACACAAGATGAGAGTGAGAATTGCACAGAAAAATTGCAGGGAAAATACCATACGCAGTTGCACCTTTTGCTCTTCTTTGTTCTTTCCTCGATGCAGTAAAGAGTATGGAAGTCCAGTTCCCTAAATGTCTTGAGGTGAACTTGGGTCGCCTGAAGAAGCTGCATGCAGAGTCAGGAAGAGCAATATAAGGCCCTGGAGGGACTAGGTGCAATCCCTGTGGCAATCCTTATCTTAATTCTTGGATGAGACTAAGCAAAACAAACTCTAATAATATTTTTATAGTAATAACAAAATTTAATATGATATTAAAATTCAAGAAATTAAACATCTCCAATGTTATAAACAATTAGTTGAAACATAAAATGTATAGCAAAATGCAGATCATATACAGACACAAATGTGGTACAGCTCTGCTTTATTGTGGGTACGAGTGAAGATACGTTACTACCCAAAGTAGATTGATAGTATGTCTTTAAATCTGTATTAATCAGCAGGACATGAACCTTTTTTAGAAGATCACCTTCCAACAAGCATTATCTTTCTTCTCCAAAGGGTACCACACAACTGCTAAAATTAATAAAGGACCAATTTATAGAGATTTCCACTGTTGATCTAAGGTTACCTGTGTTTCTTGCTAGGGTTTTATTCGCTCCATTTCTCTCCCTGAGCTATCTCCCCTCCTCAAACTGTAGAAATTTCAAGATACAAATGTAGTCATTGAAGTCTCATTTTATATACATACATACAGACACACACACACACACACGCACACACATACACACACACACACGCACACATATATTTACATTCTTCTAGAAGTGTGAAGATTGCCCATTTTTTCCCCTTTTTGCCAGAAAACAAAATCCTCAGGGACAGCTATTAAAAATAGAAACCAGAGATAGGGAAAAGGGTCCCTGGCTCACTAGTTTTATAGACAACTTGCTTCTGAATCCTAGGGCTGACTCAGCTATAGTAGTCCACTATAATTCATAACACTCCTTTCAAGGCTATTGTTGAAATCCTTGAGATTGTTTTCAATCTTCTCAGTCAGGAATTATCCATTGTTCTCCTTTTGAATCCTGCCCTTACTATCGAAGTAAAATTCTTATGATATTAACTAGCAACTGCTTTGGCTTTTCAAATGTGCTTCAAAAAGTTATTTTAAATTCTTTAACTATATGGCATTAAAAATCCAAAGTATATATAAAATAAGTGACCAAATAGTTAAAAAACTAGTCATTTTTTATGCAAGGAATAAACACTTACGTAGTTAACATATATATGAATAGTCTTTCTCTGCTTTCATTATCAAGGAAGAAAATTTATTAATATTGAAGGCATTTCACTTTTTCCTAATATAATTAAGTTCATACTTAAATGTCCCCATTTGCATAAAGCTTATACTTACCATATTGTTTTTCCTACAAATTTACTCTACCTGAATAATCCAAATGAACATCCAGTACTTAATGTGCCCAGATCGGGACCAGCAGTTAACATAATGGCTACGTTGCTGGACTCTCATGTAGCCGACTGTGGTTTGAATCCCAGACCTGGTGGCTTAAACTCACGCTGGGCGCATGTGCGTGCATGCCCAAGATCCTGAGAGGAGAATGGAGAAGGGATTGCTGTGTGGCTATTCCCCGTGGAGGGTGATTTCTCGCTTTGTGTCTCTCTGTCTCTCTCTGTCTTTCTGGCGAGCGCACGCGCCCTATTGCAAAAACCTCTCAAAAAAAAAAAGAAAGGTGCCCAGATAAATTAACACCCTTTTATAAATAGTCTAGTGTTTTTCCTTTTTTAATTTTGTTTTGTTTTAATGCTGGTGTTTTTCTCTTAAATTTTTAATAAGAGATAATAATAAACTATTAGCTAAACAAAAGTTTTGGGATACTTTTTTTACCTGTGTCTAATAATTTAATTTAAAAAATTGTGTTAGTCTATTTATTTGCTTATTTCTTCCAAGACAGAAGGAGGCAAAGAGAGATGAACAATCATCTCCAACAGAGTCTTCACACCATAATCATCCCCCTGGCCTCAGCCAGCCAAGATCATGGGCACAAATATACCCTCTGGCATGCACGGGAGACCTTAGGACATGAAAACAGGACCTTCTCGTCTGGTCTCAGAATTGCAGATGGGAAATAACCACTATGTTACTGTGGCTGTCCTAATACTTAAATTTTATAGTGACAAGAGAAATAAAAATAATGTTTAAAATTGATCACTATTATTTTTCATTATAGAGTCCTATGGGAAAAAAGTATCTTACTACTCTTCAGTCTTGCTTTATTACTCTCTTTATATCCACTTTGCCTCTAATAGCTATTACTTCCTGCCACCAGCTATCCTTGAATCTCAGAGTTCTCATTGGTACCACAGAACAAAGTTACAGGGAAGCATTGTCATTTATATCTCCCATTAAGTTCCTAAAAAAAAAAAAAAAATCTGTGTTCCTCTTACCAGTACATTTTTCTATTATATTAGTGGAGATAGTATCTTCTAAGCTCTCCAAGGAACAAGGAACACTCTAGGTTTGTCAGTTCTCTGATCTTAGACACTACATTCCATAACTTCTCCCAACTTTGAGCCTTCTAATCTCTCAGTACTATGACAAGAAATAGCAGCATCTTTGTTTTACTTACTTAGAGCTACTACAGTAGTCAGAATAATGGCTGCAAAGATATATGTAATCTAATATATGGAACCTGTAAATATATTAATTAACATGGCAAAAGGGAATTAAATTTACAAATAGGCCAGCTGGTGATGTGGTGATTAAATTGGCTGGATCCCACATGCCCAAATATGTAGTTTGAGTCCAAGACCCAATACCCTGAAAAATAGGCATGTGTGCCTGAAATCCTGAGAGAAGAAAGGAGGAGAAGGTATCATAGAGTGGCCATCCCTCTGTGTGGCACTTTTCCTCTTTCTCTCTCTCTCTTTCCTCTCTCTCTCCTTCTCTCTCTCCTTTCTCTCTGGAGTATGCACATCCTATAGAAAAGAAAAAAAAGAAAGAAATGTTACAAATAGAATTATATTAAACTAACCTTTTTTTTTATTTTTGGAGAGGTTTTTGCTATAGGGTACATGCACCCCCCAGAAAGACAGAGAGAGACAGAGAGACAGAAAGCGAGAAATTGCTCCCCAGGGGGATGGCCATGCCACAATCCCTCTTCCTCCATTCTCCTCTCTGGATCTTTGGCACGCACACACACGCGCCCGGCATGCGTTTTAAGCCACCAGGTCCGGGACGCAAACCACAGTCTACTGCATGGGAGTCCAGCGACATAGCCATTATGCTAACTGCTGGTCCCAGCAAAACTAATCTTAATGTAAGGAGATTATTTTAGATTATCCAGGTGGGCCCAGTATAATCATAAGAGGTTTTAGAAGTAGAAGAGGGAAGCAGGAAAGGAAATCAGAAAGAGTTGTAACCAGGGAAAATAGCCAATATATGCAACATGCTTATTTCAAAGATAGGGTTAAGAATCCACAAATGCAGAAAGTCACAAAGCTTGAAGGAACTAGAAAAATTCAAGCAAAGAGATTATCCCTTAGTACTTTCAGAAGGGAATGCAGTTCTGCTGACACCTTGAGTATAGCCCAGTAAGATCTGAGTAAGCCTTCTAAACAATAGAACTGTAAGATAATAAATCAGTTTTATTTTAAATCACAAAATTAGTGTTGAATCATTGCAGTGGCAATAAAAAACTAAAATAAAATGAAAACTAACACAGCTACTTTCTCATATGTTTTAAACAGTCAGCACCAGATGATCTTATCAAAATACTTGTTATAGATCCTAGCACCACCATAACAAAGCACTACATGCTGTGTTGGGATAACAGTAGAAATTTATATCTTACAGTTCTGGAAGCTCAAGGTTTGAGATCAAGGTATTAGCAGGGTTGGTTCTTAATGAGAGCTGTAAGGGGTAACTATGCCATGCCTCTCTTCTGGCTTCTTGAGGTTTGCTGGCAATGGGTGGCATTCTTAGAAAGATCTTCATCTTCTGACAGCATTATCCCTGTGTGAGTGTCTGTCCTTATGTTGAAATGTCTCTCTTTGTTGGTCATTAGAGCTCACCCCAAAGACTCCATATTACCTCATTTACTTCTATAAAGACCCTGTCTCTAAATTAAATACATTTGGAGGTAATTAGATCAGGATTCCAAGATAGCATTTTCTTGGCTGACACAATTCAATTCATACTGACAATAAGTATCACATTATCAGTGAGAGTCTCATGTCAAAATTTCTTTAGTCACTAGATTTCTCTCTCTCTCTCTTTTTTATTCATTTTTTTGAGAGGATTTTGCTATAGGGCACATGCACTCGCCAGAAAGACAGAGAGACACAAAGCAAGAAATTCCCCCTCTCAGGGGAAATGGCCATGCTGCAATCTTTTCTCCTCCACTCTCCTCTCGAGATCTTGGGCATGCACGCACATGCACCTGGGCGTGAATTTAAGGCACCAGGTCCGGGACTCAAACCATAACTGACTAGGTTGGAGTACAGCAACATAGCCATTATGCCAGCTGTTGGTCCCAAGAGTCTAGGCTTCTATTCTTCCATCACACATTAATACCTTCAAGATCCACTCCCATGGTGAGGTGCTTTCCTGGTTCACACTGGCATGTGTTAGCATAACAAAGTCTTACAACATTCTCATGTGTGTCCTTTCCTCCTGGAGCAAGACTGTGCTCTCCTGCATGGACTCTCATTGGGACTTGTCTCTGGTTAACTGTTGGGAAGTGCTAGAGTAAAGGAACAAATTTGTGAAGAAAATAAGTATCATTGTGTGACAAGTTCCTCCAATGAGGTAATGGCGTGATGTTTAGGCAAGGGAAGGTCATTCTTGTCTTTCAAGAGATAGGAAGCTTGGGAACCAGCAGCTAGCGTAATGGCTATGTCACTGGACTCCCATGTAGTCAACTGCGGTTCACGTCCCGGACCCGATGGCTTAAAACTCACGCTGGGCGCATGTGCGTGCATGCCCAAGATCCCGAGAGAAGAATGGAGGAGAAGGGATTGCGACATAACCATCCCTCCTGGGAGGTGATTTCTCGCTTTCTGTCTCTATGTCTCTCTCTGTCTGTCTGGCGAGCACACACACCCTATAGCAAAAGCCTCTCCAAAAAAAAAATGTGTTCCTCTTACCAGTACATTTTTCTATTATATTAGTGGAGATAGTATCTTCTAAGCTCTCCAAGGAACAAGGAACACTCTAGGTTTGTCAGTTCTCTGATCTTAGACACTACATTCCATAACTTCTCCCAACTTTGAGCCTTCTAATCTCTCAGTACTATGACAAGAAATAGCAGCATCTTTGTTTTACTTACTTAGAGCTACTACAGTAGTCAGAATAATGGCTGCAAAGATATATGTAATCTAATATATGGAACCTGTAAATATATTAATTAACATGGCAAAAGGGAATTAAATTTACAAATAGGCCAGCTGGTGATGTGGTGATTAAATTGGCTGGATCCCACATGCCCAAATATGTAGTTTGAGTCCAAGACCCAATACCCTGAAAAATAGGCATGTGTGCCTGAAATCCTGAGAGAAGAAAGGAGGAGAAGGTATCATAGAGTGGCCATCCCTCTGTGTGGCACTTTTCCTCTTTCTCTCTCTCTCTTTCCTCTCTCTCTCCTTCTCTCTCTCCTTTCTCTCTGGAGTATGCACATCCTATAGAAAAGAAAAAAAGAAAGAAATGTTACAAATAGAATTATATTAAACTAACCTTTTTTTTTATTTTTGGAGAGGTTTTTGCTATAGGGTACATGCACCCCCCAGAAAGACAGAGAGAGACAGAGAGACAGAAAGCGAGAAATTGCTCCCCAGGGGGATGGCCATGCCACAATCCCTCTTCCTCCATTCTCCTCTCTGGATCTTTGGCACGCACACACACGCGCCCGGCATGCGTTTTAAGCCACCAGGTCCGGGACGCAAACCACAGTCTACTGCATGGGAGTCCAGCGACATAGCCATTATGCTAACTGCTGGTCCCAGCAAAACTAATCTTAATGTAAGGAGATTATTTTAGATTATCCAGGTGGGCCCAGTATAATCATAAGAGGTTTTAGAAGTAGAAGAGGGAAGCAGGAAAGGAAATCAGAAAGAGTTGTAACCAGGGAAAATAGCCAATATATGCAACATGCTTATTTCAAAGATAGGGTTAAGAATCCACAAATGCAGAAAGTCACAAAGCTTGAAGGAACTAGAAAAATTCAAGCAAAGAGATTATCCCTTAGTACTTTCAGAAGGGAATGCAGTTCTGCTGACACCTTGAGTATAGCCCAGTAAGATCTGAGTAAGCCTTCTAAACAATAGAACTGTAAGATAATAAATCAGTTTTATTTTAAATCACAAAATTAGTGTTGAATCATTGCAGTGGCAATAAAAAACTAAAATAAAATGAAAACTAACACAGCTACTTTCTCATATGTTTTAAACAGTCAGCACCAGATGATCTTATCAAAATACTTGTTATAGATCCTAGCACCACCATAACAAAGCACTACATGCTGTGTTGGGATAACAGTAGAAATTTATATCTTACAGTTCTGGAAGCTCAAGGTTTGAGATCAAGGTATTAGCAGGGTTGGTTCTTAATGAGAGCTGTAAGGGGTAACTATGCCATGCCTCTCTTCTGGCTTCTTGAGGTTTGCTGGCAATGGGTGGCATTCTTAGAAAGATCTTCATCTTCTGACAGCATTATCCCTGTGTGAGTGTCTGTCCTTATGTTGAAATGTCTCTCTTTGTTGGTCATTAGAGCTCACCCCAAAGACTCCATATTACCTCATTTACTTCTATAAAGACCCTGTCTCTAAATTAAATACATTTGGAGGTAATTAGATCAGGATTCCAAGATAGCATTTTCTTGGCTGACACAATTCAATTCATACTGACAATAAGTATCACATTATCAGTGAGAGTCTCATGTCAAAATTTCTTTAGTCACTAGATTTCTCTCTCTCTCTCTTTTTTATTCATTTTTTTGAGAGGATTTTGCTATAGGGCACATGCACTCGCCAGAAAGACAGAGAGACACAAAGCAAGAAATTCCCCCTCTCAGGGGAAATGGCCATGCTGCAATCTTTTCTCCTCCACTCTCCTCTCGAGATCTTGGGCATGCACGCACATGCACCTGGGCGTGAATTTAAGGCACCAGGTCCGGGACTCAAACCATAACTGACTAGGTTGGAGTACAGCAACATAGCCATTATGCCAGCTGTTGGTCCCAAGAGTCTAGGCTTCTATTCTTCCATCACACATTAATACCTTCAAGATCCACTCCCATGGTGAGGTGCTTTCCTGGTTCACACTGGCATGTGTTAGCATAACAAAGTCTTACAACATTCTCATGTGTGTCCTTTCCTCCTGGAGCAAGACTGTGCTCTCCTGCATGGACTCTCATTGGGACTTGTCTCTGGTTAACTGTTGGGAAGTGCTAGAGTAAAGGAACAAATCTGTGAAGAAAATAAGTATCATTGTGTGACAAGTTCCTCCAATGAGGTAATGGCGTGATGTTTAGGCAAGGGAAGGTCATTCTTGTCTTTCAAGAGATAGGAAGCTTGGGAACCAGCAGCTAGCGTAATGGCTATGTCACTGGACTCCCATGTAGTCAACTGCGGTTCACGTCCCGGACCCGATGGCTTAAAACTCACGCTGGGCGCATGTGCGTGCATGCCCAAGATCCCGAGAGAAGAATGGAGGAGAAGGGATTGCGACATAACCATCCCCCCGGGGAGGTGATTTCTCGCTTTCTGTCTCTATGTCTCTCTCTGTCTGTCTGGCGAGCACACACACCCTATAGCAAAAGCCTCTCCAAAAAAAAAAAGAAAAACAAAAAGAGATGGGAAGCTACATTAGTAATCCAAAGAATGCAAGGAGATAGGAAGCTACATTAGTAATCCAAAGAATGCAAGATAATTTAGAAGGTCATGGATCTCACACTTCCTCATATAACTGACCCTATTTCAGCTCTTAGCTTCTGCTATAAAGACTTGACTTGAACCCAGAAATCTAATTTAGTAGGCAGAATAATGGTTGCAAAGATGACTGTGATCTAATAAATTGAATCTGTGAGCAAATACAATCTCTTTCTGAAAATGTGGTGACAGTAGCTTAATACTGAATCTATATCCAGAAGACATCATAGACAATGTGTTGGGGAAACAAATACATTCAGTATCCCTTTTCTTCTTTTTTTCCTCTTTCAATTGTCAGAAGTCATGTACAACTGCCTAAGAGAAGTAGACAGAAAGAGAAAGAAGAAGGTACTCTCTAATAGTATGTTTATTCCACAATTCTCTCTCCACCATTTCTCCAACTTGCTTGAATTTGAAGCATAAGTTCATGTACAGCATGATTGTAAAGCTATGAGTGCCAAGAGTCAAATTGTGGTTGTGTGTCAGATCTGGTTCCCTCAACAACTGGAATCTTGCAGGCCCAAATATATACCCCTTTACTTTTTCCTTGTTTTGAGATTAAAGAAAAAAATGAGTAAAACTCTACTGGTTGGACTATAACAGTGTACAAACCTTGCGATAAGAGAACAAAATTGTAGGTACTGTGCAGCAATTAAATTCACAAATATATGGAAAAAAGTGATGCATGCATGTTAATATAGTGATTGTGGAATGTAGCTTAATATTCCACTACAAAGAAAAGATGATCATTTTATCAAACTGAAGAAATTCTAAAGTTTCTTGTACAATAATATAGATACTAATTTTTAAATGTAATTCTAATTATTTATAAATAGAAACTGAAGTCCCAAATATAAAATAATACTTATTTTTAATTTTTATACAGAAAATACAAATAAAGGAACAACTTCAAATAAGACAAATTTATCTTAGGCGTAATTAGAAACTGTGGTACTGATGGATCATGACAAAGGTGATAGTCATCTCCATTGCAGAAAAACACTTTACATTCAACATCTCCATCTTTTCTGCTCAGGTTTCTCTTCAAGATAGTATTAAAAATCACTCAGATAATTCATATATGGCATTCAAATGTTTCTGTTTCAAAACCTAAAAATGTTTCTCTGGGTTATCACATATAGTTTATGTACTCTGTCAATATTTACAGATGGTAGCATCACCTTATTACAGTCATTTCTAGGATATATTATATATATGTGTGTATATATATGTATATATACATATATATATATATATCTTAAGTTAAAGTATCTATGTTACATTCATGACAGCTCTATATTGCAAACAAATAAATATAATTTATGCTCTTTAAGAGAAAATATAATGCATGTTCTCTGAATTAGAAGGGATCAAATGAAAGACAAAAAAATAGATTTTATAAAAAGAATAATTTTGTGATTGCAATGCTAACAGTGTAAGTCTTCTTAAAATCAAAGACTTTAGAAATGTGAATTTTCTCTCCATGTCCCATCAGTGTTATAGAAAGATCTGGGTAAATGCATGGTAAGATTTCAGAGTATAACCCAAAATACTGGAAAGCAGATTGTTTAGATTATATATAATGTTAAGCTTATAACATGAAGCTTCTGTAACCAATGAATCTCCTACTTTCTCCTGACTCAGGAATATTAATTAGGTTAATGATCAGACATAATGAGATCAAAGCATCTATGAAGAAAACCCTTTAGAAGAAGGAAAATCTGCCAGATTCTGGACAGAAGTTTGAGTACACACATAGTTAACTATTAGCAGAGAACTCTAGAAGTCAACATGGAGAAGGGCAGAAAAAAAAAAAAGAAACAATAAACCAACCCCACAGGTCACAAGTGACATTAGATGGGCAATAGTGGCAGAGACACAACCATGAACTACACTGAAGGAATGAGGCTTAGTACCTGCTTGTACCTTAGGCTGTCTCGTACTGCACATAAAATATACTCAGCAATAACCAGGGTATGTGTTCACATTATTTCTCTTCCTGAAGAAACTAGCCCTCCTCTCTCAAGATGGAAAAACATTAAATGAACAGTAAAGTATGGTATTCTCTACTGACTTTTTTTTTGCTCAATACAAACTATAATGAAAGATTTGAAAACTTGATTCACCTTTAGTCATCTGAGATCGATTTCCTGTTTCATAACCTTCTCATGGCATTTTTCACTTCTACATCCCTCAGAGTATAAATCAGAGGGTTGAGCAAAGGCATTCCGATTGTATAAAACACAGCTATCATCTTGTCCACAGGAAAAGTGATTACAGGATGTGTGCATATAAATATGCAAGGTCCAAAAAATATAGATAACATTAATATGACAAAACTCACTGAACAAATGACCCCACTATTAGAAACCAAGAGAATATTTATTACATAAGTATCTGCACAGGCAAGTTTCAATAAGGGCTGCAAGTCACAGAAATAGTGATCAATTACATCAGGACCACAGAATGGCAGACTCAAGGCAAGGAAAATCTGAGTTCAAGAATGCACACAGGACCCCACCCAGTCCATGGCCACCAATACACCCAGTGACTCATGATGGCCGTGTAGTTCAGTGGCTTACAGATGGCCATGTAGTGGTCAGCAGCCATGAGGATAAGAATGAAGATCTCTAGGCAGTCAAAGAAATGTAATGTAAATACTTGGATTATGTACTCAGTGAATGAAATTGGTGTCTTTTTCAAAAGTGAATCCACAATCTTTCTAGGGGCTATGGAAGTAGAAAAGCAGGTATCAGATAAGGATAAGTAGAAAAGGAAGAAGTACATGGGACTCCCAAGTGCACAGCTGGTCTTGATGGTGGTGAGAATAAGCAAGTTACCCACCAGTGTCCCCAAATAGAAAAGCAAAAAAATTACAAACACTACTTTCTTCCTAACAGAATCCTGTGTCAACCCAAGCAAAATGAACTCAGTCACATTATTGTTCAGATACTTGGTTTCACGTATGAGGAAAAAGCACAAGTGTGAAATGATTCATCTGCAAAAAATAAAAATTAATTTATGACGTGTATGTGATGTCGTGGAATATTTTAAACAAAACTAAATAATCCTCATCAGAAATATTTGTGGTTTATAAATAAGTCATTTCAACTCTTTTTTTTTTATTTTTAGTCATTTCAACTCTTATGCTCAATTTAAATAACCTCTTCATAGGTCTGTAGGTCTGTAAGTCTCAGACATGCTTATAAACATAATACTTTCCTACAAGATTGCTTAAATGCAAGTCCTTGCTAACTTTGGATTAAATTTTATTAGTTTTGTCAATTTAATGCATAATAAATTAAAAGGTAGAGGTTTATTGAATATTAGCTTTATTAATTTTTCAATATTCAGTAAATATCAGTGTGTATGTATCTTATGGTGCATCATTCAACAGAGGATATACTTGACTGCCATTGGCATTTATGGTATAAATTTTAGGTCACACATGACTACTGCTCCATACAGAATGTCTTATTTATGTATATTTATACACACTACATATCTGTCATACACATATTTGTAAATATGTCATTTATAATATACATAGTTTATTTCACTTCTCTACTTATGTTCTCCCAGATAATTCAGCTTGAAAGAGGAAAAGGAAACATATCCTCTAAATAATGTGCTATCTCATTGAAGTACATCTATTCTATTTTGTACTTGACATATATGCTGAACAGAAATGAATGTTCTTTCATAATTAGTAGTATATCTTATAACCTTACTTATAACTTTTTTTCAGGTTATTTATTAACAGTACCCCAACAAGTCTCATAGTCCCTAAGATTACATTTAAATTAAATTGAGATGAGGTATTATTACTCAATCATTCATGTTTGTGTGATTCAAGTTTTTATCCTAAGTATTTTTTAACTGGCTGCTTTGAAGGTACATACTACACAGTTGTTTTAAGAAATAAGACATGGAACCAACCCAAATGCCCATGAACAGATGAATGGATTGAAAAACTGTGGCACATATACTCTATGGAATACTATTCAGTCATAAATAAAAACACACAAGATCCTGGCTTTTGTCAGAAAATGGATGAATATGGAAGATTCACAGCTGAGTGAAGCAAGCCAGGCTGTGGAGAGACAATGTATTTCTCCACTTAATATATACCGAGTTTCCTCACTTTATGACAAAAACTGAATGACTAAAGGATAAAGAAACACAGCAAATGGTGGTGAATATCAGCAATAGTGTGGGAAGAGTGTGGGTGAAGGGATAGAGTCTGAGGAAGGACATTAAGGAGAAAAATGGTGAGGCAAAGCATTAATGGGACAAAGAAATGGGATATTATCTGTTGAAGATAACTTTATACTATTATCAACTGTACTGTGGAGAAATATAAACATGTTGGAATATTTGCTTTGCAAACTAAATGATGTAATTGAATGTATAAAAGAACTTGAAATAAAATAAGACAAAAAAGAACAGATTATGATTGTAATCTCAGTAGAATTTTTAACATCCAGGCATTTAGTAACCATACATTTGTGAAACAGAACAGAAATTAATAAGAGGAAGGAATAATGCATTTTAGAGAAATGCAATTGTAGATATACAGTAACTGACTTCTTCATTTTTTTCATCCTGGAAAACCAAAGCAAAAGCAAAAGCAAAAGCAAAAGCTCTTCTCTAGATCTTTCTTTCTTTGTGAATATGCATGTGAAGATATAAACTGAAGTGCAATTTATTCAAACATAATGTGGAAGGAGGACATACTTACAAGGAAATTGAGTAGGTATCATAATCATTATAATAATCTTTTTGTTTGTTCATATAGTTCAAAATATGACACACTTGGAGGCATCCTAATATGTAATCCTTTCCTCACCATTAGTTAGTATTTTAGCACTTTTTTGACTGCATAGTTTTTTTCTATAGATTTTGTACCCCAGAAGGGCTGTTCCTTTCTAAAACAATCTTATTTACTTTTTACAGTTGAACATATATTTTTAAGATAAGTATAGAATGTCTCAATGCCTTATATAATGTAACAGCTTAGTGTTTTTAAAGTGAACATCTACTCATACTTTACTTTTAAAAGTTAATGATAGGTGATTATTTTGATTGGAAAACCACATTCATATCATTCATTAATTTACTAGGGTTAGACTGACAAATATGCTTCTCATTTAAAAGCCAAAAATTGATGAGATGATGAAGATACTAATTATCCTGATTTATAATTACAGATTGTATGATTGTACTAAAATCACATTGTACTCAACAAATATATGTAATTATTGTATATAAATTTAAAAATGTGAAATTTTAAAAACCAAAAAGGAAAAACTACTGAGAGTCTTTAGAAAACTTAGTGAGTCACTCCGTATGGCAGAGTAGAGAGCAGCGCACTGTACACAGCACCAACCTGTCATGAAACATACTGAAACTCTGATACCCACCAAATAACTATGTTTTTTTTAATTGGAGTTTCAGATAATGATTTTTTTTATTGATTTATTGGTTTATTTTAATTTGACCAAAGAGGGAGAGAGAAAGAGAGAAAATGAGAAAGCAAGCAGCCAGGTTTGAGACTAGAACCGTGGTCAGCCATGTGGGTGTCCAGCACCCTTAAGCATCATGCCACCTGCCAGCCCCTAGCAGCTTTTCCTCTTAATCCCCAGATTCCT
>NW_006159853.1:1069896-1084009 GCF_000334495.1 Tupaia belangeri chinensis | reverse complement strand
GTCAGTTTTCTCCAGGCTTTATTTTTTTGTATTTTTAAAATATATTTATTTGCTATACATCAATACAGTATATAAAATGAGATTTCCCATCCAGAATACATTGCATATTGACTCAATCAAGGATATTACCATACATGTTATCATCAACAAATAATTTTCTATTTCTTGTTTCTTATAAATTTTGCTTTTTTCCCCCTTGATTCCCTACCTCTCTTCCTCTACCAATTCTACCCTCTCCTCCCACACTGTCTCCGGTATCTATGGTTGTTCTCCATGCCTTTTTTGGGAGCCATTTTATTGATTCACTAAAGATTTTAAATAATTTAAAAACTTTCAATAGTAAGCACAGCTGATATATACATATCTATAAACACAAGTCTGACTTCAGGCATAAACTTCAGTGAGTAAAGTGAATATACTATAAAGGAGTACCTAGCAAGGGTTATATAGCTTACTGCATTCATTAAACAGGTATTAATAGGTATTTTTAATGCATTTTTAAATTTTAAGAAAAAAATATTTTAGTTTTAAAAGATCAAAATAAAAAATTGTTACAAGAAATCTGCTTAAAACTTAAAGCCAGGAAAATGGTTAGGATTCAGTCCAAATAGTAGGTGGATAAACCTATCAACAGTTTAAGATAAAAATCCTTAAGTATGGAAATCAAAGCATCGAAGAAAGTTGGTAATGTTTTATTCTCAAGTCAAACAATTGTATTTCACTAGTTCAGTCTTACGTAGTTAATTATTCTTCTATTGAATTTGCAGTGTTACTATGGTCTGATCTTTCCATTTAAACTCTGGAAGTTAACATTCAGCTCTGGACTTGTCCCTACCATCAGGTTTGCCACTCTCTTGCTTGTTTCTTGTACTCTTATTTATATGTGTCTGACTTCAGTTTTCCTAGTATAGCACTCCATTCAGCACTTTTTGGAGAGCTGGTATGGTGTTGGGAATTTTTTTTTAATTTTCATTTTTTAATACATTCAATTACATTATTTAGCTTACAAGGTGATCATTTCAATATATGAACATTTCTCCCCAGTTGAGTTGATCAAAATATAACAACACTACCTCCCTGTCTCAGCCATGCTGTCTCTGTATCTCTCCTCCAAATGTTCTTCCCCAGGACCCACTCTTCCACACACCCCACATCTGGCATTCACATCCACCTCTTGTGTTTGTACATCCTTTAGCCCATCAGTTTCAGTTATAGAGTGCGGACATTTGGTATATATTAAGTGGGGACATACAGCGTCTCTCCTTCATAGCCTGGCGTGCTTCACTCAGCAGTAAATCTTCCATATTCTTCCACTTTCTGTCAAAAGTCAGGGTTTTGTTGTTCTTAATGGCTGAATAGTATTCCATGGAGTATATGTGCCACAGTTTTTCAATCCATTCAGCCATACAGGGGCATTTGGGTTGGTTCCATGTCTTAGCAATTGTGAAAAGTGCCGCAATGAACATCGATGTGCAAGCACTTTTCCAATGAGAAATTCTTCTGTCCTTTGGGTAGATGCCAAGAAATGGGATTGCTGGATCATATGGCAGTTCTATTTGTAGATTTTTGAGGAATCTCCAAATTGTTCTCCACAGTGGTTGGACTAATTGACATTCCCACCAGCAGTGTAAAATAATGAGTTTTTAATTTAATTTTATATAACTTTAATTTATTTTATATTTTTGTTAATTTCTTTCTTTTAATCACTACGCATCACTTAGATTGTAAAGTGAATATACTTCTCACCATAACTATCTTAAGAATTTGTTGTTGTTGCTATTTCTAACATTAATCCTTGGCCCTTATATGATATAAGGAGCAGTTTGACATTTTCATTGCCCTCTTCTACTTTATGTATCACACACATTGTGCATGCCTATCTGTATGATCATATGTTCATTTGTTTTCTTCCAAACAGTCAATGCCTATCATCATGTTCTTAAAAGAATTTAGACAGATAAAATAGATTATAATAGTCTGGAAACACAACAGCATAAGTAGCATAGCATGTGTTCTAATAATTACTGTATTTACCTCAACTCTTCAAGCAAGCCTGGCTGAGTATAGAATAACTGCATTCACCAGATCACTAGTAAAGATACAATACGTTGGGGTCAGTGATAATGGAGAAGAGCTGAAAGAGAAGCGATGAAGAAGCGAGAAAGTGGAGAATGAATGAGAGTGGAATACAGTGTTAGGTGACTCCTATGCTTCCAAGTTGTATTGCAGAGTCCGTAGTGAAAACCATTGCTTTCCTCAAGGACTTTGTTTAACTGCCCAATCCTTCCTAAATCAGTTACACTAGACTTCTGTGTTTACAAACATTCCCACTCTCATATATTACGTTGCAGAATTTGTCATTATCTGGAGAAAGAAAAACTGGTGGTCCCAAGCTTCTTTACCTCTTCAAAAAAAAACACTTCTATTTAAACAGAGATGGAATACGCACTCATTCAGCACTTCCCTGTAACTGAATCTGATGATGCCTGCTATTTTGTCAAGGATGCCTGAAAAACAAATCAACTAGAGGACCAAAAAGTTGTCATAAAATTCAATACTCATTACGTATGCTTCCTATATCTGGTTGCACCTAATATTACAAAATTAATTTATAATTGCATGCCAATTATAAATTATAATCTTATAGAATATTTAAAATAATTTAATTTAGCAACTTTTTTCTTTTTATTCCACAGGACATGTGTGAATACCAGTGACAAGAGAGAAAACACTCCTCAATGGTTCCTGGTCATGCTGCAATCCTTCTTTCTCTATTTCTCCATCCTTTCAGGGCCCTGGGCATGTGGGCAATTGCAGGGTTTGGAACCAGGGTGAGCCATCTGTGATTCAACTTGCTTGCTTCAGTGCTTAATCACTGCTCTTAGGGGCTGTCTTGACAAATTATATTCTTATACTGTTTAATAAACAGGTGAAAGTAATTTTATGCTGTGATACGCAGTATTCTATTCAAAGCTGACACTTAGGGATTGAAAATCAGGCATTCTCTGAAGCAATATCAGGATCACTATTATGTATTAACCTTATTTTTAACCTTATTTCTAATAAGAACTTATCTCTCTCTAAAAAAAAAAAAACAGAAAAAATAAATTCAATCAAAATAAAGAAACTGAAAATTTCTACATTCTTACACTGCCATCTCAGAAAACTCTAAGAAATTTGTCCCATGGAATTCATCCTCTTTTCTTATCCTTCTGCACAGAAATGACTTTTTTATATAGACTTTCTTAAAATATTTGCTGAGCTCAAAAGATTCTTTTATTCTGAAGCTTATATTTCAATCAATTTATTTCCTGTATTAACAATAAACCTTGAAAATTATGAGCTAGTCACACAATTCTGCTTCTTCCTCAGAACGGGTATGCACACTGTAGTAAACAAAAAAAAAAAAAGAAAAGAAAAGAAATATATCTACAAATTATATTGAACTAATCTTCAATGAGCTCTTTGAGACAAAGATGAAAATAATCCATCACTTACCTACTAGAAGACTCTCTAAATTAGTGTCAATTCTGTCCATCCCCCCCTTTTTTTTCTTTTTTGGAGAGGTTTTTCACTATAAGGCGCGTGTGCTCGCCGGACAGACAGAGAGAGACACAGAGACAGAAAGCGAGAAATCACCCCCCAGGGGGGATGGTCACGCCGCAATCCCTTCTCCTCCATTCTCCTCTAGGGATCTTGGGCACGCACGCACATGCGCCTGGCGTGAGTTTTAAGCCACCAGGTCTGGGACGTGAACCGCGATCCACTACATGGGAGTCCAGCGACATAGCCATTACGCTAACTGCTGGTTCCCTGCCCATCCCTTTTTGAAAGCAGCCTTCCAATGGATAACTGGCGGAACTGTTTATTTCTGCATTCCAGAAGGAATGTTTTAGCATAAGATATTAACCTCTAGAGTATATTCCTCAATGTTCCCCTTCCTTTTCTTAAACTGTTTTTGCTTCTTTTTTTTTTTTTTTCTCCCAGAGAGAGACAAAGAGGCAGAGTGGGAAAGTGAGAAAGCAAGGCACCTGGTCCAGGACTTGAACTGCAGTTGGCATGTCAAAGTCCAGCACCTTAATTAGCACACCACCTGTCAAACCCAAAATTCTCCTTCTTTCTTCATGAGAAAATCTTAGATGTTGCAATAAATTTAACTTTTGGCTTGACTATCAAGCCTGTGAAAATAGCAACTTAATCCTCCTCTTATTTAGCAACCAATGCAAAAAAAAGTGGAGGTGTTAGGTGCCAAGGGCACCAGGGGAATAGGGAAACATTGTAATGGATGATGGAGAAGATGGCAGAGGACAAAAAACAAAAAACAAAAAACAAACAAAAAAAACCAGTATCACTGGGTGACCAGCAGATGGTGAAATGATTACGTCGTCACAAGTTGTCCATACTAATTCTTCAATTCTCATTTATATACAGAGAGAGATAGAGAGACAGAAAGCGAGAAATCACTCCCCAGAGCGGATGGCCATGCCACAATATCCCTTCTCCTCCATTCTTCTCTCGGGATCTTGGGCACACACACACACACACACACGCGCCTGGCATGAGTTTAAGCCACTGGGTCTGGGACTCAAACCGTGGTCGACTACGTGAGAATCCAGCGACATAGCCATTATGCTAACTGCTGGTCCCCATTTATATGTGTATCTTATATTACTTAACACCAGGGTGTAAGATACTCAAGATTATACGTAATAAATTAAAATTGAAGATTAAAAAATTGAAATAGAAGTGTAATAAAGTATATAAAACAATTTGTTTAATATTTTTGTAATTTATACCTTAGATAAGAGACTGATAACCAGAATACACAGGGCACTCAAGCAGCTTACATGAAAAAAATGATTAACCCAATTAAAAGATGGCAAAATGAGCTGAATAATTAACTTTCTAAGGAAGACATACCAACAGCCAAAAAGCATATAAAAAAATGCTCAACAGCCCTCATCATAAGGGAGACACAGATCAAAACAACAATGAGATCCCAACTAACTCCAGTCAGAATGTCAAAGATTAAAAAACAACAAAATCGTAAGTGCTGGCAGGGATGTGGTGAGGGGAACTCTCCTAACTACTGGTGGGGATGTAAATTAGTCCAGCCACTGTGGAGAACAATATGAAGGTTCCTCAAAGACCTATAAATAGAACTACCATCCATATACTGTGTTTCTATATATTTTAGTCAATCAGTTTCAGTCATAGAGTGCAGACTTGATATCTATTAAGTGGGGACATACAATGTCTCTCCTTCATAGCCTGGCTTGCTTCACTCAGCAGTAAATCTTCCATATTCTTCCACTTTCTATCAAAAGCCAGAGGTTTTGTTTTTGTTTTTGTTTTTCTGGCTAAATAGTATTCTATACAGTATATGTTTCACAGTTTCTCTATCCATTCATCTGTTCGTGAGCATTTGGATTGGTTCCATGACTTAGCAATTGTGAATAGTGCCACAATTAACATCGATGTGCTAGCACTTTTCTGATTAAGTATTCTTCTGTCTTTTGGATAGATACTGAGGAGTGAAAGACTAGGGTCTGAGGAAGGACATTTAGAATAAAAATAGGGAGGCAAAGCATTAATGGGGCAAAGAAATACGATATTATCTGTTGAAGATATTTTATAGTTTTATCAAATGGACTAGGGAGAAATGTTCACCTGTTGAAATATTCACTTTGTAAACAGAATAATGAGATCGCATGTAAAAAGAAAATGAAATAAAAAAGTAAAAAATGGGAAAGTATACTTAGGAACAAACTAAAAAAATAATAATAATAAAAGAATTACCATATGATCCAGCAATTTTACTCTTGGGTATCCAAAGCAAAAGTGAACACTGAGTCAGAAAAGTGTTTGGACAACTATGTTTGTTGTCCAAAGTGTTTACAGCATTAATCACAATTGCTAAGACAAGGAACCAACCCAAATGTCCATGAACAGATGATTAAATGTACAAGGTAAATTAAAATAAAAAAATTAAAAAGAAAAAAGACATTTATCATAACATTCTGAGAGTGGTGATTAAGACACTGGATTCCATGTGGCTGGTTCTATGGTTGGAGTCCTGCATGTACCCAGTGGCTTGAAAAACATGCCCAGTGGGACCAGCAGTTAGCATAATGGCGATGTTGCTGGATTCCCATGTAGTTGACCGCGATTCAAGTCCCAGAACCAGTGGCTTAAACTCACATCAGGCACATGTGCATGCGTGCCGAAAATCCCAAGAGGAGAATGGAGGATAAGAGGTTATGGTGTGGCCTTTTCCCCTGGGAGGTGATTTCTCGCTTTCGTCTCTCTGTATCTCTCTGTCTTTCTGGTGAGCACATGCTCCCTGTAGCAAAAAATGACCTCTCAAAAAAAAAAAGAAAGAAAGAAAGAAAAACATGCCCAGCATGTGTGCATGCATGCTTAAAATCTTGAGATGGGAAAGGAGGAGAAGATATTGCAGTGTGGCCATTGCCCCTTGGGGGAGATTTTTCACTTTCTGTCTCTCTTATTTCTCTCTGGCTAGTACAAACACTCTCTGGCAAAATTCTTAAAATAAAAAATAAATAAAAATAAAAAAGATGTCTATCACAAGTATTATTCAAAAAAAGTATTATTCTACTAAGTTGATAGGTGAAAAAATATCCACCTAGTACTTTAATTTGAATGTATGTAACAGTAGAACTGAGTATCCTCACATGTTTTACTTACTAACAGTCTGTTAAAATAATTTAAGGAAAATTTCTAAAATTCTAAGAACATCTATTCCTCTCTCTCTTTTTTGAATCAAAGAGATCTTTTATTTATTTTTATATATTTTATATTTACATTTAATCACTATACATCTTTATGCTGTACAACATGGTTTATCTCAGCATCAGTATGGTGTCTATAGGTCAAGACAAAAACATTATCACATACACTATCATCAGCAAATAACTTTTCTTTTTTTTTTTTTTTTTTTTGGAGAGGTTTTTTTGCTATAGGGTGCGTGTGCTCGCCAGACAGACAGAGAGAGACAGAGAAACAGAAAGCGAGAAATCACCCCACAGGGGGGATGGTCACGCCGCAATCCCTTCTCCTCCATTCTCTTCTTAGGATCTTGGGCACGCACGCACATGTGCCTGGCGTGAGTTTTAATCCACCCGGTCCGGACGCGAACCGTGGTCGACCATGTGGGAGTCCAGCGACATAGCCATTACGCTAACTGCTGATTCCCATAACTTTTCATTTTTGTGTCAAATAAATGCATTGTTTCTTTTTTTTCACTCTTAAAATTTAAGAAGCATAATTTTGATGCACCCTTCTAGCTGGGAAAAAGTATTTTTTAAAGCTAGTGATCTCCTAAATCATTTATCAATTAATTTATCAAAATTGCCAGTTAATTTTCTATCATTTTCTATTTCTCTTGTCCTTATTGCTCATCTTATTTATTTAATACTTTTCTAACACTTATAATTTTAGACATTTAATAATTGTATATGCTTATAGCATAGAACATGATGTTTAGATACATGTGTACATTAGTCAGTGATTAGATAAGAGTATTTAGTGTATTCATCATCTCAGACATTTATTGTTTCTTTGGGATGAAGATATTCAAAATTATCTTTTAGCTATTTTGAAATACATGATATAAAACTGTTAATAATGATCTCTCTTCTGTGCAGTAACACAATAGAACTTATAGTGACCCTGTACCTGTTAACCAGTCTCCATTTGCTGTCCATCCTACCCTCCCCAGCCTCTGGTAAACATTATTCTACTCTTTCATAAGTTTGGCTTTTTCAGATGCCACGAGCTGGTAAGGATGTGGAGGATGAGAAATTCTTGTTCTGTTTTTGGTAGTGTAAATTAGTATAGCCTCTATGGAAAACAGCATGTAGATTTCTCGAAAAAAAATTGAAAAATTGAACTAGTATATGACCCAGCAATCTCACTCCTGGGTGTATACCCAAAAGAAACAAAATCAAAATGGCAAAGAGACACATGCACTCTCGTGTTTATTGTAGCAGTGGTCACAATAACCGAGATTACAGAATCAACCCAGATGTCTACCAATGGATGAACTGATAAAGAAAATGTGGCTTATATATTATATAGAATATAATCTAGCCATTACAGAAGTGAATTCATGTCATTTGCAGGACCTTGAATAAACCTAGAGGACATTAAGTGAAGTGAGTTAAGTACAGAAGCGTTTACATTGTTCGCCATTGTTTTTCTCTCTGAAGCAGAGTGGACAAATCCACAGTTATGTTTTAGCCTCCTGCCCCAACATGCGACAGTCCCAAATTTGAAACTAAGATCTCAAGATAGTACTCCCATTAACCATTTTCTGTTAGAACAGATATATTAAAGTTTTTTTTGTAAAATATTCAGATGCCAAATTGTGACATGAAGTAGAACAGAAAGTTACCACAGCAGATACATTCTCATGGACAAAATAACTTTTTTTAAAAATGAGCAAATGAGAATAGATGATTCTATGACTATTCAGAAAGATGTCTTTCACATAGATTTAGGAACAGAAAAGAAAAAAGAAAGAAAAAGAAAAAAGACATAAAAGGAAAAGAAAATACTAAGAATTTACATATTTGATGTCAGTCAATTCCAATCAACATTTGAAGGAGTAGTCCTGTTTCCTGAATTTGTGACAACAAATAAAAAATAAATAAAATAAAAACACAGTTCTGACTCAATATAATAGCTCTTTTAAGTGAAAAAATTGGTGACAAAACATATTTGGTTCCTAACTTTTAAATTATACTAATAATTTAATTTTAAAAATGTGTTAGTCTATTTGTTTATTTCTCCAAGACAGAATAAGGCAAAGAGAAATAAACAGTCACATCCAACAGCATCTTCACACCATGATTCTTCCCCTGGCCTCAGTCAGCCAGGATCATCGGCACACATGCAACCTCTGGTGTGCAACAGAGACCTCAGGACATGAAAACAGGACCTTGCCACCTGATCTCAGTATCACATAACATTGCATTACCACTGTGCTACTGGGACTGGCCTAATACATTAAATTTTATAATGGCAACAGTAATGACGATGATGTTTAACATTTATCACTATTATTTGACATTATAGAGTCCTATAAGAAAAAGTATCTTACTACTCTTCAGTCTTGGTTTATTTCTCTAATTATATCCACCTTGCCTCTAATAGCTATTATCTTCTGCCACTGACTATCTTTGAATTTCAGAATTTTCACCCGTACCACAGAACAAAGTTACAGGAAGTATAGTCATTTATATCTCCCATGAAATTCCTCAAAACTATTTGTGCTCCTGTTACCAATACATTATTGAAATTTTTATTATTAGCTTTTTTTTTTTTGAGAGGTTTTTGCTATAAGGTGCGTGCACTCGCCAGACAGAGAGAGACAGAGAGACAGAAAACGAGAAATCACCCCCCAGGGGGGATGGCCATGCTGCAATCCCTTCTTCTCCATTCTTCTCTCGGAATCTTGGGCACGCACGCACGCGCGCCCAGCGTGAGTTTAAGCCACCGGGTCCGGGACTCGAACCACGGTCGACTATGTGGGAGTCCAGCGACATAGCCATTACACTAACTGCTGGTCCCTTATTAGCTTTTTTTGACATTCAATCACTGTGTACCATTAGAGCATACAAATGAATTTTCCCATTCTAAATACACTACATATTAGTTCAGTCAAAGATATTCCCATACATATTATCATTAACAGATAATGTTCCATTTGGGGTCCATTAAACGTTTTATTTATTTATTTATTTTTCATTTTCCCCTTGCATTCCTTCCCTATCTTCTCTTCCATCCCCCACCCTCCTCCCACACTGTCTCTGGTATCCACAGTTTCTCTCCATGTCTTGATAGTATCCAGTTTTTCAGTTTCTGCCATATAGTACTGCTATTTTTTATATATTGAGTACCTCTGTTTTGGAATGTGGCTTGCTTCACTTAACAGTAAATCTTTTGTATTATTAAATTTTTTATCAAATGCCAGGATCTCATTGATTTTTATGGCTGAGTAGCATTCTGTAATGCATATATGCCACACCTTTTTATTCTATTCATCTGCTTATGGATTTGGGTTGGTTCCATGTCTTCACAATTGTGAATAATGCCACAATAAACATGGATATTCAAGTATTTTTCCAAATGAGAATTTTCCTATCATTTGGGTAGATTCTCAAAAGTGGAATTGCTGGGTCATATGGTACTTCTATCTTAAGGTCTTTGAGGAACCTCCTTATTGTTCTCCACAGTGGCTGGACTAATTTAGATTCCCACAAACAGTGTAGGAAAATTTCCTTTTCACCATGGCCTCACCAGCACTTCCCATTTTTTTTTTAAACTGTCATTCATACTGGGGCTAGATGCTATCTCATTGTCATTTTGGTTTGCATCTCCCTTCTTGATAAGGGATGTTGAAAATGTTTTCATATGCTTTTTGATCATTTATATATATTCCTTAGAGAGATGTTTATTCAGCTCATTGGTCCGTCTTTTATTTTTTTGTTTGTTTGTTATGTTTCTTGGGTAAGTTTCTTGAGTTTCCTGTGTATTCTGGTTATCAGTCTCCTATCTGAGGTATGGTTTGCAAATATATTCTCCCATTCCAAAGGTTGTGGATTCACTTTAATTATTATTTCTTTTGCTGTGCAGAAGCTTTTTAACCTAATGTAACCCCACTTGACTATGCTTTGAGTGTCTTTTTAAAGAAGCTTTTGCCTATTCCAATGTCTCCAAGAGTTTTCTATCAGTAGTTTTATAGTTTGAAGTCTTCACTTGTACATTTTTATTATATTAGTAAAGATAATTACTTCTTGTTCTTTTTTATTTAATTATATATATATATTTTTTTTTTGAGAGAGACAGATTTTTGCTCTAGGGTGCATGCACTCGTCAGAGACAGAGAGAGAGAAAGCAAGAAATCACCCACTGGGAGGATGGCCACACTGTGATCCCTTCTTCTCCATTCTCCTTCTGGGATTTTGGGCATGAAATTCACACATGTCTGGCTTGAGTTTCAAGCTACCAGGTCTGGGACTCAAACCAGAGTTGGCCATGGATGTTCACCACCTAAATCACTCCTCCACCTACTGGCCCAAGATTCAGCATCAGATGATCTTATCAACATACTTGTTATGATTTCTAACAACAGTGCCATAACAAAGCACTATATGCTGAGTGGCATAATCAACAGAAATTTACTGTCTCACAGTTCTGGAGGTTAAATGTTTGAGATCAAGACATCACCAAGGTTTGTTCTCAATGAGAGCATTTGTACCACGATTCTCTCCTGGCTTCAGGTAGTTTACTGGCAACCATTGGCATTCTTTGATTTATCTTCTTTTTCCCATGGCATTATCACTGTGTGGGTGTCTGTCTCTACATTCGAATTTCCCTTTTCACTAGTCATACCAGTGACTCACCCAAAGATTTCAGTTTAACTAACTTCTGTTAAGACCTTGTCTCTAAGTACATTTGGAGGTACTTAGATGAAGATTCCAAGATAGCATTTTCTTAGGTGACAAATTCAACTCATACCAACAATAAATTTCACATTGGGACTGAGACTCTCATGCCAAAAGTTCCTTAGTTTCTAAACTTCTATTCTGCCATCCCTAGTTAACTACTAGATCTACTTCCACAGTGAGATACTCTCCTAGTTTACACTTGCATGTGTTAGCAAAGTCTTGCAACTTCCTCACATATGTCATTTCCTCCTGGAGCAAGACTGTGCTCTCCTGTGTGGACTTTCCTTGGGACTTGCCTCTGGTTAGCTGTTGGGAAGCACTAAGAGTAGAGGAGTAAATTTGTGAAGAGAACAAATATTATTACATGATAAGTTCCTCCAATGAGGTAATGACATGATCTTGAGGTAGGGAAATTATTTAAAGAGATAGTAAGCTACATCAACAACCCAAAGAATGCAAGATAATTTATGGGATCATGAATTTCACACTTCCTCAAGTGACCTTACTTTAGTTCTTAGCTTCACACTCTTTTCTCTATAAAGACCTGACTTGAACCCAGAAATATAAGGTAGTAGGAAGAATAATGGTTGCAAAGATGTCTGTGATCTAATGAATTAAATCTATGAGTGAGCAAACTCTCTGTCTGAAGATGTAGTGACAGTAGCTTTGCCCTGAATGTGTATCCAGGAGACATCACAGACAAGGTGTTGGGGGAGGCAAATAAATTCATTATCTGCCCCTTTTCTTCTTCTTTTTCTCTCTAATTATCAGTGGGCATGTACACCTGCCAGAGGAAGACAGATAGAGAAAGAAAAATCACTCCCTAATGGAGTGTGTTTATTTCACAGTCTCCTCTCCACCTTTCTTTATCTCATTTGAATTTGAAACATAAGTTTATGTCCAGCATGTTTTTAAAGTTACAGTTGCCTAGAGTCAAACTATGGTTGCGTGTGGAATCTGGTTCTCTCAACAATTGGGCTCTGGGCTGGCCCAAAGTATACAGCCCTTTCCAAGTTTCCCTTGTCTTGAGATTAAAGAAGACACTACGTAAAACTCTGCTAGTTGGACTATAATACTGAGCAAACCTTTCAATAGGAGAACAGAATTGTAGCTGCTGTAAGTATTTAAATTCACAAAAATCTGAAAAAGAGTGATGTATGCATGTTGTTATAATAATTGTGGAATGTAGTTTTATATTCCTCCACAAAAAAGATGATCATTTTCTCAAACTAGAAAAATTCTAAATTTTCTTGTACAATAATATAGATACTAATTTATTAATATAAATATAATAAAAATGTATAAATAGAATTGGAAATTTCAAATAAAATCATACTTCTGCTTAATTTGTATATGGAATATACAAATAATGAAACAAATTGAAATGAGACCAAGTTTAGCATTCACATAATTAGAAACTGTGGTACTGATGGATCATGACAAAGATGATATTCCTCTCCATAGCAGAAATATACTTATCATTCACTGTCTCCATCTTTTCTGCTCAAGTTACTCTTCAAGATTGCATTAAAAATCACTAACATAATTCATATAGGTGATTCAACTGTTTCTGTTTCAAAGCCTAAATATGTTTCTTTGGGTTATTACATTTTGTTTCTGTAATCTGTTAATATTTACAGATGATTGAATCAGCTGATTACTATCATTTCTAGGTCATAGAAATATGTATATCTTAATTTAAAAAAATCTATGTTACAAACATAACAGCCCTATATTTCAAACAAATGAACATGGATGATGTGCTTTAAGAGAAAATTTAATGCATGCTCCCCAAATTAGAGGAGATCAAATGAGGGGCAAAAAGTATATTTTACAAAAAGAATAATTTTGTGACTGCAATGTTAACAGTGAAAGTCTTCCTAAGATCAAAGACACTTTCAGAAAGATTAATTTTCTCTCTATATACCACTACTGTTATAGAAAAATCTGGTTAAATAGATGGTAAAATTTCATGGTATAACCCAAAGACCTGACAGGGAGATTGCTTAGATTACATATAATGTAAAGATTATAACATGAAGTTTCATTAATGATTTGAATTTGCTACTTCCACTGACTCAGGAATATTAATTAAGTTGATCATCAAACATAGTGACATCAGAGTGTCTAATAAAGGAAACCGTTTAGAAGAATGAAAACCTGCCAGGATGTGGCAAAGTTGTGAGTATACACATAATTAAATATTAGCAGAGAACTCTAGAGATCAGCTTGGAGAAGGGCTGTAAAAGCCACAAACCAAAGCCACAATTGACATTAGACAAGCAACAGTGGCAGAGACACAGCCAAAAACTACATTAAAGGAATGAGATTTAGTATCTGCTTTTACCTTATGCTGTTTCTTACAGAATATAAAACAGATTTGGTATTATCCAGTGTATGTGTTCACATTGTCTCTCTTCCTGAAGAAGCTAGCCCTAATCCCCCAAGACAGAGCTACATTAAATCAACAATAAAATATGATGTTTTCTATTGACTTCTTTTAGCTCAATACAAACTATGGAGAAGGATTTGAAACCTTGATTCATTTTTTAATTATCTGAAATCAATTTCTTGCTCCATAATCGTCTCATGGCATTTTTCACTTCTGCATTCCTCAAAGTATAAATCAGAGGATTGAG
>NW_006159853.1:1057837-1069601 GCF_000334495.1 Tupaia belangeri chinensis | reverse complement strand
GGCTGCAAGTCGCAGAAATAGTGATCAATTACATTGGGACCACAGAATGGCAGACTCAAGGCAAGGAAAATCTGAGTTAAAGAATGCACACAGGACCCAACCCAGGCCATAGCTACCAATCTATTGCAGACCTGGCGGCTCATGATGGCCGTGTAGTGCAGTGGCTTACAGATGGCCACATAGCGGTCAACAGCCATGAGGATAAGAATGAAGATTTCCAGGCAACCAAAGAAATGAAATGTAAATACTTGAATTATGCACTCAATGAATGAAATAGTTGTCTTCTTCAAAAAGGAATCCACAATTGTTTTAGGGGCTATGGAAGTAGAGAAGCAGGTATCAGATAAGGATAAGTAGAAAAGGAAGAAGTACATGGGGCTCCCAAGTGAATGGCTGGTCTTGATGGTGGTGAGAATAAGCAAGTTACCCACCAATGTCCCCAAATAGAAAAGCAAAAAAATTACAAATACTACTTTCTTCCTAACAGGATCCTGTGTCAACCCAAGCAGAATGAACTCGGTCACATTATTATTCAAGTACATGGTTTCACGAATGAGGAAAAGGGGCAAGTGTGAAATGATTCATCTGCAAAAAAGAAAAAATAATAATTTATGATGTGTATGTGATGCTATGGAATATTTTAAACAAAATTAAATAATCCTCACAAAAATATTTATGGTTTATAAAGTCATTTCAATGCTTGCATTCAATTTTAATGACCTTTTCACAAGGTTATTGGTCTCAAACATGCTTATGAATACTTCTCTGCAGCAGTATTAAGTACAAGCCCATGTTAAAACTTGGGCTTGCTTCTGATTAGTGTGTCAATATAATGCATAAAAAGTTGAGAAGTATACATCTATTTAATACATACTTCAATTTTTTATATTGAATAAATATCAGTTCCCATAGCTCTAATGGTGCATCACTCAACATTTAGGATATACATGACTGCCTTGGCATTTTATGGCATAAATATAAGGTCACACACCACTACCATCACATATAGAATGTCTTATTTATACATATTTACATGGCTTACATATCTATTATACATATCTATACAAATATATGTTATTTATAAGATACATAATTTGATTCACTTCTCTGCACATATTCTCTGATTATTCATCTTGAAAGAGGAAAAGGAAACAAATCCTCTAAATAATCTGTACTTCAATGAAATAATTGAAGTACACTTATGCTATTCGATACTTGACATATGTGATGAACAGAAATGGAATGTTCTTTGAAAATGAGCAATATATCAAATACTTCTTATTTTCTCCTGCTTACTTATTAAATGCACTCCTAATAAGTCTCCTAGTCCCTGAGGTTGGATTTAAATGAAATGTGGATGATCAATTATTACCCCATCATTCATGTTTGCATGATCCAAGTTTTTATATTAAGTATTTTTTAACTGAGTGGTTTGAAGGATATCACTAGGCAGGTGCGTTAAGAATACATTATGGTTGCAATCTCAAGAGAATTTCTGTTCCCTAGGCATTTGGAAACCCCAGATTCTTGAACTAGAACTGAAATTCCGAAGAGACTAGTTTTAGAGAAAAGGAATAGTCGTCAATTGAATTCATTTTTTTTTTTTTTGAGAGGTTTTTGCTATAGGGCGCGTGCGCTCATTAGACAGACAGAAACAGACAGAAAGATAGAAAGTGAGAAATCACCCCCCGGGGGGATGGCCACGCCGCAATCCCTTCTCCTCCGTTCTCCTCCTGGGATCTTGGGCAAACATGCACATGTGCCAGGCGTGAGTTTTAAGCCACCAGGTCTGGGTCATGAACCGCGGTCAACTACGTGGGAGTCCAGTGACATAGCCATTACGCTAACTGGTGGTCCCATCAATTTAATTATTCATTCAATTATTTTCTGTCGTGAAAAAGTCGATAATTATTCAGATATGAAATTTCACTTTTTTCAATGACGATTTTTCTTCCACAGTGAATAGAAATTTTATTTTAATTTCATTCTTTTATGCATTTTATACATTTTATACATTTCTTTCTTTTATACATCAGTTAACTTGTAAATTTTCCAACATGAATACATTTCTCACCAGTCCTGTTGGGTATACTATACACATTTTCATCAACAGATAATAATCCACTTGTGTCCCATAAATGTCATGTCTATTTTTTTCCTTGTTATTCATTTCTAAAACAACCTTATTTACTTTAAACATCTGGACATATAGTTATAAAGTAAATATAGAATGTCTCAGTGTCTTGTATAATATAAGTGCTCAGTGTTTATAAAGTGAACATTCTCTCATACTTCTTAACATGTAATAATATTTAGCTTATTATTTTAGTACTATTCTGGTTGAAAAACCATATTCATATCATTCATTAATTTACTGAGGCTATATGTATATTATGTATGGTAGACTGACAAATATCCTCATTTAAAAGCCAAAAACTGATGAGATGATGAATAAGTTAATTATCCTGATTTAATAAGTACACATGTAAGATTGTACTAAAAAATCACATCATACTCAACAATATATATAACTACTGTATGTCAATTTAAAAATGTAAAATCTAAAAAGCAAAAGAAAAAATACTGAGAGCCATTTAAAAAAATTAATGGGTTGGCTCCAAATGGTAAAATAGAGAGCATTGTACCATACACAACACCATCCTGGTATGAAAGATAGTGTGACTCTCACACCCTCAAAATTACTATCTCAAGAATTTGTTGTTGCTGCTATTGTTTCTAACATTAATACTTGGCCTTTAAGAGATACAAAGAGAGCTTCAACATTTTTCTTAGCCTCCTGATACAGATGCATGTTATTGTGCATGCCTATGTGGATGATCATGTGACTATTTTTTTCTTCCAGTTAATATCCTTTATCAGGTTCTTAAAAAATTGGACAGAAAAAATGGATTATAATGGTCTGGGGAACACAACAACATCAGTATTCTAGCATGTTTTCCAGTAACTACTGTACTTACCTCAATTCTTTAAACAAGGTTAGCCAACTTTAGAGTGGCTATGCTCACCAAAACACTAATAGACAGAAAATAAATTGGTGTCTGTGATAATGGAGAATTGCTGAAAGAGAAACAATGAAGAAAAGGTAAATAATGGATGAGAGTGGAATGCAGTGTTAGGTGGTTCCTCCTATGCTTCCAAGTTGTATTGCAGAGTCTGCAGTGAAAGCATCCCTTTACTCAAGGACTCTCTATTAAACTACCCAATACTTCCTAAGTCTTTAGAAATACTAGACTTTTATGTGTATAAAAATCGTCATTCTCATTTATTTCTTTGCATATTTTTTTTTCATTATCTGTAGAAAGAAAAACAGGTTTTCCCAAGCTGCTTTATCCCTCTCAAATGTCCTACTTAAACAGTGATGAAATCCACACCCTCTCATCTCTTCACTCTATGTAACTGTACATGATGATTCCTGCTATTTGGTCAAGGGATAATTATGTTCTTTGAGCTTAAAAGATGGAAGCAATCCATCTTTTAGAAGACTATCTAGGTTAGTGTCATATCTGTCCATGCCTTTTTGGAAGCAGCCCTCCTGTAGACATCTGGAGGGAATACATATTCCTGCTTCCCAGAGGGAATATTTTAATACTAATGATGTAAGATATTGACCTCTAGAGATTATTCTCTGAACTTTTCCTTCTTATGCTTATCAGAAACATTTTAGATGTTGCAATAAATTTAACCTTTGGTTTGTCTACTGAGACTGTGAGAATAGTAAGTTAACCCTTCTCATGTTCTGTTAACAATACATACAAGAGCGGATGTGTTAGGTGCTCAGAACCACCAAGGATACAGAGGTAGGGATAGGGGTGGAGAGAAGAAATCATAATGGACAGTGGAGAGGATGGGATAGAACAAGCACAAATAAAAGTATCATTGGTAAAAAAGAAAGAAGTAGATCACAGAGAAATACTTCTGCTTCACCTATGCTCTAAGTTTCTATTACCTGTGTTAGGAAATAAACTTTTCAAGCTCCTATAATAGATTCAAAGTATATCTGCAAGTACTATCCAGGGAAGGCAGTATGGTGTGTTGAAACTGGTGGTTCTATTCTTTGGGCTCCAGGTAGTCCCCAACAAAGAACCACAGATTTATAGCAAGTGGCCCAAGTCTATATCTATGTATCTATATTTCTCCATTACTGAGCCATTACAAATGTTTGCATCATCATCACTTCCCAGTACATCTTGGTTTTCAAGTTAAGCTAGTGAAAGGAACATGTGTGAAAAGAGGAAAAAGCATACATCAGATAACATATATCTATACTATATCAGTATCTATATCTGTATATAATACATAAATGAATATATAAGGGTACTTTAAAAAGTTAGTGGAAAAGTAGAATTAAAGCACAAGTTTATTTTGGTGCAGAAAATGTATAATGCATGCCTAATTTTTTCCAATTGTGGATTTTTCATGAACTTTATAAAAATATTGAACACTGAATTTCATATTTTTAAGCTCATTTCTTCTTGTTTTACTAACTCAAGTTAGTAAAAGAAAATTATTAAAGGAATACATTTACTAAAATAATTATAAATCAACAAATACTTAATGAATACACTTTATATAAGATTCATGTATATTATTTTATATATAGATTTTTAAATTTATATAACTATTTTATTAGACAAATTCTAATACTAACATATTTTTATAAGAAAAATATCAATTTTGGGAACCAGCAGTTAGCATAATGGCTATGTCGCTGGACTCCCACGTAGTCGACCACGGTTCACATCCCGGACCCAGTGGCTTAAAACTCACGCCGGGCATGTGTGCGTGCCCTACACGTGCCCAAGATCCCAAGAGGAGAATGGAGGAGAAGGGAATGTGGTGTGACCATCCCCCCTGGGGGGTGATTTCTCACTTTCTGTTTCTCTGTCTCTCTCTGTCTATCTGGCGAGCGCATGCGCCCTATAGCGAAAACCTCTCTAAAATATATAAGACCACTAATTTATAAGGCAGTAGATAGACACGAGGTCAGTCTTGGTAGACAATAAATAGTCTTCAAGGAATCCCTTTCATTGATATGACTTATCAGCGTAACTAACAGTAGTGGGGAACACCAGAGGGGACATTGAAAATGGTAGATTTTTCCCCCACAGTGGAGTGTTATACTTTTCATGATGTAGTGTGGAAAATGTTATCATTATGGAAGGCTCATTCAATATTTGGTGGGTGTTGGCTGTTTCTCTACACAATTTGTGTAAATATTTTTGCAAATACATCCTGCCTTCTCGATAAGGATGCTAACAATGAACCTATAAACCATCTTAATGGATCTTAATCCTCTCTACCTGACAGGAGTCCATTTTCCTTTTTAAATAACTGTCCTAACCTTCCTCTGAGAAATCACAATTCATCAATATCTAGTATGTAATTTTTGAAAAGTGTTACTTCCCAGTGATTAGAATATGACTTCTACTTGGTCAATAAGAAAACATTTCTCCAATGAGGTAATGATCAAGTCAGTTATCTAGTGGCAAATGAGATGTAAACACCACACTTTCATATGGAATGTTGAGAAGAGTCATTCTTTTCCTGCTAGAGTTTCTGAGAGGACAGACCTAGACACCTGCTGATAATCATATCAGGAGTATATAGACTTGGATCAAAGATTAAACCAATACAAAAAAAAAGCAGAGTCAACATATGAGCAGATGAAACCAGATACACTTTCATTAGTAGAATTTGCCTACTTAACTATTTGATCATTTCTTGCTTTATTTACTCTATATGTGTTTACACTTATTTAAATAGTACAATGAATACTTGCAAATTTACTACATGTCTTAAAAAATAAAGTATTATCAGAAATTAAGTTTGCCAGCTCCAAGGAACAAAAGTAATGTGCTGCACAAGAGCAGTGTGCTGCCACATGACAGCTATGGTTCTAATCCCTGGCTTGGTCAGCTTGTAAACATACTGGGCACATGCACAAATGTATAAGATCTAGTGGGCTAGAGGACTTGAGGCATGGTCAGACCCTGTAAAGAAAGAAAGAAATATTTAAATGTGTTTTTATCTTTTCCTTAGCTGCCTCTGATTCAACATAAAGTTAGCCAATGTCCTGAATATTTAAAAATGTTTTTAAAAGTAAAATATCTATATCACATATTTATGTTTTTTAGTTTCACCTGGTTTTGAAGCTTAAAGAATTTTAAATACTTTATGTAGACACAAAGAAATTACTTTTATTTTTTTATTCAGCATTGTTATTAAGTTTTGTATTAATTATTGAATATAGCTGCAAATATGTAGTCACTGCTATACTTTATTCCGTGGTGAGATCATTTCAAAATGTGTTTATTTTTCATTCTGTCAACTGATGTTTGACTACTACAAGCAGTGAAAGCATAAAAATTTTTAACATGCCTTTAAAAACTAATTGATAGATTGTAGAATAGGTCAATATTCAGTTTTAAAAGGTAATATTACAGGTTTCTGCAAAGAATTCAGGAAATTTAGTCTAACCATGTGACTAAAAATGACAGAATAATATGTGAACAGACCTAATAACCTCCATGTTAAAAGGAAAACACTCATTTAATGAGTATTCTTTGTAATCGAATACATAGATAAACTTGCAATCCACGAAACAACTTGGATATACATGCATAATATAAAAAGAAAAAAAAATACTGTGGGGTGCATACACTTGCCAGAGAGAGAAAAAGGGAGAGAAAGTAAGAAAGCACCTTTCAGAGGGGATAGTAATGCCACAATCTCTTCTCCATTTTCCTCTTAAGAGTTTGGTTGTGGGCACACATGTGCCAGATATTTTTCAAACCCCTGGATCTGGGACTTGAAATATGCAATGAGACCAGTTGCCTTAACCACCGTGCCACGAGCTGGCTCCCTGGGCTTATATTTTTTTAAAATGTCAATTCCTAGTCACTTGATCTGAGTCATATTTGGAGTAAAAATTTTTTTTGTTTGTTTTTTAGAAAGTTTTTTTTTTTTTCTACAGAGTGCATGCACTTGCCAGACAGACAGAGACAGACAGAAAGACAGAAAGCCAGAAGTCGCCCCCCAGGGGAGATGGTCATGCCGCAATCCCTTCTCCTCCATTCTCCTCTCAGGATCTTGGGCATGCACGCACATGCGCCCAGCGTGAGTTTAAGCTGCCAGGTCCAGGACTCAAACACAGTCAACTATATGGGAGTCCAGCGACAAAGCCATTACTCTAACTGCTGGTCCCTAGAGTAAAAATTTTTGAACACTAACATAGACTAGTATTCCATGAAACAAAACAGGTTCATTAAGGTATAAAGCCCTCATTTCTTTCTTTCCTTTTTTTTTTTTTTTTGGAGAGATTTTCCCTATAGGGCGCGTGCGCTCGCCAGACAGACAGAGACATAGAGACAGAAAGCGAGAAATCACCCCCCAGGGGGGATGGTCACACCGCAATCCCTTCTCCTCCATTCTCCTCTCGGGATCTTGGGCACACACGCACATGCGCCCGGCGTGAGTTCTAAGCCACCAGGTCCGAGACGCGAACCACTGTCGACTACGTGGGAGTCCAGCGACATAACCATTACGCTAACTGCTCAAGCAAATATGTAGTCACTCAAGCCCTCATTTCTTTATTAAGTATCATTAAAATATTTAATCTAGGGACCAGCAGTTAGCGTAATGGCTATGTCGCTGGACTCCCATGTAATCGACCATGGTTCAAGTCCTGGACCCGGCAGCTTAAATTCACGCCGGGTGTATGTGCGTGTGTGCCCAAGATCCTGAGAGGAAAATGGAGGAGAAGGGATTGCGGCATGGCCATCCCCCCTGGGGGATGATTTCTTGCTTTCTATCTCTGTCTCTCTCTGTCTTTGGCAAGCACACGCGCCCTATAGCGAAAATCTCTCCAAAAAAACAAACAAAATAAAAAAAATTTAATCTAGAAAGTTAGATTTGGGGTATATGATCATGCTTTTATTATAGAAAGCATTAATATAAAGATGTTTCCCTCAATACCTGTATGTCTACATTAAATAAAGATTACTTGTGGAAGTTAACTGAGACATAGTAATTTTTTTTTTTCAGATAGATATTTGCTGCAGGTTGTGTGCTTTTGCCAGAGTATCAGAAAGACAGAAATTGAGAAATAATCCCCGGAGGGAGATGGCCTAGCCACAATCCCTTCTCTGCCATTCTCCTCTTGGGATTTTGGGCATGCACACAACTACACCAAGCATGAGTTTTAAGCCGCTGGGTCTGGGACTCAAATCAAGTCAGCCACATGATAATCCAGTGACATAGCCATCTGCTGGTCCAAAGACATCCTAATTTTAAAAATAAATAAATATATGATAACTCAGAGGCCTTTGTTTCCTAAAATAAAGCCCTGACTCACTATTCTAGCCAAACAAGAGCTCCTGTTATAAAAATGATTATAAGATGTATTCTCTTTTTTCTCTCACTGCTTTGCTATGCATCTTAATACATATATGAACTCCTAGAACTTTGAGTCTTAAATAGACCTGGTACATTCTAATGACAAACTGTCTACAAATATTTTCACCTATAAAAGATCATTTAAAATGAAGAGTTCAAAGGACTGTTTAGTCAAGATTTACCTTTATGGATTTTTTTAAAATTTTGAATCTCAATATGATTAATTAGCTGACCATAGGCCAAGAGGTTCTCTAGGATACAATTTCTTAAGATCATGAGCTATATTTAGGTAATGACAATGGTGTATTCTATAGACCAGAACAACTTACAGATTTCTTGTTACTCCAGTGCTAACCTCTGGCTCGTGAAGCAGGGAAGGAAAAAGTGGTCTCTTGTGGTATATGGCAAACCTTGGTCAATATCTTCTTCCAGCATGGTCTCTTGGTCTCCAAGGCTGATGCAATGGTTTAATTATTCAGAAAGTTTGCTGCCAAAATCTCCTCCACACTAACAGGAAGAGTTGTTTATCAACTCCCCAGTGATAACTTCTTCTGGCAGCCTATGATTTCTTGGCAATAAACTTTAGAGTTAAATCCTACTCTTGAGCTACTGAAAATTGCTCCCATGAGTGGACTCCAATTCCCGCAACATAGTTAAAGGTTCTCTGAAGTCATTACATCAGTCACTATTTCTGTCTCCAGTGCCCTGCCCAGTCCAGAACTGTGACTAATGGGGTTTCTCCCCATCCATCAGTTCATGTTAATTCTCTGCCTTTGCTTGGAGCATCTTTCTGAGGTCACTCTTTTTCTCTTCCTGTCACTTGGAGTCCAGACTTTCATCTTAACTCAAGACCTCTTTGTTCCTTGGGAGCTCCCATTGTTTATACAGAGCACCTACAGGCATTTTTCTTAATGTGTAGACAATTGTTTCTCAAATTTGAATATCTTGTTGAAGACTTTTAAATACGAATGCTCTGAAGTTTCACTTCACTCTTCCTATTTAGCCAAAATAATGTGTGTGCTTAGTTTTCAGGATTTGAAGGGCTGAAGAGGTAAATGCCCACATTGATGTACTTTCTGACACCCCTGTCCTTCAGGGACATGATTGCAAAGATCCCTATAATGTCTAATCTGTATAATGTCACTATTACAAATTTGTTTTGGTGATCAGATTCACTGCTAATGTATTATTACACATCCTCGAATATTGGTGAATATAAAAGGTAATATTGGAAATAGTATTTTATTGTTTTAGTTTTTTACGTCAGACATTAACCAGATTGACTTTATTAAAAATAAAAATATTATAATGCGATGTTTCCAACATGTGAACACAAACATGACAGTCACAGCTGCAACTGACAGCCACTTCAGGAACAATCATGAGAAGGATCACAAAGTGAGAAGAAATAGTAAAACCTATTTCTTCCCTTTTTGTTTTAACCTAAGTAAGAACTCATTGCTCAGGAATGGGTGGATTTCTGTTTTATCTTCTTGCCTCAAGCTAATAACTAAAGATATCTGGTAGGGGGACCAGCAGATGACATCACGGGTACATCGTTGGATTCCCACATGGTTGACCACAGTTTAAGATCAGACCCAGACGTTTAAAACTCACACTGTGCATGCATACGTGCCCGAAACCCCAAGAGGAGAATGAGGGAGAAGGGATGGCCACATGGTCATTCCCCCAGGATGTGATTTCTGACTTTTTGTATCTCTGTCTCTCTGATACAAACACAAGACCTATAACAAAAATCTCTCTTTAAAAAAAGAAAATATTACTAGCATAGTTGTATAATATTTCTGTGCACACATATGCATCCATGCACCCAGAGACACACATGTAATCCTTTAAGGTATACATAATTAATCTTTCAATAATATTTTACTTTTGATTTGGTCTAGGCATTTGTAAACAATAAAAACCATTGGAAAGCATCTGAGTGAATTTATCCAAAAATGTTTTGAAGAACTATTTCAAGAAAATATTCAAGACAAAGGAAGAGGAACAAAATAATGAAGAAGCAAGGTATTGAGTCAAATTTAAAAAATGCAGTGTTTGAAGAGAAGATATCTGAATTGCTTCCCAGCAGGGCAGGCAACATTAGAAACTGATCTAGGGTTTCCAGCTCCCAAAGAACTAACTGTTAGCACACCTGAATATGTAGGGCAGCCACTGTAATATTAGTGGTATGTGGATGACTTGTCATGTTGGTCTCTGGAGTCAGAAGTGTGGGGCAGATGATGTAGGCATCCATGCTCTGTAACATGAAGTCAGAGCTCCCTCCATTAATCACAGGAAACCACAAGGAAATGTGCTCTGAGATTGAGGGATTCTTTGGTTGGACACTTGTGCTCCCAACTCACATGTTAAATGAAAATATACCATCCGATGTACCAATGTAAGTTTGATTGATAACTTTAATTAACTTTTATTTTCTATCATGCATTTCTTTCTATTTTTGTGATTTTATTATTTTATTTTTAAAAACACATATAATTTACCTTGTATACTGTTGTATATATCATCTTTGTCCTAATATTTTAAACTGTCAAAGTTGGGATTCTGTGTTTTAATTTATCACTATTCAATAATGTAAAGAATTCCTAAGATTCTCCTTGCATGACTCTTGATCAGAATGAATCCAATGTTTTAAAATGAAATAAAGTTTTTAGGATTTTTAAAAACTATGGAGTATGAGCTAAAATTTTTTGATATGTAAAGTAAATGTTTGTGGAAAAATGTAAAAATAAATAAATAAAAGGAAGAAGAAAAGAAGGTTTATGCCTTCGGGTACATGTGCTCACTGGAGAAAGACAAATACAGCGAGAGAGAAAGTGAAAAATTTCCCCCCAGAGGAAATAGTCATGCTGCAATCCTTTCTCCTCTATTCTCCTAGTGATGTAAATACAATAATGAATATTAAAATATATTCAAAAGGCAAATTAACAGACAATAGGACAGTATAAAAGGCTGGTGGTCACTGTAGCAGAAGAGATTAATGAACTTGAGATCATAGCAGTAGGAAACATCTAAATTGAAGAACAAGACAAAAAAATGAATGAAAGCAAATAAACAATGCTGCATTGGGAAGGGAAAACAGTCTAACATATCACTAATTGGAATGCTCAAACAGCAGAATGGGAGAAGATGTAGAAAATATTTTTAGAGGGACCAGCAGTTGGCATAATGGCTATGTCACTGGACTCCAATGTAGTTGACCGTGCTTCAAGTCCTGAACTCGGCGGCTTAAACTTTCACTGGGCACATGTGCGTACATGTCCAAGATCCCTAGAGGAGAATGGAGGAGAAAGAATTGTAGTGTGGCCATGGCCCTTTGCGGGGG
>NW_006159853.1:1054353-1057818 GCF_000334495.1 Tupaia belangeri chinensis | reverse complement strand
CTTGTTTTCTGTCTCTCTTTCTCGCTCTGTCTTTCTGGTGAGTGCACGTGCCCTATAGGAAAAACCTCTCAAAAAATATATATATATATTTTTATAAATGACCAACTATTTCCAAATTTGGTTAAATAACTATAACACACAGATCAAAAAAATCTAATGGATCTCCAGCATAGAAATCATTAAAAATTACAAAAATCTGCCATAAAGTGCATGCACTCACCAGAGAGAGAGACAGAAACGTGAGCAGGAAAGTGAAAAATTAACACCCAGAAGGGATGGCCATGGCACAAATCCTTTTCTTCCATTTTTCTCCTGGGATTTTGGGCATGCACACATATGTGCCTTATAATATTTTTTTCTTTTTCTTTCCTTTTTTTTTTTTTTTTTAGAGAGATTTTTGCTATAGGGCACATGTGCTCTCCAGACAGACAGAGTGATAGAAAGTGAAAAATAATTCCCCAGGGGGGATAGCCAGGCCATAATTCCTTCTCCTTCATTCTCTTCTCTGGATCTTGGGCATGCACACACATGTGGATGGTCTGAATTTTAAGCCGCCGGGTCTGTGACTTGAATCACAGTCAATCACATGAGAGTTCAGCAACATAACCACTATGCTATCTGCTGGGCCCAGTCTGTCATGATTTTCAAACCCCCAGTCTAGGACTTGAACCACATCAGCCATGTGGGAGTCCAGAGCTGTAACCACTATGCCACTTGCTGGTGTAAAAGTTTACTTACTTACTTTTTCCATGAGCAAGAGAGATGAGAGTAACCCCAAACAGGGTACTGATGCTCTAATCCACCTCCAGTCTTCAGCTGATCTGGTACATGAGTAAGTCTACTCTAGAAGGTCTCTGGACTGGGAAACTCCATGTGGGACTGCCCTTAAGAACACTGCATTTTACTGCTGAGCCATTCTCTGGTACCAAAACACTTATAATTGTGGATAGTTGTATAATATAATAATTCTACTTTGACAGATATGTTAGTTTCAGTAATTTTCTTTGAAGATTAGAAATTATCCTATGAAAAGTAGAAGTTAATAGGTCAGACCTGTGATCCTGGAACTATAACACATTTCAGGTGAAAAATGAAACTGTATAAGAAGAATAAATTGAACAATCTATTTAATAAACAATCACACTAACAATGATAGGAGGCATGCTTGCTAAGATCACTGAGTTCCACATGGCCGATTGCATAGTTTGAGTCCCAAACTGGTGGCTTAAAAAACACACTACATATGAGTGAACTCCCAAAATTCCAAAAAGAGGAAGAAATGGAGATGGGATTGCAGTGTGACCATCCCCATAGCAGGAGATACTTTCTCTCTTTTTCTTCTTTCTCTCTTCTCCCTCTCTCTCTTTCTCTCCCCCAGTGAGAACTTGTACCCTTTAGCAAATTAAAATGAATAAATGAGGAATTATAGGTACACATAACTAGAAATATTTTGCTAATTATAGAAAGAGATAAAAGAATTTAGAATATGAAGCTCAAGGTGGTTCCTGGGAGAGCAGCACAGTTTTGAAATCTATTTGGAGAGGATCATAAATAGATCATAAATGATCAGAAATAGGATCATTTACCAAATGTTTAACTGAAGCCCAATACTGTTCATACTTGTTAGGAAAAAAAAAAAAAAGAAATGAAGGGCCAGAAGCTTTCAATTTAAGGAGAAAGAAAAAGCTTATTCATGAGAGTTGACAATGTATTTGTTTTACAGATTGAGAAATTAGTCACATCCATAGGTAAGTAAACTAAGCTCATGCTAGGATAAATGTTCAGATAAAGATAACATTCAAGGACCATCTGATTTCCTAGCAGATGCAGGAACTAGCCAAATAAACTAATCTCTTCTCAGATTAGGACAACCTGGTTAATGATTTCTGTAGCTGTCACCCTTTGATTAACTAGATTTTTATGCAATCTTCCCAACAAGGGAGTGATCAAGTGAAATACTAGGTTAAGTCTCAGACCAATTTTAACATGATCCAAGAAGACTTTTTAAATTTACCTGTCTTCAGAAAATGTGAATAGATGTGAATTTTTATTTTTAAATTTTTAAAATTATCTCCCACATTGATGTTTATTACATTAATAACATTTGTGGCAAAAATAAGGAATAAGTTCAATAACTGAATTCGTATTGACAGGTTTCATTTTGATCCATTAGCCAATTTGGGAAAAAACTGTGTTAATCAAAGGGGTTAAGTTAAAAAAAAAACCTTTTTCTTGCTACATATAATCTTTAAAACTCCAAGCAGATTTCAGATGTAAAATCTAACTGCAGGATTTTCAAATGGACCATACTATGAACTTGTCTCTTCAACATTTTTAAAAATTAGCCATTTATACAGTTACTTAAAAATCATATGCTCTATCAGACAGAAACTGAAAATACATCTGTGATAATCATACTCCGTAATAAATATCTATGTACTTAAATTGAATTCTCAGGTGTTTTACCCTGTTCTGCACCCATGGTACATAGAAATTAATCATCTGGATCCCAAGCCCTCACTGATGGAGCATCACACTAAGCGCCCATGTTGAAAACCTTTTTCCAACCCTTCACTTTCAGTCTATGTATGTCTTTATCAATGAGGTGTGTTTCCTGTAGGCAACAGATAGAGGGTCTCTGTTTTTTCATCCATGCAGCCAGTCTGTGTCTCTTGATTGGGGAATTTAATCCATTCACATTCAGTGTTATTATCGATGTAACTGGGTCTGACCCGACATTTAAGTTGACCATTGTCACAGCAGGCTTTTATTACTTTGTTTCTGTCAGTTAGCTCTTTGTTTTCCTGGAACAGTACTTTCTTCAGGATTTCTTGAAGAGCTGGTCTGGTGCTGGCAAATTCTTTCAGGTCTTATTTATCTGAGAATAGTTTAATCTTTTTTTCCCATATGAAGGGTAATCTTGCAGGATACAATAATCTTGGTTAAAATTGTTTCTCTCTTAGCACGTTCAATACATCTTCCCATTCTTTCCTTGCTTGCATTGTTTTCATTGAGAGGTCCAGAGTTAGCCTGATGGGATGACCTTTGTATGTCACTTCTCGTTTCTCTCTTGCCAGTTTTAGAATCGTGTCCTTATCTGTGGTCTTGGATAGTCTGGCTAAAATGTGCCTTGGGGAAGATCTTCTGGGGTTGATTCTAACTGGGGTCCTTTATTTTCCTTGGGTCTTGATGCTTGAGTGCCTCTCTAGATGGGAAATTTTCTTCCAGGATTTCATGGAATAGAAGGACAGGACAAGGAAGGAAAACTATAGACCAATATCTCTGATGAATATAGACATTAAGATTCTCAACAAGATACTAACAAACCATATCCAACAACTTATGAAAAAGATTATACATCATGATCAGGTTGGCTTTATTCCAGGAATGCGAGGTTGGTTCCACATACACAAAACCATAAATGTAATGCGCCATATTAACAGGAAAAAAGACAAAAACCATATG
>NW_006159853.1:1048747-1053198 GCF_000334495.1 Tupaia belangeri chinensis | reverse complement strand
AGACAAGTGGGATTACATCAGACTAAGAAGTTTCTGCATGGCAAAAGAAACCATAATTAGTGTGAATTGAAAGCCCTCATAATGGGAAAATATTTTTGTAAACTATGCATCAGATAAGGGATTGATAACCAGAATACATAAGGAACTAAAGAAGCTGTTTGGAAAAAAGATGATGAAATCTATTAAAAGATGGGAGAAAGAGCTGAAAAGAACACTCACTGAAGATGACATACAAATAGCAAGAAGTCATATGAAAAAATGCTCAACATCCCTTGACGTAAGGGAAATGCAGATCAAAACAACAATGAGATACCACCTAACCCCAGTCAGAATGGCTAAGATTAAAAAAACAAAAAATGGTACATGTTGGAGGAGATGTGGTGAAAGGGGAACTCTGTTACACTGCTGGTGGGAATGTTAATTAGTCCAATCACTGTGGAGAACAATTTGGAGATTCCTCAAAAATATACAAATAGAACTGCTATATGATCCAGTAATCCCATTTCTTGGCATCTACCCAAAGGACAGAAGAATTTCTCATTGGAAAAGTGCTTGCACATCGATGTTTATTGCGGCACTTTTCACGATTGCTAAGACATGGAACCAACCCAAATGCCCCTGTATGGCTGAATGGGTTGAAAAACTGTGGCACATGTACTCTATGGAATACTATTCAGCCATTAAGAACAACAAAACCCTGACTTTTGACAGATAGTGGAATAATATGAAAGATTTACTGCTGAGTGAAGCAAGCCAGGCTATGAAGGATAGTCACTGTATGTCCCCACTTAATATATACCAAATGTCCGCATTCTATAACTGAAACAGATGGGCTAAAGGATGTACAAACACAAAAGGTGGATGTGAATGCCAGATGTGGTGTGTGTGGAGGAGTGGGGCCTGGGGAAGAACATTTGGAGGAGGGATACAGAGACAGCATGGCTGAGACAGGGAGTTAGTGTTGTTATATTTTGATCAACTCACAGGAATGTTCACATATTAAAATGATCACCTTGTAAGCTAAATAATGTGATTGAATGTATTAAAAAATATAAATAAAAAAGGAATATCCTGCATTTTCACTTTGTCTGTAAATATTTACAAATTCAAGTGATTCCAACATATAAGAAAGACAAAACTCGTTCTCCCCACTTCGAAAATTGCCTCCTTTTTCACATTTTCTCTCTCTTCACCATTGACCCTCATTCTCCCTTTTGTATATTCCAACTGTCAACCCCTCTCATGGATTTTTCTCCTCTACCTTGTAAAAAAAAAAAAACAATGTGAGATACCTCAGGAGGAAGTTGGCTGGTTGATACTGTCTACTATATCCTCAGTCTCGCAGCATTTCCAGGATTTAGAGTTTTTCCACTGATGGTCTATATTTCCACTGAAATTTCCAGGCTTTTTTGGAGTTTGAGAGTCTATCATTGTATGTACACACAGTGAAGCAGATTAAGGCATATATTTCCCATGTAGCATTTTCTGGGAGCATCATCTCTAGAAAAGAAATTGGTTGCACACATGCACCCACATAATTATTCTGTCACTAGTATGCTTCTTTCTGAAGAAAAGTTTGTTTTCTTCAGGAAACAAAATTACAACATGAAGATGACCAGATGTAGGTAGAATTCAAATTAGGGCATTCTAAGTTGGTCAAAATCATTATGAACTTAATATAAAAACTATTATTTTCAATCACATGTGGTTAATTCCCTTTCCATGTTTTTAAACTGGCTATTTAAAAGTAGTCAATAGTTTACCTCCTCAATTCTACCTGATCTCTCATTACTGCTTCCAACAAATTGCTAACTGTATGTCATTGAGACAACAAAAACAACTGCATATATTAGATGTGAGTTCACTGGCTTGTTGATGAAAACAATATGATAAACTGGTCTAAAGCCTTTTTCTTGATCATTTTTTCAGATTCTCCATGATCACTGGTGTAGCTTTCATCCTTTCCTTGGAAATCATGTAAAACCAAAGTTTGGTAGTTGACTTTGTTCTTGTAGGACTCTCACGAGATCCAGATGATAAGAAAATAGTATTTGTTGACTTGACAGAACCTAGGCTCACATTCATGAGGAAACTTCTAGAATCCTTCCTCAGGGATTCTTTGTTGTTGTCAAGGTGGTAAGTACTACTGGACATGCCAAAATTCTAAATATGCTTAAAGCTTTCCCAGAAAGCCACTTCCTGCTGTGCTGACTTGAGTTAGTGCTAATTCGGACTCAGTCTCTAGAATGGCTATGATTACCAGGTATGAAAGAATTAAGAAGGAAAAGTGAGGACCTATGTTTTTATTTCTGCATCAAATTCAAAGCAGAGGTATCCAGATACACATGTGTTACAAAACCCCCCAAACATAGGTGTTTCAAGATTAAGTTGAATGCCTTACACAAAATATGAACAAAGTAGTTTGAGAAACAGATGAATAAGCCTTAATAAAATGTAGAAATGGAAAACTCTTGGGTAGATATTTGACGTAAGAAATTTTCTTCATTCTTCTGAACATTGTTTCATCATTTTTAGTAAATGAATAAATATCATTTTAGAGGTAAAATGACCAAAATGTGCTTCAATTTTCTATACTTACACATAACAATTAGCACTGAATATCTATTTTTGCATTCTCAATTACTGTAATTACTAATTGGATCTGAGTTAAAAATAATGTTAGTACATTTTATATTTTTCCTTTGTGTGACTTAATTGTCCTGGGATGGTGACCTTCAAAACTATTTTCATGAAAAAATGAACAATGTAACTTGATTCATGTTCTGAGGCTTTGCTCAAGACCTAGAAGCTAGAGAAATTTGTTTTATCATCTTTTCTTCTTTCTGCATGGTTATTCTCCTAGGAAATCTCTTCACCATACTGACAGTTGCCTAGGCATCCTGTTCAAGGCTCCTGTGCATTTCTTTTTCAACTGCTTTTGTTTTTAGGACATTTGTTATTCTTGGCTCACAGTTCACAAGATGATTATTGACCTTAGAGAAAAACTATCCCCTATGTGAATGCATGCTGCAACTCTTTAGGGCACATTTTTTTGTTGCACTGAGATCTTCAACCTTACCGTAATGGCATGATTGTTAAGAAATCCATACATTACATGACCATTCATGGACTAGAAGATAAAATAAAATGTTGCTGGGAACATGGCCAGGTAGGTTCTTAAAGTCCCTTATCCAAGTGTCTCTGGTAGTCTAACTACCCTCTTCTGGACCCAATGAGATTGATCACTACTTTTGTGATGTCCATGATGAACTTGCCTATACAGACACATGTATTGTGGGTGTTGTAGTGACAGACAACAGTGATGCCATTGCCCTGGAGAGATTTGTTGTCTTGCTCATGTCCCACATCATTATCCTGGTTTTCCTGAGAAAGTAGTCAACAGAAAACAGGAGAAAGCTCTCTCTACCTGTGACTCCATGTTCCTGTGGTCTTCATCTGTTACAGTCCCTGTACTTTTAGGTACATTAAATCTGATACTACCTTTTCAGAGGATAAGATGGTGACTGTAATTTATACTATTATCATCCTCCTATGCTAAATCCTCTGATTTATATAGTGAGGAATGCAAACATAAACATGCAATGAAGAAATTCTGGTGCAGGAAGATTTTCTAGGGGGCTATTTTTTAAAAAGTTAGGAGTAGGCCCAGCCATGTAATACAGTCAGCAGCAAAACTTAACTGCAATCTTGAAAACCACATATCCAAGGCAAGTTCATATCTCTGGCTCAATCTGAAAACAATCTAGGAACAGTCATGCTTACCCAAAGTCCTGTCAAGCTGGACAGCTGAGGAAAGGGGATTGAAATATAACAGCATGCTCTCTCCACACACCTTTTTGATGTGCCCACACTATCATGGGAAGGATAAATAAAATGAATAAATTTTGAAAAATGTAATAGTTTAAGGTGATGATCTTAAATTTTCTCAGGCTTAGTTAATTCACCTGTATCACAATAATAACAACCTTACAGAATTGGGAAGGGAACAATGATAGAGTAACATATTCTAGAGAACTTAAGTAATATTGAACATCGTTATTTTATTTACTCAATATTTCATAACTTCATAAAATTATCATTTTATAAAGCATCTAGGTAGTAGAAGTCTTATTCAATTCAGAACCATAACATGATGAAACTATTTTATCTGACCAAGTTTATTTTATTATTATTAACATAATTAGAGAAGGACTGTACAATTTTATTTTTCATTAGTTGCTTTTTAAATAAAGCCTTAACTTTACCTAACTTGTTTGAAATACTTTACATAATACCAACATAGAAAAGGTTATATATTTTATGTAATACCTGCCAATTGCTGTGGCTATTTCTGTTTCTTCATAAATTCGTCTACCAAGATGTTTATCTTAGGGGCAGACAAAAACACCTCATTGCCAGTTTTCTTTTTTTTTTTTTTTTTGGTTAAAATA
>NW_006159853.1:1026444-1040877 GCF_000334495.1 Tupaia belangeri chinensis | reverse complement strand
TTAGGACGTCTAATGGAATCTAGTAATTCTCGTATGTTATCTTCATGAGTTTTTGTTGTTGTTGTTGTTATTTTCTCTTTTTGGTGGCTTTCTCTAGGTCAGAAGTTTTATCTTCTACATCAGAGATTCTACCTTCAGCATGGTCTAATTGACTTTCAATACTTTCGAGAGAGTTTTTGATTTCCTGTATTACAGACTTCACCTCTAATAGTTCCATCTTATTCTTCCTTAGCATGTCCATTTCTTCCTTCATATTGTTGAAGAAATTTCTCATCTCCTGCAGTTCATTGTCTCTTTTCTGTTGCAGCTCATAGTATTTATTCAACATGAATGTTCTAAACTATATCTCGGACATTTTGGTAACGTCTTCTATTTTTTCAAGAAAAGAAAGGAGTTACTGTGTTCCTTTGATGGAGACATATTTCCTGCTTTATTCAGGCCTGAGTATCATCTTCTACTTCTAATCATTGGGAGATGTGTTCCCTTTGAAAAACCTTTTAGAAGAATGTTTCTTCGAATAGGAGCAAGTGTGTTTCCTTTCTGATGTGGAATGGAGACAGTCAAAGTCTGTCTTCAATTGTGTTTAGTAATGTAATCCAAGAAAAAGTATTCTCTTCAGGTGTACAAAGAAATGTATCTCCTTCTTCATAAGTGGTTCACTGGCTGAAAGAGGGGTGTCTGGCTTGAGGGTTCCAGGTCTAAAGCTACGGGGGGCAGTCCTCCCTCAAAGTTCCTGACCCAGTGTTCAAAAGATGGGAGTGTTCTGTAGTAGGACTGAGGGCGTTCCTGGCTGAAAGAGGGGTGTCTGGCTTCAAGGTCCCGGGTCTGAAGCTACGGGGGTGCAGTCCTCCCTCCTGATGAAACTCTTAACTCTATTTTTCTACTCCCCAGTTTTGGCATTTGATATTTTTTTTTAAAGTATGTGTGTTTCCTATAAAATGCTTAAGATTGTTTTTCAGTGTTTAGAACTATAATTTTTACATGTTACATTCTATCTCTCTCTCCTTTCTGAGAAACCTGTTTTAATATTTAATATCTTTTCTCATTTCTTTATTCTTTTTGTAGAGATTTTCACTATAGGGCATGTGCTCTCACCAGACAGAGAGAGACATAGAGACAGAAAGCCAGAAATCACCCCCCAGGGGGAATGGTCACGCCACAATCCCTTCTCCTCCATTCTCCTCTCGGGATCTTAGGCACGCATGCACATGTGCCCAGCATGAGTTATAAGCTACCGGGGCTGGGACGCAAACTGCAGTCGACTACGTGGGAGTCCAGCGACATAGCCATTATGTTAACTGCTGGTTCCCAATATCTTTTCTCATTTCTGATTTTTGTATTCTCCTTTTTTTTTTCTTATTCTAGGTAGAAGTTTGTATATTTTGTTTATAATTTTGAAAAGTCATCTTTTTCTTTGTTCATCTTTATTATTGTCTTCTAATTTCTCTTTCATTTATTTTCACTCTAATCTTTACTATTCCCTTTCTTCTATTATCTGGGCTTATTTGTCCCCCTTTTTACAGTTCCTTGAGTTGCCACATGGGTTGTTTATTTGAGATCTTTCTTCATTTTTGCTATAGGAATTTTTCACCATCAATTTCCTCCTCAAAACTGCTTTAGCTAAGTCTTGTAAGTTTTGGTATGTTGTTATGTTTCCATTCTCATTTTAATACAATACTTTTGGTTGTGTTTTTTTGTTTGTTTGTTTGCTTAGATTTTTGCATGTGCACTCTCCAGATGGAAATAGGGAGAGGGAAAGTGAGAAATCACAGGAGGGATAGTCATTCCATAATCTCTTTGCTCTTGGAGTTTTGGACATGCATGCACATGCACACAGCATGGTTTTCAAGCTGTGGGTCTTGGACTTGAACCATGCATTTGGCCATGTGGATACAGTGCTTTAGCTACCATGCCACCTGCTGGTCCTTAATCAAGATTTTTTTTCTATTTTTCTTTGAATTTTCTCAGCTCTAGTATATATTTGTTAGGAGTTTTTTGTTTGTTTGTTATTGCAATCTTCCTTTTGTATTACTAGTTTTGATTTTTCAGTTTCCCAATTTCCTTTTGCCATTTTTCTGTAGTTTCTTGAAATTTTCTGAGCTTCCTTATAACAGTTACTTTGAATCCTTCACCAGGAAGTTAGTATCTTCCATTTATTTTAGGTCAGTTATAGGAAGACTATTGCCTACATTTGGTGGTAGTCTGCCTCTTTGGTTTTCATGTTTTTTTTTTTCTTCCTTTACATTGATACCTGTGTATTTAGAGAAATATTGGGTTGTCAGAAAAAACATAATGTATTTTCTTTTTTTTTGGAGAAGTTTTTGCTATAGGGTGCATGTGCTCACCAGAAAGACAGAGAGACAAAGAGATAGAAAGTGAGAAATCATCCCCCAGGGGAGATGGCCACGCTGCAATCCCTTCTCCTCCATCCTCCTCTCTGGATCTTGGGCATGCACGTGCATGCGCCCAGCATGAGTTTAAGTCACTAGATCCAAGACTCGAATGATGGTCAGCTATATGGGAGTCCAGCAACATAGCCATTATGCCAACTGCTGGTCCTATGATGTATTTTTTTCTAATATGTCATGACTTTTCTAAGACTTACTGTAGTCTTCTCAAATTGTTTTTTTTTCTTTTTTCTTTAATAAATTTATTTATTTACATTCATTCACTGTACATCATTACAGCATACAAAGTGAGATTTTCCATCCAGAGTTCACTGTATATTGGCTCAGTCAAGCACATCAACATACATGTTATCATCATCAAATAATTTTCCACTTCTTGTTTCCTGTATGTTTTGCTTTTTTTTCCCATCCTTGATTTCCTGTCTCGTACCCTCTGGTTTTTGAGCTCTCATTACCTGTGAACACCAGACATTCTGAGCAGGCAGTCTGGTATAGTCCAAAGGCAGTCTTGCTATTGGAGTCCAAGAATACTGGTTCCTGGGTTCACGGGGGGTTTGGGTGGACCTATCACTAGGTCAGTAAGGTTAGGCCTAAAACGCTGGTAGGAGAATGGAGAAGGGATTGTGACATGGCCATATACCAGGGGAATAAGTTCTCACTTTTTCTCTTTGTCTCTCTCTGTGTCTCTAGTGAGCTCATATATCTTAAAGCAAAAATCCTCACCACCCCCACCAATAAATAAATAAATAAGTACTGAAGTACTGGCTGAGAGGTTGGACCACTGGGCCAGCCCATATAGTAGATATGTGGGTGCAGACATGGAAATGAGGGCCATAGAGGTTGATCTGGAACCTTGGTCAAAGGGTGCTTTGGAGCCTGAGTCCATGGTTGCCTTCTAGCCCTGGAGTTTACAAGACCTAACGTTGACCCTGGATCTACCAGATTATTGGTCCATAGGGGCTAACCTAGAATTTGAGGCTTCAGGGACTGGGTTTTCACTTGGCAGAACTGTACCCTATGTCCATGAGTGCAAGTCTGGTACTATCGTGGCACAGGAACAGACTGAGAGCCTGGTGCTGTGTGGGCCTACCTTGCTCTGAACTGATCTGAAACTTAGAGCAGGTATGGTGCTTTGTCCCAGGAGGACTGAGTCTGAGAGTGCTGTACTGATGACTAGCTCTACAGGGGCTGACCTAGCACTGGGGAAGGTCTAAAACCTGGGTTCACTAGGCAGACCTGTAGTCTGAGGTTACAAGATACCTCCTGGCACCACAGTCGGTTTGGAATTTCAGTTCGTGGATGCCAACCTGCAGCCTGATGTGGAGACACTCTTGTGTGTGCCATACTGGTGATCAGGGCTGCTTGAACCAGTTTAGAGCCTGGAGTCTTTGTGACTGGCCCAGTGATGGAGGTGTTCCAGAGCTTGTAGACACTGAGGTTGGTCTGGCAGTGGGGCAGCCCCAAAACCTATTCCCAGGTTGCCCTGAAGCCTGAGAGTCCAGTCAGGCTCTGTGGAGGGCAAACAAGCTCTCTGACCCCCTCCATGGGGACCTGCCTGGCACTATGTTTTCCTGGGGCGGGCCCAGTCTTGGGATCCAGGGCAGAGTCTAGTGCTCACTTACCTCTCCATCTCCCAGTGGGAGGGCAGTTCTCTCCGCACTGAGTTGTCTGGGGTTGGGAGAAAAGGGACCTTGGTAAAGTAAAACTGTCCTTCCTGACAGTTCAATGTACCTGTTTCTATTTCTGAGCTGTACCCAGATGTTGTGATCACTTCCCTGATTTCTTTAGCCTTTGGGAAGGCATGTGATTTCTGTAAAGGGACAATCACAAAAGAGTCTTAATCCATCCTCTTGATTTCAATGGTCCAATTTGAAACTTCTAATCACTGGAATGCACAACCCATATGATACTAAAAATTAATTACAGTTAAATACTAAGAATTAATTACATCTAATTCTTAGATGTCTTATATTGCATTCTTTTAGAAATATAATTTGTTAACTTAAAGAATTGGAATAGGGTCCAGTCAGTGAAAAGACAGATGGATCCCACATGGCTGATTGTGTGGTTTGACTCCCAGCATCTGAGGTTTGAAAAACATGCTGGGCACCTGTGTGGGCATGTCCAAAACTGAAAAGGAAAATGGAGGAGAAGGGATTAGAGCATAGCCATCCTCCAATGAGGGTGATGAGCATGGCCATTCTCCAATGAGGGTGATTTCTCACTCTGTCTCTCTCTGTCTCTAATTTCCACACAAGTCCTTTAGCAAAAATAATAAAAAATTAAAATAAATAAATACATTTAAAATATCTAACACATATAACACATAGATTGTTTTTCACTAAACTTTATTTTTATGAAAAGCTTAAAAATAGAAGTGCTTAGGTGCTCATCCTTTGTGAGATATTACAGTTAAAATATCTATTTCCTAAGGTGGCAGGGCATAACTGCCAAACCATGTAGTCTTTGTAATTTGGCCTGATGACAGTGTTACAATGCCTACTAGATCTGGGATCATGAAGTACAGAATAAATTATAGAATTTTGATCCACTTATTTATAGACTCAGAAAAATACAAGAACAGAGAAGAGTGATTAGATATTCTGATCACAGCTTGCAACATTTGACAACTGCACACCACTTCCCTGCACCTGCTACATTTGTCAGTGTTGTTTCTGTGGGTAGAACACGACTGAGCAAAGGGCTCAAACACCAGAGTATTCAATTCCTTTCAGCCTCTCTCGGCACCACACTTTCTTCGTGGTGTTGTTTATATCTGTATTTTTCAGTGTGTAGATAACCTGGAGGTGGTCATGGTGTAAAACAGAGCAAATATCTTGTCATCACTGACAGAATCAGCCATGGGCACATAGGTGAAGATGAGGAGCAAGAAGTACATGAGCACTACAGTGATGTGTGAGCCACAGGTGGAGAAGACTTTGCTATAGCCCTCAGATGAGTGGTTCTTCAATGTGGTCAGGATGATGATGTAAGAAATTACCAAGGCAACAAAGTAAAAATGGACAACACTACTATTGTGGCACTGGCAGTAATAACCAACACCCTAGTGTCAGTGTAGGTCAGCTTCAGCAAGGGGAATACATCACACAAATATGCTCTATCTAATTGGGGGCCACAAAAAGGAAGCTCAGGAGCAATCAATACCTATAAGAAGGAGTGGATAAATGCTTTGATAACAGAGGTCAGCACCAGGACATAGCATACCCCTCTGCTCATGATGATCATATAGTGAAGAATTTTGCAGATGGCTGCATAAGTGGTCATAGGCCATGGCCACCAAGATGAAGATCTCAGTGGCTCCAAAGAAGTGGGCATACAACATCTGGGCTATGCCACCATTGTAGGAGATGGAGTTCCAATGGGACAGCAAATCCAAGATCAGCTTTGGAGCCACCATGGAAATTAGGTAGGCATCAGGAAGAAGAAGTAGCTGAGGAAAAAGTACATGGGCTGTTCACTGAGGGAGCTACCCCTGACAATAAGCAAAATGTGCAGGTTTCCTGAGAGAATTGCAAGATAGCAAAGCAAGAACAGCACAAAGCAGGCAGCCTGTGCATCTTCATCCCTAAAATGTCCCAGGAGGATAAACTCTGTGACATTTTCATTTCATTGCTTCTGTGGTTGGGATAATTTAGAGATAGAGACTTTAATACATATACTTGAAATACTAAATTCTTTTGAAATTATTGATTTCTATCCAAAGTCATTTATTTATCCAATTAATGCATATTGATTGTATAATTCAATCAGTATGATCAGTGCTTATTGTTCAGGAATTAATTAAAAAAACCCTGTAACCTCTGCTCATAAACAGAGTGCAGTTCACTAGAGAAGATACACAGTCATGACAACACAAATGATCAGTAATTGTTATAAATTCTGAAGTCTTGCATTTACCATGAATGGGGCAAAAACCTGAAAAATGAAACACTTGATTACAGGTCAATGTTTAGAAGCAATTTCAGTATTGCAGCATATGTGTAAAACAACCTAAGTTTACCTGTCCTTCAAGAGCAGAGGGGTCATCATAATTTTCAGTGCTTCCTAGTGATTAAAACTGTTCTAAACCCTGAAAATTCAGGGATGTCTTTAAATTCCATGAACTCAATATTTTATTTAGTGGACCCCTGGGTAACAATCACAAAAAAGTGCCTTTAGAACATTTTTATAAATTAAAAAAAAAAAAGAGGAGGTGATCTGTTGTTTAGTGGTTAAGGGAGTCAAACCCCACACAGTCTTCTATGTGATCCAAATCCCAGCCCTGCAGCTTGAAAATCACACTGGGTGCACATGCATGCATGCCCTAAATCCCAACAGGATATAGACTCGAACCAGGGACATAGCCATTACACCATTACACCAGCTGCTGGACCCTAGTGTTATATTATTTTATTTAAATCTTTGATATATTTTAATACCTGAGTCTTTTCCTCATATTTTTGCCATGAGTTACTTGTTTATGTTTTGTGTATTTTTCCATATGAACAATTGTCTAGTTAAACAGGATATTGTTAATGATTTTACTGGAAAATACTTTCATGTATAGATTAATCTGTGGAGAGTTAAGATCTTGAGGACATTGATTTCTTTGAGATATCCAGTATGATTAATGATATCAGACAACTCCTGTAACTCACACAGGGCCTGGAATAGTTTGGGCTTTCCATCTTCCAGAATAAAAGACCTCATCATGTATATTGCACTAGGGATTCAGAAATGCTTAGACTCAGAAGTCAAAATAACATTTTTCACAAATTAAGTACTTTTCTAGTCCCATAGAACAAATCTCAAGAAATTTTGTAAAAATACAAAATATTGAACAAAAAAGGAAAGTTTCACAATATATACTATCCAATACAAAAACTACCAAGTATACAATGAAGCAGGACTACATAATCCACTATTGGAGAAACACAATTAGTTCAAGCTAACACAAAAATAATAATATTTACAGGCTTAGGAAACAAAAACATTTAAATAAATTATTATAAATATGTTCAATAGTATCATAAATAGACAAGATTGAAAATGCTATGTAGAAATATGGAGAATAACAATATTTCAATGGACTTTGGGAAAACTTCAAACTGCCTAACATATGAATAATTGGAATGCTCAAAGAATAAAATGAAAGATGTCACAGAAAACATATAGATAAATTTAATAGAATAAAATAATAATAAAATTTAAAATAATGCCACAATTTTTACATGTTGAAAAAACCCCTAAAACACAGACCCAAAAATATAACAAAGCCCTACCATAAAAATCTTGATTAACACTAAACCAAAAGATACTTCATAATAAATTAGTCATAAGAAATGACAGTAAAAATTTTGAAAGCAGCCATCGAAAAAAACCTTTCTATACAGAAGAATAAAGGCAAGAAATACAGCAAACTTCTTGCCAGAAAAATAGACCAGAAAACAGTAGAATACTATCTAAGTCAGATACAGAAGGAAAGACACTTTGTGATCTCACTCATATATCAAATACACAGAACCAGAGAATGAAATATATGGAGGGGAGGAGTGAGGAGGGTAAAAGCAGGAGATGTAGTTGAAACAATACCAAGTTGCAGATGTCTTGTATAAATGACTCAATATCTAATATACGATAGAGGAGTATAGCTAATAATATATTTTTTTAGGATTTTTGCTGAAACAGTAGATTGTAGATCCTCTTGGGAAAAAAATTAAGAAGGGACAGTAAATTTGTGAGATGATACATATTTTCATTTTCTTGGCTACAGTAACCATCCATTGTGTGTATCAAAATATCATTTATATACCTTTAATATATACGATAAAAACTTTAAAACATAGTACTCAAATAGTAAGTTTCAACCTAGAATCAACAAATTCAGGAAAACTACCATAAACAAGGATAGAGGAAAGACTTTTGAATATACAAAAGTCAAGAAACATGTCAGTATATGATTAACTACAAAGAAAGTCCTTCATCAGATATAAATTAAGTCTAGATGGAAACCTGGATCTACTGAAAGGATGAAAGCCCCTGCAAGTGGTACACATATGCATGAATACAAATATATGATGTCTTTATCAGTAAAAGTCAATGTTGACTGATTTTTTAATTATAAAATGTAAGGTTTGTCACAAATAAATGAATGTATATCTTAATGCTTTCCCATCCAGTTTTCAATTATTATATACCCAAATTTATGCAGACACCTGATATAGCTACAATTTCCCTGCTAACTCCCCTGGAAATTGTGTACTGGCCTACTTAAAACAGCCCTAAACCAGACTGAAAACTGAGTCTACTGGAAGTGGTAAAGCCTCACGGAATATGAGAAAATAGAAAACTTATCAAAATTGTTTTTATGGAGAAAAAAATGTATATTGTTTAAAGTTCATTTATTTCTACCATGAGCAAGAGAAACAGAGAGCACACACCTAATACAGTCTTGATGCTTTGCTCTAAGCCCAGCCTTCAGCCAGCCCTGCTATGTGAGAAAATACACACCCGGCATACTGAGGGAAAATTCTGGGCTCGAACTGGGAATTCAAACTGTAGAATAGCCTTGCAGAGCATAGTGTTTTGCCACTGAGCTACTGTATAATCCAAAAACATTTAGATTTTTAAAAACAGCTGTATAATGTAAGAATTCTACTTTGAAAAGCTATCTGTTCAGATAATTGCATTTCCCTTCAAAATTAGAATTATCCTCCAAAAAACAAAAGTTAATGGACAAGCCCTGTGAATCTGAAAATATAAGACACTCCAGGTGAAAAATAAAACTGTGTAAGAGAGTGAATTGAACAATCTATTTTATGAAAATCGATTGAAAATGTATTTACAATAGTAAGAAAGAATAAGTGGAAAAGTTTTGAAATATTCATTAATCTTTAGTTGTGTGAAATCAATTTCTTGCTCCATAATATCTTCATGGCATTTTTCATTTCTGTATTCTTCAGAGTATAAATCAGAGGGTTAAGCAAAGGTGTTCCTATTGTATAAAAAACAGCTACCATCTTATCCACAGGGAAAGTGATTGTAGGATGTGTGTATATAAATATGCAAGGTCCAAAAAGCAAGATAACCACAATGATGTGGGAGAACTTTGCTCCTCCCTTCAGCACATCAGTATGACAAAACACACCATATAAATGGATCCACTATCAGAAACCAAGAGTTAAATAAGAGTTATAAATCTATTACATAAGTCTCTGCACAGGCAAGTTTCAACAAGGGCTAAAAGCCACAGGAATAGTGATCAATTACATTGGGGCCACAGAATGGCAGACTTGAGGCAAGGAAAATTTGAGTTTAAAAATGGACACAAAACCCCACCCAGGCCATGACCACCAACCCATTGCAGACTCAGCAGCTCATGATGGTCATGTAGTGCAGTGACTTACAGATGGTCACATAGGGGTCAACAGCCATGAGGATAAAAATGAAGATCTCCAGGCAACCAAAGAAATGAAATATAGATACTTGAATTATGCACTCACTGAAATAAATTGTCTAATTCAAAAGGGAATTCACAACCATTCGAGGACTATGGAAGTAGAGAAGTAGGTATCAGATAAGGATAAGTAGAAAAGAAAAAAGTACATGGGGCTCCGAAGTGCATGACTGGTCTTGATGGTGGTGAGAATAAGCAAATTACCCACCAGTGTCCCCAAATAGAAAAGCAAAGAAAAGACAAATACTACTTTCTTCCTAACAGGATCCTCTGTCAACCCAAGCAGAATGAACTCAGTCACATTATTATTCAGGTCCATGGTTTCATGAATGAGGAAATGGAGTGAGTATAAAACACTTTATCTGCAAAATATAAAGGAATTAATTTATGATGTGTTATGTTATGGAGTATCCTAAACACAATTAATCATTCTTCATCAGGAACATTCTGTTTCTGGTTTCTAAATAGGTAATTTCAATTCTTATTCCTCAATTTTAATGACCACTTCATAGGAGTATAAGTCTCAAACATGATTATGAATATAATATCTTCTAAGTCATTCATCAAATATAAGACTTGTTAACTTTCCCATGCTTCTGATTTCTTTTGTCAGTTCTATAAATAAAAAGTTAAGAGGTATAACTCTATCTCATATTACCTTCTTTTTTCATATTTAGCAAATCTGTCCATGTTTTGCATGATGCATCACTCAGCGTTTAGAATATATTTGACTATCCTTGTCATTTTGTGATATAAATGTAAAGTTACACATCGCTGCCACACCAAAGAGAATATCTTATCTATACACATTCACATATAACATATCTATTATACATATCTATACAAATATATTTTTTGTAAATACATACTTTTCTGCACTTCTGTATACAATTTCTCCCAGATTTTCCAGCTTGAAAGAAGAAAAAAAAATGCTTATATCCTCTAGGTAATTTGCTAGTCCATTGATGTACATTTATTATAGTTAATACTTGACATATACTGATGAATGGAAAATAATATTATTTAACAATTAGTAATATATGAATATTCCCGTTTCTAATTTTCTTCTGCCAATTTATTAAAGGCACTCCTTGAGGTCTCATAGTCCCTGAGGTTACATCTCATAAAATGGGGATGAGGTATATTAATTACTATTCAACAATTCTTATTCTTAAGATTCAAGTTTTTTAGCTTAAACATCTTTTTTTTTTTTTTAATTTTTTGGAGAGATTTTCACTGTAGGGCGCGTGCGCTCGCCAGACAGACAGAGAGAGACATAGAGACAGAAAGCGAGAAATCACCCCCCAGGGGGGATGGTCACGCCGCAATCCCTTCTCCTCCATTCTCCTCTCGGGATCTTGGGCACGCACGCACACGCGCCCGGCGTGAGTTTTAAGCCACCGAGTCCGGGACACGAACCGCGGTCGACTACGTGGGAGTCCAGCGACATAGCCATTACGCTAACTGCTGGTTCCCAGCTTAAACATCTTTTGAAAGTATAGAAATATGCAGTTGTCCTGTGGTAAGTCTGTGCTCAGGGCCTGGGAGCAAGTTTGAGAATTTTTACACACCATCACCCACTGCTCTGGGGGCCTGGAATTGCCCAGTCTGCCAGCATAATTAAGTCTGGACTGGTCAGGCATCCTTGAGTAAGCCCATCCTCGGGATGTGCACTGCACTTGCACGGTGTGTGATTTGACCCTCTTCACTAAGTTATATCTCCTTAGCTTGCAACCAATTCATCAAGAGCTGAAGACTTGGCAGAGGTTCCAAGCACCTGAAATTATCCCTAACTGCTTTGACAAGGGCAACAGAGCCCTCCAGTAGGAATACACATGAGAACTAAGAGTGTAATTTCCTCTACCACTACTGTAGAATCTACTCCAATAAATAAAAAAGGGACCACTGCCTCAGATGACTAGAAACCAGAACAGATCTCGAACAAACATGGGAGAACAAGGTGATAACTCTCCTCCAGGTGAGCATCATAGCTCCTCATTAACAGTGAATAGCACAGAGAAATAAATAATTCTGAATATTCATAGGGACAAAACTCAGTGAGATACAAGAGAAAACAGAAAATCAGTTCCAGGAAATGAGAAAATTATTTCAGGTATAAAAGAGGAGCTCTAAAAAAAAAAAAGTTACCCTAAAAAAGAACAGAACTTCTGGAAGTGAAAAATAAAATACAAGAAATTAAAGTCTCCCTAGAAAGCATTAACAACAGATTGAACTGTGCATGAGAAAGAATTTCTGACCTGGAAAATAAAGTCTCTAATATAGGTCAAATATCCAAAAAGAAAAAAAAAATGAGGACAAAATATGGGAAATTCTAGACACAATGAAACACCCAAATATCCATATACTGGATATTCCAGAAGGTGAAGAATCTGCTAAAGGCATAGAAAACCTCATTCATGAAATACTATGTGAAATTTTTTTCCAAATATAGAGAAATATTTAGAAATTCAGACACAAGAAATAAAAAGGACCCCACAGAGTCAACAAAAAAAATCCTCCCCTAGCACATCATAGCCAGATTGTTAAAAAAAAAAAAAAGAAAAATTAAAGACAAAGACAGCATCTTTAAAATTGCAAGGGAGAAATGTCCTGTTACTTATAAAAGTTATCCCATTAGGCTAACATCATACCTCTCAACTGAAACAGTGCAGGCAAGAAAAGAATGGGAAGAAGTATTCAAAACATAAACAAACAAACAAACAAACAAACAAACAAAAACCTTTAACCAAGAATACTATATCCAGCAAGATTATTTTCAAATGGGAAGAAAAAAAATAAAAATATTCTCAGATAAATGAAAACTGTAAGAATTCACCAATAATGGAGCACCTCTATAGGGAGTATTGAGAGGAGTGTTGTATTAGGATAACTAAAGAGAGATAAACAGAAACAGGAGAAAAAAGAACAATGGAGAAAATGGCTAACAAAATGACAGAGATAAACCTGCAAATATCAATAATAATGTTGTATGATAATGGATTAAATTTTTCCATTAAAAGACACAGACTGGCTGAATGTATCCAAAATTGAAGCTATCTACATGCTGCTTACAAGAAACACACCCCACTAAGGATATACATAGACTGAACGTGAAGGGCTGAAAAGAGATATTCCATGCAAATGGAAAACAAAAAAAAGACTGGAGTAGTGATACTGGTATTATATAAAATAGACTTTAAGATGAAAGATGTGGGACTACCAGATAGCGTAATGGTTATATCACTGGATTCCCACAGTCTACCATGGTTCAAGTCCTGGATCCAGTGACTTGAACTCACACTCGGTGTATGTGTATGTGTCCTCAAATTCCCTAGAGGAGAATGGGGAAAGGATTGTGGAGTGGTCATCCTTCCTGGAGAGTGATTTTTTTCACTTCCTGTATATCTGTCTCTCCAGTGAGCACACATGCCCTATGGCAAAATTCTCTCTCAAAGAAAAAAAAAAAGATGAGAGATGTAAGAAGAGACAAAAGATGACATTGTATAGTACTAAAATGACTTGCTTGGGGCTGGCAGGTGGCGTAGTGGGTTAAGGGTGCTGGACTCCCACATGGCCAACCACAGTTCGAGTTCTGGACCTGGCAGCTTGCTTTCACACTTTTTCTCTCTCTCACTCTGTCCCTCTCTGCTCAAATGTAAAAATAAATGAATAAATAAATTGTTAAATAAAATAATTATTAAAAAAGGACTAGTTCACCAAGAAGATATAATACTTGTATATATACCCAATACTGGAACACTTAAATATATCAAAGAGAGACTGTTAGATCTCAAGGGAGAGATAGAATGCAACATAATAATTATAGGGACTTTGAACACCCCACTGACTCCTCTGGACAAATTATTGAGACGAAAAATGAAATAAGAGATACGAGATCTAAATGCTACCATACATAAAATGTATTTGACAGACACCTAGAGAGTATTTGACACATCTACAACAAAATATTCATCTTTCTCACCTCCACATGGAACATTTTGAAGATTGACTACATGATAGGATGCAAAACATCCTTTACAAATTTAAAAGTACAAAAACTAAATCTAGCATCATTTCAGACCACAGTGGAATCAAACTTGAAATCAAGAACAGAAAAAGCTTTTTAAAATTCAGAAACACATGAAACTAAACAACCTCATCCTGAATGACTTTACAGCTATAGAATAAATTAAGACTGAAATCAAAAGGTTCATAGAAACTAATGATAACAAAAAATGAAGTATTTATAACCTACAGGACACAGTGAAAGCAGTAATAAAAGGGAAACTCATGGCAATTAGTGTCAACAAGAAAAAAGCAGAAAGATGGCAAATAAACAACCTAACAATATGACTCAGGGAATTAGAGAGACAACAATGAAAAACTCCAAAAAAATTCCAGGAGAAAAGAAATAATAAAGATTCTAGGAAAAATAAATGAAATAGCAAGTTAAGAACTATACAGAAAATAAACAAACCAATAGCTGGCTCTTTGAGAAGATAAACAAAATTGGCACACCATTAGCCAGATTAATCAAGAACAGAGAAAGGAACCAGATAAATCAAATCA
>NW_006159853.1:1000457-1019437 GCF_000334495.1 Tupaia belangeri chinensis | reverse complement strand
TTTTTTTTGGAGAAGTTTTTGCTATAGGGTGCATGTGCTCACCAGAAAGACAGAGAGACAAAGAGATAGAAAGTGAGAAATCATCCCCCAGGGGAGATGGCCACGCTGCAATCCCTTCTCCTCCATCCTCCTCTCTGGATCTTGGGCATGCACGCGCATGCACCCAGCATGAGTTTAAGTCACTAGATCCAAGACTCGAATGATGGTCAGCTATATGGGAGTCCAGCAACATAGCCATTATGCCAACTGCTGGTCCTATGATGTATTTTTTTCTAATATGTCATGACTTTTCTAAGACTTACTGTAGTCTTCTCAAATTGTTTTTATTTCTTTTTTCTTTAATAAATTTATTTATTTACATTCATTCACTGTACATCATTACAGCATACAAAGTGAGATTTTCCATCCAGAGTTCACTGTATATTGGCTCAGTCAAGCACATCAACATACATGTTATCATCATCAAATAATTTTCCACTTCTTGTTTCCTGTATGTTTTGCTTTTTTTTCCCATCCTTGATTTCCTGTCTCGTACCCTCTGGTTTTTGAGCTCTCATTACCTGTGAACACCAGACATTCTGAGCAGGCAGTCTGGTATAGTCCAAAGGCAGTCTTGCTATTGGAGTCCAAGAATACTGGTTCCTGGGTTCACGGGGGGTTTGGGTGGACCTATCACTAGGTCAGTAAGGTTAGGCCTAAAACGCTGGTAGGAGAATGGAGAAGGGATTGTGACATGGCCATATACCAGGGGAATAAGTTCTCACTTTTTCTCTTTGTCTCTCTCTGTGTCTCTAGTGAGCTCATATATCTTAAAGCAAAAATCCTCACCACCCCCACCAATAAATAAATAAATAAGTACTGAAGTACTGGCTGAGAGGTTGGACCACTGGGCCAGCCCATATAGTAGATATGTGGGTGCAGACATGGAAATGAGGGCCATAGAGGTTGATCTGGAACCTTGGTCAAAGGGTGCTTTGGAGCCTGAGTCCATGGTTGCCTTCTAGCCCTGGAGTTTACAAGACCTAACGTTGACCCTGGATCTACCAGATTATTGGTCCATAGGGGCTAACCTAGAATTTGAGGCTTCAGGGACTGGGTTTTCACTTGGCAGAACTGTACCCTATGTCCATGAGTGCAAGTCTGGTACTATCGTGGCACAGGAACAGACTGAGAGCCTGGTGCTGTGTGGGCCTACCTTGCTCTGAACTGATCTGAAACTTAGAGCAGGTATGGTGCTTTGTCCCAGGAGGACTGAGTCTGAGAGTGCTGTACTGATGACTAGCTCTACAGGGGCTGACCTAGCACTGGGGAAGGTCTAAAACCTGGGTTCACTAGGCAGACCTGTAGTCTGAGGTTACAAGATACCTCCTGGCACCACAGTCGGTTTGGAATTTCAGTTCGTGGATGCCAACCTGCAGCCTGATGTGGAGACACTCTTGTGTGTGCCATACTGGTGATCAGGGCTGCTTGAACCAGTTTAGAGCCTGGAGTCTTTGTGACTGGCCCAGTGATGGAGGTGTTCCAGAGCTTGTAGACACTGAGGTTGGTCTGGCAGTGGGGCAGCCCCAAAACCTATTCCCAGGTTGCCCTGAAGCCTGAGAGTCCAGTCAGGCTCTGTGGAGGGCAAACAAGCTCTCTGACCCCCTCCATGGGGACCTGCCTGGCACTATGTTTTCCTGGGGCGGGCCCAGTCTTGGGATCCAGGGCAGAGTCTAGTGCTCACTTACCTCTCCATCTCCCAGTGGGAGGGCAGTTCTCTCCGCACTGAGTTGTCTGGGGTTGGGAGAAAAGGGACCTTGGTAAAGTAAAACTGTCCTTCCTGACAGTTCAATGTACCTGTTTCTATTTCTGAGCTGTACCCAGATGTTGTGATCACTTCCCTGATTTCTTTAGCCTTTGGGAAGGCATGTGATTTCTGTAAAGGGACAATCACAAAAGAGTCTTAATCCATCCTCTTGATTTCAATGGTCCAATTTGAAACTTCTAATCACTGGAATGCACAACCCATATGATACTAAAAATTAATTACAGTTAAATACTAAGAATTAATTACATCTAATTCTTAGATGTCTTATATTGCATTCTTTTAGAAATATAATTTGTTAACTTAAAGAATTGGAATAGGGTCCAGTCAGTGAAAAGCCAGATGGATCCCACATGGCTGATTGTGTGGTTTGACTCCCAGCATCTGAGGTTTGAAAAACATGCTGGGCACCTGTGTGGGCATGTCCAAAACTGAAAAGGAAAATGGAGGAGAAGGGATTAGAGCATAGCCATCCTCCAATGAGGGTGATGAGCATGGCCATTCTCCAATGAGGGTGATTTCTCACTCTGTCTCTCTCTGTCTCTAATTTCCACACAAGTCCTTTAGCAAAAATAATAAAAAATTAAAATAAATAAATACATTTAAAATATCTAACACATATAACACATAGATTGTTTTTCACTAAACTTTATTTTTATGAAAAGCTTAAAAATAGAAGTGCTTAGGTGCTCATCCTTTGTGAGATATTACAGTTAAAAGATCTATTTCCTAAGGTGGCAGGGCATAACTGCCAAACCATGTAGTCTTTGTAATTTGGCCTGATGACAGTGTTACAATGCCTACTAGATCTGGGATCATGAAGTACAGAATAAATTATAGAATTTTGATCCACTTATTTATAGACTCAGAAAAATACAAGAACAGAGAAGAGTGATTAGATATTCTGATCACAGCTTGCAACATTTGACAACTGCACACCACTTCCCTGCACCTGCTACATTTGTCAGTGTTGTTTCTGTGGGTAGAACACGACTGAGCAAAGGGCTCAAACACCAGAGTATTCAATTCCTTTCAGCCTCTCTCGGCACCACACTTTCTTCGTGGTGTTGTTTATATCTGTATTTTTCAGTGTGTAGATAACCTGGAGGTGGTCATGGTGTAAAACAGAGCAAATATCTTGTCATCACTGACAGAATCAGCCATGGGCACAAAGGTGAAGATGAGGAGCAAGAAGTACATGAGCACTACAGTGATGTGTGAGCCACAGGTGGAGAAGACTTTGCTACAGCCCTCAGATGAGTGGTTCTTCAATGTGGTCAGGATGATGATGTAAGAAATTACCAAGGCAACAAAGTAAAAATGGACAACACTACTATTGTGGCACTGGCAGTAATAACCAACACCCTAGTGTCAGTGTAGGTCAGCTTCAGCAAGGGGAATACATCACACAAATATGCTCTATCTAATTGGGGGCCACAAAAAGGAAGCTCAGGAGCAATCAATACCTATAAGAAGGAGTGGATAAATGCTTTGATAACAGAGGTCAGCACCAGGACATAGCATACCCCTCTGCTCATGATGATCATATAGTGAAGAATTTTGCAGATGGCTGCATAAGTGGTCATAGGCCATGGCCACCAAGATGAAGATCTCAGTGGCTCCAAAGAAGTGGGCATACAACATCTGGGCTATGCCACCATTGTAGGAGATGGAGTTCCAATGGGACAGCAAATCCAAGATCAGCTTTGGAGCCACCATGGAAATTAGGTAGGCATCAGGAAGAAGAAGTAGCTGAGGAAAAAGTACATGGGCTGTTCACTGAGGGAGCTACCCCTGACAATAAGCAAAATGTGCAGGTTTCCTGAGAGAATTGCAAGATAGCAAAGCAAGAACAGCACAAAGCAGGCAGCCTGTGCATCTTCATCCCTAAAATGTCCCAGGAGGATAAACTCTGTGACATTTTCATTTCATTGCTTCTGTGGTTGGGATAATTTAGAGATAGAGACTTTAATACATATACTTGAAATACTAAATTCTTTTGAAATTATTGATTTCTATCCAAAGTCATTTATTTATCCAATTAATGCATATTGATTGTATAATTCAATCAGTATGATCAGTGCTTATTGTTCAGGAATTAATTAAAAAAACCCTGTAACCTCTGCTCATAAACAGAGTGCAGTTCACTAGAGAAGATACACAGTCATGACAACACAAATGATCAGTAATTGTTATAAATTCTGAAGTCTTGCATTTACCATGAATGGGGCAAAAACCTGAAAAATGAAACACTTGATTACAGGTCAATGTTTAGAAGCAATTTCAGTATTGCAGCATATGTGTAAAACAACCTAAGTTTACCTGTCCTTCAAGAGCAGAGGGGTCATCATAATTTTCAGTGCTTCCTAGTGATTAAAACTGTTCTAAACCCTGAAAATTCAGGGATGTCTTTAAATTCCATGAACTCAATATTTTATTTAGTGGACCCCTGGGTAACAATCACAAAAAAGTGCCTTTAGAACATTTTTATAAATTAAAAAAAAAAAAGAGGAGGTGATCTGTTGTTTAGTGGTTAAGGGAGTCAAACCCCACACAGTCTTCTATGTGATCCAAATCCCAGCCCTGCAGCTTGAAAATCACACTGGGTGCACATGCATGCATGCCCTAAATCCCAACAGGATATAGACTCGAACCAGGGACATAGCCATTACACCATTACACCAGCTGCTGGACCCTAGTGTTATATTATTTTATTTAAATCTTTGATATATTTTAATACCTGAGTCTTTTCCTCATATTTTTGCCATGAGTTACTTGTTTATGTTTTGTGTATTTTTCCATATGAACAATTGTCTAGTTAAACAGGATATTGTTAATGATTTTACTGGAAAATACTTTCATGTATAGATTAATCTGTGGAGAGTTAAGATCTTGAGGACATTGATTTCTTTGAGATATCCAGTATGATTAATGATATCAGACAACTCCTGCAACTCACACAGGGCCTGGAATAGTTTGGGCTTTCCATCTTCCAGAATAAAAGACCTCATCATGTATATTGCACTAGGGATTCAGAAATGCTTAGACTCAGAAGTCAAAATAACATTTTTCACAAATTAAGTACTTTTCTAGTCCCATAGAACAAATCTCAAGAAATTTTGTAAAAATACAAAATATTGAACAAAAAAGGAAAGTTTCACAATATATACTATCCAATACAAAAACTACCAAGTATACAATGAAGCAGGACTACATAATCCACTATTGGAGAAACACAATTAGTTCAAGCTAACACAAAAATAATAATATTTACAGGCTTAGGAAACAAAAACATTTAAATAAATTATTATAAATATGTTCAATAGTATCATAAATAGACAAGATTGAAAATGCTATGTAGAAATATGGAGAATAACAATATTTCAATGGACTTTGGGAAAACTTCAAACTGCCTAACATATGAATAATTGGAATGCTCAAAGAATAAAATGAAAGATGTCACAGAAAACATATAGATAAATTTAATAGAATAAAATAATAATAAAATTTAAAATAATGCCACAATTTTTACATGTTGAAAAAACCCCTAAAACACAGACCCAAAAATATAACAAAGCCCTACCATAAAAATCTTGATTAACACTAAACCAAAAGATACTTCATAATAAATTAGTCATAAGAAATGACAGTAAAAATTTTGAAAGCAGCCATCGAAAAAAACCTTTCTATACAGAAGAATAAAGGCAAGAAATACAGCAAACTTCTTGCCAGAAAAATAGACCAGAAAACAGTAGAATACTATCTAAGTCAGATACAGAAGGAAAGACACTTTGTGATCTCACTCATATATCAAATACACAGAACCAGAGAATGAAATATATGGAGGGGAGGAGTGAGGAGGGTAAAAGCAGGAGATGTAGTTGAAACAATACCAAGTTGCAGATGTCTTGTATAAATGACTCAATATCTAATATACGATAGAGGAGTATAGCTAATAATATATTTTTTTAGGATTTTTGCTGAAACAGTAGATTGTAGATCCTCTTGGGAAAAAAATTAAGAAGGGACAGTAAATTTGTGAGATGATACATATTTTCATTTTCTTGGCTACAGTAACCATCCATTGTGTGTATCAAAATATCATTTATATACCTTTAATATATACGATAAAAACTTTAAAACATAGTACTCAAATAGTAAGTTTCAACCTAGAATCAACAAATTCAGGAAAACTACCATAAACAAGGATAGAGGAAAGACTTTTGAATATACAAAAGTCAAGAAACATGTCAGTATATGATTAACTACAAAGAAAGTCCTTCATCAGATATAAATTAAGTCTAGATGGAAACCTGGATCTACTGAAAGGATGAAAGCCCCTGCAAGTGGTACACATATGCATGAATACAAATATATGATGTCTTTATCAGTAAAAGTCAATGTTGACTGATTTTTTAATTATAAAATGTAAGGTTTGTCACAAATAAATGAATGTATATCTTAATGCTTTCCCATCCAGTTTTCAATTATTATATACCCAAATTTATGCAGACACCTGATATAGCTACAATTTCCCTGCTAACTCCCCTGGAAATTGTGTACTGGCCTACTTAAAACAGCCCTAAACCAGACTGAAAACTGAGTCTACTGGAAGTGGTAAAGCCTCACGGAATATGAGAAAATAGAAAACTTATCAAAATTGTTTTTATGGAGAAAAAAATGTATATTGTTTAAAGTTCATTTATTTCTACCATGAGCAAGAGAAACAGAGAGCACACACCTAATACAGTCTTGATGCTTTGCTCTAAGCCCAGCCTTCAGCCAGCCCTGCTATGTGAGAAAATACACACCCGGCATACTGAGGGAAAATTCTGGGCTCGAACTGGGAATTCAAACTGTAGAATAGCCTTGCAGAGCATAGTGTTTTGCCACTGAGCTACTGTATAATCCAAAAACATTTAGATTTTTAAAAACAGCTGTATAATGTAAGAATTCTACTTTGAAAAGCTATCTATCTGTTCAGATAATTGCATTTCCCTTCAAAATTAGAATTATCCTCCAAAAAACAAAAGTTAATGGACAAGCCCTGTGAATCTGAAAATATAAGACACTCCAGGTGAAAAATAAAACTGTGTAAGAGAGTGAATTGAACAATCTATTTTATGAAAATCGATTGAAAATGTATTTACAATAGTAAGAAAGAATAAGTGGAAAAGTTTTGAAATATTCATTAATCTTTAGTTGTGTGAAATCAATTTCTTGCTCCATAATATCTTCATGGCATTTTTCATTTCTGTATTCTTCAGAGTATAAATCAGAGGGTTAAGCAAAGGTGTTCCTATTGTATAAAAAACAGCTACCATCTTATCCACAGGGAAAGTGATTGTAGGATGTGTGTATATAAATATGCAAGGTCCAAAAAGCAAGATAACCACAATGATGTGGGAGAACTTTGCTCCTCCCTTCAGCACATCAGTATGACAAAACACACCATATAAATGGATCCACTATCAGAAACCAAGAGTTAAATAAGAGTTATAAATCTATTACATAAGTCTCTGCACAGGCAAGTTTCAACAAGGGCTAAAAGCCACAGGAATAGTGATCAATTACATTGGGGCCACAGAATGGCAGACTTGAGGCAAGGAAAATTTGAGTTTAAAAATGGACACAAAACCCCACCCAGGCCATGACCACCAACCCATTGCAGACTCAGCAGCTCATGATGGTCATGTAGTGCAGTGACTTACAGATGGTCACATAGGGGTCAACAGCCATGAGGATAAAAATGAAGATCTCCAGGCAACCAAAGAAATGAAATATAGATACTTGAATTATGCACTCACTGAAATAAATTGTCTAATTCAAAAGGGAATTCACAACCATTCGAGAACTATGGAAGTAGAGAAGTAGGTATCAGATAAGGATAAGTAGAAAAGAAAAAAGTACATGGGGCTCCGAAGTGCATGACTGGTCTTGATGGTGGTGAGAATAAGCAAATTACCCACCAGTGTCCCCAAATAGAAAAGCAAAGAAAAGACAAATACTACTTTCTTCCTAACAGGATCCTCTGTCAACCCAAGCAGAATGAACTCAGTCACATTATTATTCAGGTCCATGGTTTCATGAATGAGGAAATGGAGTGAGTATAAAACACTTTATCTGCAAAATATAAAGGAATTAATTTATGATGTGTTATGTTATGGAGTATCCTAAACACAATTAATCATTCTTCATCAGGAACATTCTGTTTCTGGTTTCTAAATAGGTAATTTCAATTCTTATTCCTCAATTTTAATGACCACTTCATAGGAGTATAAGTCTCAAACATGATTATGAATATAATATCTTCTAAGTCATTCATCAAATATAAGACTTGTTAACTTTCCCATGCTTCTGATTTCTTTTGTCAGTTCTATAAATAAAAAGTTAAGAGGTATAGCTCTATCTCATATTACCTTCTTTTTTCATATTTAGCAAATCTGTCCATGTTTTGCATGATGCATCACTCAGCGTTTAGAATATATTTGACTATCCTTGTCATTTTGTGATATAAATGTAAAGTTACACATCGCTGCCACACCAAAGAGAATATCTTATCTATACACATTCATATATAACATATCTATTATACATATCTATACAAATATATTTTTTGTAAATACATACTTTTCTGCACTTCTGTATACAATTTCTCCCAGATTTTCCAGCTTGAAAGAAGAAAAAAAAATGCTTATATCCTCTAGGTAATTTGCTAGTCCATTGATGTACATTTATTATAGTTAATACTTGACATATACTGATGAATGGAAAATAATATTATTTAACAATTAGTAATATATGAATATTCCCGTTTCTAATTTTCTTCTGCCAATTTATTAAAGGCACTCCTTGAGGTCTCATAGTCCCTGAGGTTACATCTCATAAAATGGGGATGAGGTATATTAATTACTATTCAACAATTCTTATTCTTAAGATTCAAGTTTTTTAGCTTAAACATCTTTTTTTTTTTTTAATTTTTTGGAGAGATTTTCACTGTAGGGCGCGTGCGCTCGCCAGACAGACAGAGAGAGACATAGAGACAGAAAGCGAGAAATCACCCCCCAGGGGGGATGGTCACGCCGCAATCCCTTCTCCTCCATTCTCCTCTCGGGATCTTGGGCACGCACGCACACGCGCCCGGCGTGAGTTTTAAGCCACCGAGTCCGGGACACGAACCGCGGTCGACTACGTGGGAGTCCAGCGACATAGCCATTACGCTAACTGCTGGTTCCCAGCTTAAACATCTTTTGAAAGTATAGAAATATGCAGTTGTCCTGTGGTAAGTCTGTGCTCAGGGCCTGGGAGCAAGTTTGAGAATTTTTACACACCATCACCCACTGCTCTGGGGGCCTGGAATTGCCCAGTCTGCCAGCATAATTAAGTCTGGACTGGTCAGGCATCCTTGAGTAAGCCCATCCTCGGGATGTGCACTGCACTTGCACGGTGTGTGATTTGACCCTCTTCACTAAGTTATATCTCCTTAGCTTGCAACCAATTCATCAAGAGCTGAAGACTTGGCAGAGGTTCCAAGCACCTGAAATTATCCCTAACTGCTTTGACAAGGGCAACAGAGCCCTCCAGTAGGAATACACATGAGAACTAAGAGTGTAATTTCCTCTACCACTACTGTAGAATCTACTCCAATAAATAAAAAAGGGACCACTGCCTCAGATGACTAGAAACCAGAACAGATCTCGAACAAACATGGGAGAACAAGGTGATAACTCTCCTCCAGGTGAGCATCATAGCTCCTCATTAACAGTGAATAGCACAGAGAAATAAATAATTCTGAATATTCATAGGGACAAAACTCAGTGAGATACAAGAGAAAACAGAAAATCAGTTCCAGGAAATGAGAAAATTATTTCAGGTATAAAAGAGGAGCTCTAAAAAAAAAAAAGTTACCCTAAAAAAGAACAGAACTTCTGGAAGTGAAAAATAAAATACAAGAAATTAAAGTCTCCCTAGAAAGCATTAACAACAGATTGAACTGTGCATGAGAAAGAATTTCTGACCTGGAAAATAAAGTCTCTAATATAGGTCAAATATCCAAAAAGAAAAAAAAATGAGGACAAAATATGGGAAATTCTAGACACAATGAAACACCCAAATATCCATATACTGGATATTCCAGAAGGTGAAGAATCTGCTAAAGGCATAGAAAACCTCATTCATGAAATACTATGTGAAATTTTTTTCCAAATATAGAGAAATATTTAGAAATTCAGACACAAGAAATAAAAAGGACCCCACAGAGTCAACAAAAAAAATCCTCCCCTAGCACATCATAGCCAGATTGTTAAAAAAAAAAAAAAGAAAAATTAAAGACAAAGACAGCATCTTTAAAATTGCAAGGGAGAAATGTCCTGTTACTTATAAAAGTTATCCCATTAGGCTAACATCATACCTCTCAACTGAAACAGTGCAGGCAAGAAAAGAATGGGAAGAAGTATTCAAAACATAAACAAACAAACAAACAAACAAACAAACAAAAACCTTTAACCAAGAATACTATATCCAGCAAGATTATTTTCAAATGGGAAGAAAAAAAATAAAAATATTCTCAGATAAATGAAAACTGTAAGAATTCACCAATAATGGAGCACCTCTATAGGGAGTATTGAGAGGAGTGTTGTATTAGGATAACTAAAGAGAGATAAACAGAAACAGGAGAAAAAAGAACAATGGAGAAAATGGCTAACAAAATGACAGAGATAAACCTGCAAATATCAATAATAATGTTGTATGATAATGGATTAAATTTTTCCATTAAAAGACACAGACTGGCTGAATGTATCCAAAATTGAAGCTATCTACATGCTGCTTACAAGAAACACACCCCACTAAGGATATACATAGACTGAACGTGAAGGGCTGAAAAGAGATATTCCATGCAAATGGAAAACAAAAAAAAGACTGGAGTAGTGATACTGGTATTATATAAAATAGACTTTAAGATGAAAGATGTGGGACTACCAGATAGCGTAATGGTTATATCACTGGATTCCCACAGTCTACCATGGTTCAAGTCCTGGATCCAGTGACTTGAACTCACACTCGGTGTATGTGTATGTGTCCTCAAATTCCCTAGAGGAGAATGGGGAAAGGATTGTGGAGTGGTCATCCTTCCTGGAGAGTGATTTTTTCACTTCCTGTATATCTGTCTCTCCAGTGAGCACACATGCCCTATGGCAAAATTCTCTCTCAAAGAAAAAAAAAAAGATGAGAGATGTAAGAAGAGACAAAAGATGACATTGTATAGTACTAAAATGACTTGCTTGGGGCTGGCAGGTGGCGTAGTGGGTTAAGGGTGCTGGACTCCCACATGGCCAACCACAGTTCGAGTTCTGGACCTGGCAGCTTGCTTTCACACTTTTTCTCTCTCTCACTCTGTCCCTCTCTGCTCAAATGTAAAAATAAATGAATAAATAAATTGTTAAATAAAATAATTATTAAAAAAGGACTAGTTCACCAAGAAGATATAATACTTGTATATATACCCAATACTGGAACACTTAAATATATCAAAGAGAGACTGTTAGATCTCAAGGGAGAGATAGAATGCAACATAATAATTATAGGGACTTTGAACACCCCACTGACTCCTCTGGACAAATTATTGAGACGAAAAATGAAATAAGAGATACGAGATCTAAATGCTACCATACATAAAATGTATTTGACAGACACCTAGAGAGTATTTGACACATCTACAACAAAATATTCATCTTTCTCACCTCCACATGGAACATTTTGAAGATTGACTACATGATAGGATGCAAAACATCCTTTACAAATTTAAAAGTACAAAAACTAAATCTAGCATCATTTCAGACCACAGTGGAATCAAACTTGAAATCAAGAACAGAAAAAGCTTTTTAAAATTCAGAAACACATGAAACTAAACAACCTCATCCTGAATGACTTTACAGCTATAGAATAAATTAAGACTGAAATCAAAAGGTTCATAGAAACTAATGATAACAAAAAATGAAGTATTTATAACCTACAGGACACAGTGAAAGCAGTAATAAAAGGGAAACTCATGGCAATTAGTGTCAACAAGAAAAAAGCAGAAAGATGGCAAATAAACAACCTAACAATATGACTCAGGGAATTAGAGAGACAACAATGAAAAACTCCAAAAAAATTCCAGGAGAAAAGAAATAATAAAGATTCTAGGAAAAATAAATGAAATAACAAGTTAAGAACTATACAGAAAATAAACAAACCAATAGCTGGCTCTTTGAGAAGATAAACAAAATTGGCACACCATTAGCCAGATTAATCAAGAACAGAGAAAGGAACCAGATAAATCAAATCAGCAAGGAAACAGGCATTATTACAATGGATATTACAGAAATACAAAATATCATCAGAGAATACTATGAGTGACTATACATCAACAAACAAAAAAAATCTAGATGAAATGGACAAATTTCTGGACACATATAACTTATCAAGATTAAACCAGAAAGAATAAAATTAAATCAGAAATAAATAGTCTCCCAACAAGGAAGAACCCAGGTCCCAGTGACTTTATCTCTGAATTTTACAAAACCCTTAAAGAACTAACCCCCAATTTTTTTTGAGAGAGATTTTCGCTATAGGGTGCATGCGCTCGCCAGACAGACAGAGAGAGACATAGAGATAGAAAGCGAGAAATCACCCCCCCAGAGGGGATGGTCACGCCGCAATCCCTTCTCCTCCATTCTCCTCTCAGGATCTTGGGCACGCACGCACACGCGCCCGGCGTGAGTTTTGAGCCACCGGGTCTGGGACGTGAACTGCGGTCGACTACGTGGGAGTCCAGCGACATAGCCATTACGCTAACTGCTGGTTCCCTAACCCCAAAATTTTTAAACCATTTCTAAAAATTCAAAAGGAATGAACCCTCCCAAATTCATTCTATGAAGCCTCCATCATCTTAATTCCAAAACCAGACAAAGACATGACCAAAAGAAAAATAAAAAAGAAAAGAAAAAAAAAAGAAAGAAAGAAAGAAAGAAAGAAAGAAAGAAAGAAAGAAAAAGAAAGAAAGAAAGAAAGAAAAAAGAAGCCTTCAGGCTCATATCCCTGATGAATGCAAATGCAAAATTTCTTGACAAGATATTAGCAAATAGTATACAGCAACATAGTTAAACGATTATACATCATGATCACTTAAGCTCTCTTCCAATGGTGCAAAGATGGTTCAACATACACAAAACAATAAATAGAAATATCATCACATTAACAAAAGGAAAGATAAAAACCATATGATTATATCAATTGATGCAGAAAAAGCATTCAATAAAATGAAACATCCCTAGCCGGGTGCATGTGCATGTGTGCCCAAGATCCCAAGAGGAGAACGGAGGAGAAGGGATTGCAGCGTGGCCATCCCCCTGGGGGGGGGTGATTTCTCACTTTCTCTTTCTCTGTCTCTCTGTCTGTCTGGTGAGCACACGCACCCTACAGCGAAAACCTCTCCAAAAAAATAAAAAAATTAAAACATCCCTTAATGATTAAGACTTACAGCAAAGATGGCATAGAAGGGACATTCCTTAACACAATAAAATCCATCTATGATAAACCCATAGCTAACATCATAATGAATAGGGAAAAGCTGAAAGCCTTTCCTCTAAAAACTGGAACTGAACAAGGCTTTCCACTTTCTCCACTCCTTTTTAACATAGTACTGGAAATTTTAGACAATGTTATTAGATAAGAGAGTCAAATAAAAGCACCCAAATAGGAAGAGAAGTAGTTATTTCTATTTGCAAATGATATGATGCTATACATAGAAAATTCAAAATAATCCACAAAAAAACCCTCCTGGAAATGATAAAAAATACAGTACAGTGGCAGGATAAAAAATTAATATACAAAAATGTATAGCATTTTTATACACCAACAATAGACAAACTGAGACAGAATTAAAGAAATAAATATCATTAATAATAGCCACAAAACCAAGAAGATATCTAGATATTAAAGATCTCTACAGGGAACACTACAAAATACTAGAAAAAGAAATTTAAAATAATACAAAAAATTGTATCATTTTACCAAAGACGTCAAAGATCTCTGCAAGGAAAACTATGAAACACTAGAAAAAGAAATCTAAAGTGATGAAAAAAAGTTGAAAAATATACCATATTTCTGGATTAAAAGAATTAATATAATCAAGATGTCAATCCTACCCAAATTAATCTACAAATTTAATGCAATCCCAATCATACTACCAGAGATAATCCTCAAAGAAATTGAAAAAAAAAATAACAAAATTTGCCTGGAAGCATAATAGACTCCAAATCACAAAAGCAATACTGTGAAAGGAAAATAAAATAGGAGACATCTCAATATCTGACCTCAAAACATATTATAGAGCTATGATAATTAAAACAGCATGGTAGTGGCACAAAAATGACAGACAAATGGAACGGAATTGTGAACCCCCAAATGAACTCCAAAACAAGCAGCCAACTTATACTTGACAAAGAGCTCAAGATAATCCAATGGGAAAAAGAAAATCTCTTCCACAAATGATGCTCAATAATTGGATATCCACCTGTAAATGAACGAAACTGGATCCTTATCTCTCATCACTAACAAAAGTTAACTCAAAAAGAATTGAAGTTATAAAACCTCAAACTATAAAAATACTGATGGGAAACACAGGAAAAGCTCTTGGAGACCTTGGAGTAAGCAAAGACTTCTTGAAGACTTTCAAAGCACAGGCAAATTTTATTCCAATTTGTCACAAAAATAGACAAGTGGAACTATATTAGGCTGAGAAGCTTCTGCACAGAAAAAAAGAAAAACAGAAAAGAACAATAAGTGGAGTGAGAAGATAGCCCTCAGAGTGGAGAACATATTTACAAACTATACCTCAGATAAGGGACTGACAACCAGAATATACAGGGAACTCTAGCAGCTTACCCCCCCTCCCCCCACACACACAAAAATCACTCCAATTAAAATATGAGAAAATAAACTGAACAGATAATTCTCTGAAGAAGACATACAAATAGCCAAAAAGCATATGAAAATATGCTTGACATTTCTTATCATAAGGGAAATGCAAATCAAAACTACAATGAGATACCGGTTGCTTAACCCCAGTGAAAATGGCTGAGTTTGAGAAAATAAAAAATAATAAGTGCTGGTGCGGTTGTAGTATTGATAACTGAACTCTCCTACATGGTTGATGGGAATGCAAATTGGTACAACCACTTTGGAGAATATGAAGATTCCTCAGAAACTTACAAATAGAACTTCCATATGACCCAGTAATTACACTCTTAGATATGTATCCAAAGGATAGAAAACCCTTACATCATGTTTATTGCAGCACTATTTACTGTAACTAGGATGAGGAATCAACCCAAATGCCCAAAAATAGATTATTGAATTGAAAAAATGTAGCATATGTACTCTATGGAATACTAGTCATCCATAAAAAGTGAGACCCTGATATTTGATACAAAGTGGATGAATATGAAGGACTTAAAGCTAAGAGAATCAAGCTAGACTATGAAAGACAGACCTTGTATGTACCCACTCAATACATACCGATTGTCTGCAATATATAGCAAAAACTGAACATTTGGAAGGAAGGTAAAGAAGCAGGGAGGGCAATGGTAAATACTAGAGAAAGTAAAGATAGCAGTAATACAGGGGGTGAGTAATGGATGGAGGGACAGAAATGGGGAAGAAAAAAATGTATGTTTAACTGACAAATATGAAAATCTATTTGTTGATTATAATGTATATAGTAATGTCTTTATCTTGACTGATATGCATGATATTTGTGCTGAAAAAAAACAATGTTGTATACTGTAAAGATAAATGTGATTAAATCTAAATGAAAATAAAATAAAAATAAAAATCAAGCTGGTGTCCTAAGAACACATTATTGTGTAATACCTGTAGAATTTTTGTATCCATTTATGTGAAAACCCCAAGTTCTTGGTAAAGAACAGAGATTCATAAGAGAAAGGGAGATAATGATTTAGAGATAAGAGAGAATGGTTAGTCAGTATTTGACTTCTTCATTCAGTTTGTTTTCTGTCTTGGAAAAATCAATATTATGACATTTTTAAGTCATTTTCAATAAAGATTTAATTTTTTTAGGTGAAAATAAAGAACAAAGGTTTTTCTCTAGATCTTTATTGCAAAGAAGACATTGAAAGGGATGTAACTATAAATAAAGATGTATACTAAAGTATAATATATTCAAATATTATTGGAAGGCATATAGAAACTGAGTTGGTATCGTTTTTTCTTTAAATAATTATCTTATTTAGCTTTATTTGTTTATTTGCTTATTTATTTATTAAAATTCAACCAGAGAGGGACAGAGTGAGAGGGAGAAAAGAATGAGGAAGCAAGCCACCAGGTCTAGGACTCAAATTGTAGTCAGCCATATGGGAGTCCATCTTCTTAACCACCACGCCACCTGCCAGCCCCGTGAGTTGGTATCGTAATCATTATATTGTAATTATCTAATTTCTTTCTTTATTCATTTAAGAGTAACCCATCTTGAAATACTTATCACTAAAAATGTGGTAGATGGACCAGCCAGATAGCATTAAGGTTAAGGCAGCTGCATCCCATATGACCCATATGACTGACAGCATGGGTCAAGTCTCAGACCCAGCATCTTGCAAAACAAGCTGGGGATGTGTCCCTGCATGCCCTAAACTCCAGAAGAGAACAGAGAATAAAGGAATGAAGTCTTGCCCAAGGCAGTGTTTTCTCATTTCTCTCTCTTCTCTCTCTCTCTCTCTGTCTCTCTCAGACAAATACACATATGGTAAACAAACAAACAAACAAACAATAAAGTATGATATGCTTTGGACATAAGGTAATGTGAGAGTATTTTTCATATCTACTTGTCAGAATTTTGACATTCCTTTGAGTATTTAGCTTTTGATCTATATATTCATAATTCCAGTAGGCTATTCATTTCTAAAACTTATTTACTTTATAGATTTGGACACTTATTATAAAGATATATATAGAACAAGAAATATATGATTAATTAAAGATAGCGATTATATGTTGTTATCAAATATTTAATCAATAGTCCAATTAATGACCATCTTCCTTCCTAAAATTTCTCTCCATTTTGGTTAAACAATTTCAAACCTTTAAATCTCAAATGTGAAGAAACCTCCTTTAAGTTGCTGTCAGCGACTGTTTTGTGATAAAAGAAATTGTATTTGTTGTTCTCTGAGTGCATTCCTTATATCTTTTCTTATATCATTACATGTAATTGCTTAAATAGAGTTATATATGTGCTTTTTATAGTCTTCGTGTCTAAAACTATTAGAAATCTATGTTTTGGGGCCATTATTCCCCACTACACAAAATACAATGTCTTGTATGATGTAGGTGTTAGTGTTTTTAAATTCAACATTCTCTCCCATTTCTTAATATTTATATGATTATTTTAGTCCTATTCTGATTGAAAAAATATTCACACCGTGCATTAAATTATTGGGGTCTTCTGTCTATTTTGTGTGGAGAGAGACAATTATGCTTATCATTTGAAAAGCCAAAAAATAGAATGACAATGAATATACTCATTACCCTGTTTCAATCATTACACATTGTATTCTTGAACTAACACAATTACATTACATCCAAGAAATATGAAAAATCATTTTATGTCAAATTTAAAATGTGAAAATAATAATGCAAAAGAAAAATCTTGGGAGCTATTTTTTAAATGTAGTTAATCAGTTCTACATTCTAAGGTAGAGGATGTTGTACTGTATATAGCCCACACTGTCTTTAAAGACACTATGACACTGACAATCACAAAATTATCATCTTGTGAATTTGTGTTGTTGCTATTATTTGAAACATTAATTCTTGATCATTAAGGGGTTCAAGGAGAACCTGGACATTTTTGATATCCTCATCGTTTTTGTGGGTGTCTATGTGAATGATCATATGACAATTTTTTTTTCCAGAAGAGGGTTTATGCCTTTCATTAGGTACACTATGGGAATCTGATTTAAAAATAATAAAAAATAAATAAATAAATAAATAAAAGTGGGTTATGATGGTTGTCAGACAAAACAGTATCAGTAATACAGCATATTTTTGAATAACTACTGTACTTATACTAAACTTCAAACAAGATTAGCCAACTTTAAAATGGACACATTGATCAAAATACTAGGAAATGGAATTCAGCCTCCAACAAACGAGCTAGCGGCAGAAGAAGCTGGGCCTTCACAAGAAGGTTCCACATGGCTCCAGTGAACTAGATTTTTAAGGGAATGAAGATTTTCTACTAATAATTCAGCCTCCAACAAATGAGCTAGCGGTAGGGAGCCCCCCTCTGCACCCCCAGCCTTCTCTCTCTGTCTCTCAGTTCCTGTCTCTCCCTGCTTCTGTCTTCCCTTTTTTTAATTTTTTTGGTAATATTTCCTTTTTACCCTTTTTTTTTTTTTTAAAAAAAAAGAAGGCCCAGTTTTTCTCTGGCTCTTAGCTCCGCCTTCTTTCTTGTTAATTTTCGCTCTGCTCCTCCCATCCAGGCAGAAGACAAGGTTCCACATGGCTCCAGTGAACTAGATTTTTAAGGGAATGAAGATTTTCTACTAATAATTCAGCCTCCAACAAATGAGCAGGCGGTAAGGAGCCCACCCCTGCACCACCAGCCTTCTCTCTCTGTTTGTCTGTCTCTCCCTCCTTCTGTCTTCCCTTCTTTTTTTTTCTGTAATTTGTTCTTTTTACACTTTTTTTAAAAGGCACAGTTTTTCTCTGGCTCTTAGCTCCACCTTTTTAATCACCTTTAATCTTGTTAATTATCGCTCTGGTCCTCCCACCTAGGCAGAAGAAGCTGGGCATTCACGAGAAGGTTCCACATGGCTCCAGCGAACTAAATTTTTTGTGTGGCACACAAGCGTGCCGCATAGTTTTCTATTTTTTGATTTTTTTTTAAAAGAACAGTAATTACAGGGTTTTTTTTTCTCTTTTTTTCCCTCTTTTTGTTGTGTTTCTCTCTCTCTTTTTCATTTTCCTTTTTCTTGTCCCTCCACCCTCCAGTATCATTTAAATGTGTTTTTAGATGGATCTAAGTGCTCTGTAGCTAAACATCTAAATACTAAGAGAGTTAAAATATACCCCAATGTCAACTGAATCTGCTGCACCAGCGATCACAACAGAACGGCAA
>NW_006159853.1:999952-1000388 GCF_000334495.1 Tupaia belangeri chinensis | reverse complement strand
ATCCATCAGATGACAAGAAATCACCGCTGGATAATGAAAAATATGGGAAAACGAGAAAATACCTCTCCTCCAAGGGAAAAGTGCAACTCCTCATCCACAAGCAATTCGGTGAAAATCATGGAAATGTCTGATAAGGAATTTAGAGCATTCATAATATTGAAGCTAACAGAGATGAAAGAGAAGAGAGATAATGAACTGCTAAAGAGAAAGGAGAAAGAAGTTGTCGAGTTCCAGGAGATGAGGAAATTCTTGCAAGATCTAAAAGAGGAATTACACACTTTACAAAAGACTCAAATGGAACTGCTAGAGATAAAATCTATTATACAAGAAGTCAAAATCTCCCTTGAAAGTATTAAAAGCAGACTAGATCATTCAGAAAATAGAATCTCAGATGTAGAAGAGAAAATAGCTGGCCTAGAAAAATCCATGACAAAGA
>NW_006159853.1:990019-998473 GCF_000334495.1 Tupaia belangeri chinensis | reverse complement strand
GGGGAACCAGCAGTTAGCATAATGGCTATGTCGCTGGACTCCCACGTAGTCGACTGTGGTTCACGACCCAGACCTGGTGGCTTAAAATTCACGCCAGGCTCGTGTGCGTGTGTGCCCAAGATCCCAAGAGGAGAATGGAGGAGAGGGGATTGTGGCGTGACCCTCCCCTCTGTGGAGGTGATTCTTCGCTTTCTGTCTCTATGTCTCTGTCTGTCTGTCTGGCGAGTGCACACACCCTATAGTGAAAAATCTCTCCAAAAAAAGTTTCAGGAAAAAAAAAATATCTATTCAATGACTGCAGTAGGATACGTAGCCCCATCTAGATGCTACTTTATAGGATGCATAAAGTTAGACTTGTGTTCATAGAAATGTCTGTGTCACCTGTGTTTGCTATGAGGGTATTTGGATTGATTAGGGTCTTTGGTGATTCAATAAAATCTGTGTGTGTGGGGGAAACAGTAGAGAAAGCAAACATAAATACCAGAGACAGTGAGGGAGGAGAGTGGGAAATGGCAGAGGGTAAGAGATATGGATTCAAGAATGGGGGGGGGGAAGCAAAACACACAGAAAACAAGAAATGGTAGATCAATTGCTGACAATAACATGTTTGTTGATGTGCTTGATTGAGACAATATACAGTGTACTCTGGATGCAAAATCTCATTTTGTACAGTGAATGAATGCAAATAAAAAAAATAAATAAATACTAGGAAATGGACAATATGCTGCTGCTGGTGGTGATAATGGAGAAAACCTGGAAGAAAAGCAATCAGGAAAGGTGGCGCATCTGAGAGGGCAAATGCAGTGTTGGTGGCTCCTTCATGCTTCTATGCTGTATTGCAGAGACTACAGTGAGAAACATTGATTTCCTGAAGAACTCTTTTAAACTACTCAACCCTTCCTGAATATTTTATACTAGACTTTTATTTTTATAAAAATCCCCATTCTCATTTATTTCTTTGCAGAATTTGTCATTATCTGTGTAAATAAAAGCAGGTTTGCCCTAACTGTTTTATCCCCCAAATCTTAATTATAATCTATACACCCTCAGCTCTTCACCCTATGTAACTGATGCTGTCTGGAAAACAAATTGACCAGAGGACCAAAAGTTCATCATAAAATTCAATACCCATTACCTATGCCTCAGTTGTCCCTTAGGTTATTGTATGAATATTTAATTATTCATCTTTCCTAATCTTACTAGACAGAGGGCAAGAGCATTTTAGTGGGGAAAGTGTGCATAACTCATAATAAATGACTGAACAAGGATGAAAAATAAGAAAGATGGAAGATTTGAACCTTTGACCCTAACATTTATAGTAATCTCTCTCTCTCTCTCTCTCTTCTCTCTCTCTGTACATTGCATATATCTATATATATATAAAATCATTCACCTTTTATATATATATGTAATCATATGAATTGTCAGGCTTTCTTTGAACAGTCCCTGTTGAGTACTATTCAGCTTTTCTGCTATTTTTTCTGTTAACTTTTATTTCCAGTTTTTCTGTCGTTTTGTATACATTTAATCACTATACATCACCACAGTTTGTAAAATAAATTTTCCAAGCATGAATACACTGCACACCAGTCCAGTTAAAGATATTATTATACAATTTATCATCAACAGCTTTTCAAACTCAATATCATATTTGTGTCAATTATAGATTACATATGTAACGTATTTCTGTTAAAATTGGAAATTCTTTGTTCAAGTCTTCTTTTTTTAAAACACAGCATTCACACCTCTATTTCAAGTTTGGAAATGCATATTTGCAAGCATAAATACAAAAGTATTCTTTTTTTTTCTTTTTTTTGGAGAAGTTTTTGCTATAGGCAGCGTGTGCTCGTCAGACAGACAGAGAAAGACAGAGAGATAGAAAGCGAGAAATCACCTCCCGGGGGGATGGCCATGCCGCAGTCCCTTCTCCTCTATTCTCCTCTCGGGATCTTGGGCATGCACGCACATGCACCTAGCGTGAGTTTTAAGCCACCAGGTCCGGGACACGAACCGCGGTTGACTACGTGGGAGTCCAGCAACATAGCCATTATGCTAACTGCTGGTCTCAATACAAAAGTATTCTTGAAGAATAATCTCTGAAAATTATGAAAACATCTCTGCTACCATACATTTCTAAATACAAAACTGACTACAACATTTGTTACATTAATGGAGCAAGAAAAATTCATTTTCAAAATAAAAAATTCAATGTTTAAGTGTGAATGTTATAAAGGGACAATCCTCCTTTACAAAAAAAAAAATTTCTTAGTCATTTGGGATCCTTCAGCATGCAAAAGATTTTTGCCAGAGGGTGTGTGTGCATATCACAGAAAGAGATAATGTGCCCAATGGCCTCTGGTAGTGCCACAATCCTTTATCCTCCACTTCTCCATCTTGTCACAATTATGGGCACGTATGTACATGCCCAGCAAGTTTCTTAAGTCACTGAGGCCAGTCATTGAAATACTGTGGACTATGTGGGATCCAGTTTCTTTTACACAGTGCTTAACCATTGGACAAAGGGGTCATCACTACAAGTTATATTCTTACAATAGTACTTAAGAAATTCATAAGGAGCAATTACTCTGTGCCGTAATATGAAATATTCCATTCGAAGCTGACATAGAGTAAAATTCTGGCATTCTCTGGAAGCTATGTCAGGGTCACTATGCTCTATTACCATTTTCTCAAACTTTTTATCACTCATGATCTCTTCTAAGTTTCTAGTACTCATAGCTCTTAGAGAGGGCTTATCTTGTCCATACACCTCACAAAATAACTGAACATTTATCACTCTGCCATCTCAAGAAACAAATCCATTTTCACATATAGAATTCATTTTCTTTGCCCCACATAGCAGTGATGGCATTTCACGTAGCTGCTTTTAAAATATTTATTTAGTTCATAATATTCTTTTATTCCAAAGTTTATATTATTAATGTAATCAATTTTCTTCCTATATTAATAATAAATCTTTAATAACTGTGGTCTATTTTTTCTGTTTCTCAGAGGAGTTAAGCACAGTGTAGTCACAAATCATAGGGAAATATATTGAAAATTATATTTAACTTATGTGTAATGATGATCTCTGTGCTTTAAAAGTGGAAATAGCTTGTCATTTAGTTGTTAGAAGACTATCTGAATTAGTGTAAACTCTATTCATCTAATTTAAAAGCATCTTCCCATAGAAAACTAGGAAGAAAATTTTTGTTCTGCATTCCAGAGGGACTATTTTAACACTAGTGACATAAGATATCATCATCATAAAGAATATTATTCTCTAAAGTTCCCCTTCTTTTGCAAAACAGAAACATCTCAGATATTTCAATAAATTAAACTTTTGCTTTGTCTGTTGAGCCTGTCAGAAGAGCAAGTTAACTCTTCTCATATTCAGTAACCAGATACAAACAAGGTACAGGTGGTAGGTGTCTCAGGCTCACCAAGGGTACCAGGGGAACAGAAGAAAAATAGGAATGGATGGCAAAGAAGGTGTCAGAGAACAGAGAGAATAATGGGGCTTTCAGATGCTATGGTGGTTAAGGCGCAGGGCTCCCACATGACCAACCATCGTTGAAATTCCAGACCTAGTAGCTTGAAAATCACACCAGGCACATGTGTGTATATGCCAAAAAGTCCAGGAAGAGAATGGAAGAGAAGGGATTGGGGTCAAGCCATTCCTTCAGGGGATAATTTCTCACTTTCCTTCTCACTGTGTCTCTCTTTCTCCAGCAAGCAAGTGGAGCCTTTTTGGGGTACCAAGGGGAGGATAGATACATTTCTCATAACATTTGGGATATGATTTTTGAGAGAACAAAATTCTCTGCTTGTGCTAGCAAAAAATGGAATTTATTCCTATGAGCTGTTAGCTTGGGAGAAAGCCTATTCTGCATATTGAGACCCTGGGATCTCCATGGAAATGTATGGTGCACCTGTAGCCCTATTCTTGAGTGTGGGTCTCAATATGTTGGCATTCTATATCCTAGCCATCTGCTTATTTTCCAGCTTAGAAAAGCAATTATTTTATCCTTTCTTTTGGGATCAAACACCAACAAAGCTGCCTTAAGACAATTTTGAATAGTGTTCTGATTCCAAGGATGGCAGCAGGTGGAAATCTACGTACAACTCTCCAATAAGCTCTTTCTTCTCTCCCAGCTATGAAGCAATGACAAGAAAGAAACCCACTACTGAGCTGTTGTGAGATGAAATAAAGCTGGCATCTAAAGGGCAATTGATGCAGAGTAATTAAGAGAAGTCTTACAAGCTCTATGGCAAAGGCATCTCAATAGTAGCCTGACTGGCAAATTTCTCTGGGAGTAAAACTGAGTTCATGTAATAAACAAAGGCTAAAGGACCAGCAGTTAGCATAATGGCTATGTCGCTGGACTCTCATGTAATCGACTGCAGTTTGAGTCCTGGACCCGGTGGCTTAAACTCATGCTGGGCACATGTGCATGCGTGCCCAAGATCCCAAGAGGAAAATGGAGGAGAAGGGATTGTGGCATGGCCATCCCCCTGAGGGGTGATTTCTCGCTATCTCTCTGTCTCTCTTTGTCTTTCTGGCCAGCGCACCCACCCTATAGGAATAAAAATTAAAAAAAAAAAAGAATAAACAAAGGCTGAGAACATCTACAACCTTGGGAGGGGGAGACAAAGTATTCTAATCTTAAATCAACTCCTTGTTTCTCCAAGCAAAGAGAGCATGTCTCCTTTCTCCTAAGAATTCTTTTGAGAATTTTGAGCTCAGCTGAAGTGAAAGTGAAAGTAGTGATAGTGTGCAGGAATTTAGAGACAATCCACTGGGGGCAGAGGCAGACCAGTCATTTACTTACCATTTGACATGGCGATGGATTTTGTTCTGTTTACTTTACTTTGTGAAGGACTCAGGCAAAGACAAAGGGGATCTTTTCAGGGAGAGAAACAATCAGGTATCCACCTGGCCATGGACCTGGAGGAACTTTAGAGAGTCTCTTAGCTCTGGTAATTGTCTATAAATCTTACACTGGATCAAATGGTACAGGGCGGGTACAGAAACCCCAATGTCTGATTTTACCCTATGGCCATATGATATCTCCACAAAACTGCATGTTATAACCAGTTCAAACTCTATAGCATCAAAGCCGTGGAGCCACAAATACTTTCATTCACTCAAGCAAACAACAAGAATACCAGAGTCATGGGGAGCCCACAAGTCATAAGATCTGGGTACTCTGGACATCGATCCTGGGTTTCAGCACCAATCTGTTAAATCTGCCAGCAAATTTAAGAGTAACATTTCTCTGGATGGTAATAATGTTGGTGGTTCTTCCCGGGACTTGGTTCTGTAGGAAGGAAAGTCATGCTGAGCTTCTTTATTTATACATTTTACCAGGCACAGTGAAATGTTATGCAAGCTTTCAAGGATGCAATTTAAGTTCTACAGTTATAGATAAGTGCTTTAGTGTATACGTTTTCTGTCCTTGTTACTATCACGTATGATCCTGTTATGAGTGATAGATCAAGCCAGATGACTTATCTGGAGAGATATTTTTTTTTCGCTGTAGGGCGTGTGCGCTTGCCAGACAGACAGAGAGAGATACAGAGACAGAAAGCGAGAAATCACCCCCCAGAGGGGATGGTCACGCCGCAATCCTTTCTCCTCCATTCTCCTCTCGGGATCTTGGGCACGCACGCACATGTGCCCGGCACGAGTTTTAAGCCACCGGGTCCGGGACGCGAACCGCAGTTGACTACGTGGGAGTCCAGCGACATAGCCATTACGCTAACTGCTGGTTCCAAGCCAGATGACTTATCTGTAAATGTGTTGTTCCTCTAAAACTTCGACAAAGGCTGTCTGAATATAATTCAAAGAGGATAATGTGTAAGCCACAAACATTATATATAACAGGCCTCAAATGATCTAGCAAGGGTCAGAATGTTTCCCAAGCACTATAGATATTTCTGCAGAGCCCCTACCATCTAAGGCATGTGTCAGCCAGTCTAAGTGAACAATTAATGAGACAAGCAGATAACTGCTTCAAGCTATCAGACTGTATAACCTCACAATTAATCCATATAATCTATAAAGTTAGATTTGGAGTATATTATTATGCCTTTATTATTGAGATGCAGTAATATAAAATTGTTAACTTCCACCATTGAATACTAATATTAATTAAACATGACTTGCAGAGGTTAGCAGAGATATAATAATTAAAAATCCTAAAATACTACATATCTTAGAGATCTTTGTTTCCTAGAATACAGCCTGGGTTTGCAGGCATAGAGTAAGGTCTCCTGTTTTAAAAATGATGATGATATGTATCATTGTTATTCTCTCACTGATGGTTTTATACAACTCAATACACATACAAACTTCTCAGAACCTTGATTTTCAAATAGCCTGGTATTTTCTTATGATAGACTCTGTAGACACTTTCACCTAAAAGAAATTATTTCAAGTTAAGGGTTCAAAAATAATGCCTACTCAGAAGATTTTCCTTTATCTTATTTGATAATGTTAAAACCCAGTATTATTAATTAGCTATTGTATAGAGGTTTACATGCATACACCAAGTGGTTCTCTAGGGTACAATTTCTTTGTATCAGAGCTATACTGAGGTGATAACAATGGTGTATTCTACAGATCAACCCTACTTACAGATTTCTTGGAACTCCAGCCCTTGCCTCTAGCTGATAAAGCAGAGAAGGAAAAAGTTTACTCCCTTAGGTACATGGCACTCAGTGGTCCATATTGGAAGGAGTTCCAGTTTGGTCTCTTGGTCTCCAAGGGTGATGCAATGCTTTGATTATTCAGAATGTTTCTTGCCAAAATCTATTCTACCCTAATGGGTAGTATTTTTTATCCACTCCCCAGTGATAACTTCTGGAAGCCAATGGTGTCTTGGAAAGAAGCTTTAGAGATAATTCTTATTACTGAGTCACTGCAAATGACTCCTATGAGCAGGTCCCAATTCCCTCAACATCACTGAGGACTCTCTGGCATTATTACATCAATATATTTGCAGTATTTCTGTTTCCAGTGCCCAGCCTAGCCCAGAACACTATCTGATTCTTCCTTTTCTCCACATCCATCAGTTTGTGTTGATTCTATGCCTTTGCACAGAGCGTCTTCCTTAAGTCAGTTATCTTCTTGTCACTCAGCGTATGGTCATAGCTCCATCCTCCCTCAAGATTTGCATGATCCTTGGGAGTTCCCATCATTTATATACAGAGCACCTGCAGGCACTACTTTACTGTGTAGACAATTATTTATCAAATTTGAGTATCTTGTTGAAGACTTTTAAATAGGTATACTCTAATATTCAACCTCAGTATCGTTATTCAGCAAAATTAATTTGTCTATTCAGACTTCACTATTTCAAACATTGAAGAGGTATTTGCCCACATCACTGTAATTTCTGACATCTCTGCCCCTTAGGGACTTAACTACATGTGTCATTGTCATGTTCAGTCTATGTAATGGCAAAATTCTAAATTAGTCATGAAAGTCAGTTTCACTGTTAATATGAATATGAGTTCTCAAACATTGGTGGGTATTACAAGTGTAATTTGGAAATTATGTCTTATTTGTTTTATTATTTTTAGGTTTTTATATAAAAGATTAACCAGATTGACATTCTTTTTTTATTTTATAGTCTCTTTTTCTGTACTTTATTTTTTATATACATTCAATCACTATGTATCATTACAGCATGCAAAATAAATTTTTCTAGAATGATGCACTATGTATTAGTCCAGTTAAAGATATTATCATACACATTATCATCAGCAGATGTTTCCATTTTTTTGACCCTTAAATGTTTTGTTTCTTTTTCCCCTTGATTATCTTCTTACTTACATTTAACTGTTCTTGTTTTTTGGAAGGTAAAATATGTTTTTTAAAAATATTCTTGTATTGCAAAACTTAAATTCAAGATATTACTACATTCATCATTTTTAACAGAAAACATTACATTATGGTGGTCTTTGCTTTTGCTTTCAAGATATATTTATAGAGAATCTGATCAATTTTTTCTCCCACACTCCTAACATCCTGGTCTCAGAGACATCATCACTCCCTTAGATCACCGTGATAGATTCTAAACGTTTATCCTACTCTTCCTCTTGTTCTATTAAGTCTGCTTTTATTACAACAGTCAAGCTCCATCTTTTTTTCTTTTTCTGGTATAGGGCATGTGTGCTCACCAGAGAGACAGAGAGAGACAGAGAGACAAAAAGCAAAAAATCACCCCCCCCTAGGGGGGATGGCCATGCCCAATCCCTAGTCAATAGAAAAATAACCAACTGTAAAATTAATAATTAACATGGCTTATTTTCAAACCAAATATGAGTGACCTAGGCCCAGAAAGAGGCATACATGCCTTTCTCGGGGTGATCATGTACAGGAGTTCCTTTTATTTGTTTTTGAGGTTGACAGACAACATCTAGTGAAGAGATTTTCCATTGGTCTGGCCC
>NW_006159853.1:976875-989915 GCF_000334495.1 Tupaia belangeri chinensis | reverse complement strand
TTAAAGAAAGGCTTAATCTACATCTCAAGGAAAAGGGAAGTTCTGTGTCTTGGGAAGAGATAAGCAAAAGATATACTGTAATTGGTTGAAATATACATCTCAAAGATACTATGCCAGGGACAGGAGGTAGGAAGAATTCTGTTAATAAAAAATAATGGTCTGTTAATGTTTGTGGGCATGACCTCCTCAGTCCCTTTTGAAAAGATTTTGAAAAAAATAGGAAAAGTAGTCAGACTTCTGTCCACAGTCCCCCCTGTTGGTCAAAAATGATTCCTCTGAAATCATGTGTAAGCCACAAAATTGACAGGTCCCACAGTGCTATGAAAGCTCCATTCCTAGCAGTCAGGTCCCATGGTGCTAGGAAGACTCATCCTTAGGAGTCATGTTCCACAGTGTTAGGGAGGCTCATCCCTAGGAGTCCGGTCCCACAGTTACAGGCAGTGGAATCCTAGGGGAAGGACATGTCTGACACAATAGCCACTTGTCTCTGGGTTAAGGAAAAAGTTAGGCCTAAAGATTCATTTGGGAAGTGAAGCAATTTTAAGAAGTATGAATGACAAAAAAAAAACAAAAACGTATAAATAACTTGACAGCAGTTCAGTACAATAGAGGTAAATGAGGAAACAATTTTCTTTTGTCATACAAAGTAATTTGAGATAAACTTATAACTGAGTGTCATTTTAAGAGCATTAATCTCATAAATTAATGATTTGAACATATTAGTACCAATAATATGTAAAAATAATAATAATTAATAATTACAGTTGACAAATGATCCTTACATAAACTGATATACCAAATTAGCTTTTACAAAAGTGAGAAAGCATCTTTTGAGATTTTCCAGGGGTCCTACTGGAAAAAAAAAAATGAATGTTTAGACCTAAGAAAATAATGTTTGAAAAAAGGAAAAGGAAAAAGAAAAGTTAAATTAAGAATATGTCAGAAAACTGGGATAGTATTGGGATACAACAGGATTATAAGTAACAGAATATAATCATAAAAACGTCCAGTAATATAGCAATTACGCTGTTGGTCCCAACAACAACAACCAAATTTTTTTTTTCTTTCTTTTTTTTTTTTTACTATGATTAGATTGACCTTTGAAGACTTTTGGGAACCTCCCCTCAGAAAGGAAAAATAAATAAATAAATAAATAAATAAATAAATAAATAAATAAGAGATGTTTTTAACAAATTCTGACCAGAGCCTTGTATTTACTGTCAAGCAAGTCCACAGAATTGTTTCACCCTATTACCACAGATGGGCTTAGGTCACAATGGCATGTTATTTAATCAAAGTGTCAACCACTTGTGTGACCCTACCCATCCCATACTAAGACAGTCTTTTAGGTAAGATGGACTTTAACAGTTTTTGGCTTTTAGATCCCTCTCTAAGGGTTTTACATAATACATTTAAATATAACCTTAATAATTTTTTATTTAGATTGTCCCCATGAAAAAAATTTTAAAAAGAAAAATATTTGTATGTCTAACATGTAGATTTTTACTCAAATGAAATTTCAATGTTTTGTAACTTTGTATGTATAATAACATATATTAACCTTAATTTTTACCCTTTTGTAACCTTAATCATTTTTTTAAGAACTATGTAAAATTCTACCAGAGAGAGAACAGGAAAGGAGGCTGTCAGGTCTGGGATTTGAACTACTTTTATTCATATGAGAGCCCAGTATCTTAACCATCATATCACCTGCCAGCCCTCTTAACCTTGAAGTTTTATAAGTAAGCAATTTGACTTGTCATTTATTTTTAACAATTTTCCTATTAAGACAAAATAACTCTAAGAGTCAGAAACCAAGTGAAAAACTTTACAGTTTATATTAACCAATAGTAACTTAACATAGCATTAATTTCTTTTAAGATCTAAAATTACCTAAAAATTTCTATCTAACTTTTTATAACATGTTTAATATGTAGACCATAATGGATATTAGATATATATCTTAAGTTGTTGATAAGTCTGAAATTTATTTTTACTAAATCAATAATACCAAAACAATTTCGTAGTTTGATTGGTAAAACCTAGGTTGACAATTATGAAGTCATGTTTAACCTTTATTTTTAAATTTGTAGTAGACTTATTTACTAAGTCACGTCAACTTGAAAGGATTTGGATTGAATGCTAAGAGCGCTCTTCATTTACGTGCTAACTTTAATAGAATTCCTTAACATAAACATAACATACAACATATAAGTACAACACAAATGAACATATACGAGAGTTAAAAAGTATCTCTGTGTTAAATTCTCTCTTTATATCTGACTCTTGGCAACAGGAAGGTTGTTATCATCCTCCTGATATCCCAGTCCCCCTGATATCCCAGATAAATACACAGAAAATTCACCACTGGAATGGGACATGGAAAACACCCAGAAAGTGCATCCACATGTGGATGCTAATTCCTTCAAAGACTACACTGGCCATGCATGATGAGATTTAATTTCTAATGTGAGATATGTAAGTGCAGAAAAAAGAAAGAAAAAGAAAATCAAGAAACCACAACAAAGAAACAGATACTAGATACTAAGGCCAGACTCATTCCCTGCCTGGGAGCTCTGATATTCTTCCCTCTGTTAACTCTCTGTTTCAGTATTTTTTCTGTGACCATGTCTCTATTTCTTCATGAGCATAAAACAAAGGAATTTATTTACTGTATCTGTACTGGGTGCAGGGCCCGTGTACCCCAACCTCCTTCTTAAAACTATGAATCCAACTTGAAAAGGGCTAAGGCTGGGATAAAAAAGCAAACAAACAAAACAAAGCAAAACTTTTCTAAGGGGCTTGGAGATCCAAGGTTTGTTTACATTGTAATGACCCACAGTGAAAAAAAAAAATTGAGACTTTGGTTATGATAAAAAAAATAATAAGACAAAGGTTGAGAGAAGACTACCACTGAAAATATATAGGTTTTAAAGGAATAATAAAATTTTAAGATGTTTTACAAGATAGAAAATTGTGGAAATTGCTGTCTACTAGCAAATGGGGAAAGAAAGAAAAAGACCTCAGGCCTATTGCTGCCAGAAAACTAATGATTTGTTTTGTACTAAAATAGAAAATGTTATCTATGACTTTGCAAATCAAAGAGGCCCATCAGATGAACACACCCTTTAAAACTGATAAAGTACATGATCAAAGTCAGTAGAGACTTGTGCACTTAAACAAAAATATGAAGATTACATAAAACAAAACTCTAGCAGAATGACCCCTTTTGGCATGAGCTGCCCTGATCTTTTGCCCCTGAATTTAGCAACAAGACTAGGCTTCCCTTCTTCCTATAGATTCATTATGGTGACTAATCTGCTAAATGTGTATTTTTTCCAAAGATTATTTCTGGTAAGAGAAGAAATAAGAAAAAAATAGAAATTGTCCAAACAAGGGGAGTTTTAGGCGCCTTTTTAATAATTTCAAAAGCAGCTTCTTTTATTTATTTATTTATTTATTTATTTATTTTTGAGATAGTCTCAAATATATTCTTGTTAGCTTTTAAAAAATTTTAATTTTGTCATCTCTCTTTTTTTAATGAATATTTTATACTAATAAAGTAGCAACCTCATTTTTTTAATGAAATACAGATTTTGTTAATTTAGCATGAAAAGACTTATTGAAACTTCTACCTGAGAAATTTTAACCAAGATCACCTTTTGTAATTTTTCCCATTTACCTAAATACCTGCAGGTCAAGGTGCCATAGATGTCATAAAGTTAGCTGTAGTGTTCAAAAGGGGTCATCCTTTTTGCCCTTTAGAACTGTACATAACTTTCTTCTTTTTTTATCCATTTTTTTAAGGAGAAATTGGCCTGTGTAAATCTAAGGAGTTTAATGTGGTGGACCAGCATGCTGCCTTTTTGAGCATCTCTCCACTAAATGTCACTCTACTGTTGAGATCACTTGTCTTGTGTGTCTCAGTTCCCTTCAAGAACCTAGCATTCTTTTTTTTTTTTTTTTGGAGAGGTTTTTGCTATAGGGCACATGCACTCGCCAGACAGATAGAGAGAGACAGAGAGACAGAAAGTGAGAAATCACCTCCCAGGGGGGATGGCCATGCCACAATCCCTTCTCCTCTGTTCTCCTCTCGGGATCTTGGGCATGCATGCACACGTGCCCGGTGTGAGTTTTAAGCCACCTGGTCCAGGGCACGAACCACGGTTGACTACGTGGGAGTCCAGCGACATAGCCATTATGCTAACTGCTGGTCCCCCAAGAACCTAGCATTCTTGAAGGGGGCCCAAAACTTGAGTAGTCAGTTCTTATTTTGCATTTACTGGATGGGCCTGTTATTACTGTGCTTGGGATTCCCTATAGGGTTGATACTAGACCTAAGAGGAGGAAATCTTTTCCCTCCAGACACACCCAGCTTGGCTCCCAGTCGCCTGGGGAGCTTACCTAGCAGGGAGGAGCAAGTGCCCTTTTATCTTAGGAGCTAAGATACTCAGTCTCTCATTCGCCTATGAATAAGACAGTTCAGTTTCTCCAGTGCAAACGCATAGCAGCCAAATGAAGCAGTTCAAGAAGGCAAAGGTGTAAGACCCCTTAGAACCCTTACTTCCTTTCTTTCCTTTTTTTCTTTTTTAATTTCCTAACTAATGTAATTCCTTCCATACTTTTAGTTTCTTAACTACTCACTCAAAGAGGAAACAAAACACTGCACCTTGCTCAGAGAGCAAACTGTAGCCCCCCCACCCGAGGAGCCGCGACACCCCCAACTGAGGAGCGCGCAAAACCATGACCCACCCCACCCGTGACCTCTCGCCCAAGGAGCCCGCAAACTGTGAACTCTCTCCCAAGGAGCACGGAAACTGGGACCCCCTCACCAGTGACCCCCTCACTGGAGGAGCTCACAAGAATGTGACTCCCTGCCCAAGGAGCACACAAAAACCGGGGTTACTTAAAACAGACTAACAAACCTGTGGACAGAAGTCTGACTACTTTTCCTATTTTTCCAAAATCTTTTCAAAAGGGGAATGGGGAAGTCATGCCCACAAACATTAACAGACCATTTACTTTCTATTAACAGGATTCTTCCTATCTTCTGTCCCTGGCATAGTATCTTTGATATGTATATTTCAACCGATTAGTGTATTCTTTTGCTTATTTCTTCCCAAGACACAGTACTTCCCTTTTCCTTAAGATGTAGATTAAGCTTTTCTTTAACTAATCTCTTCCCAAGACAGGGATCTTCCCTTCCAATCACTGACCTAAGAATTTGTGGAACCCACATATAACCTACAAGCCCCCCCTCCACTTCTACATGTCCTGCCATTTTGGGCCAGACCAATGGGAAATCTTTTAATTAAATGTTGTCTGTCAATCTCAAAAGCAAATAAAAGGAACCTCTGTACATGATCACCCCGAGAAAAGGCATGTATGCCTCTTCTCCGGGCCTAGGTCACCAGTTGGCTTAGAAATAAACCGCATTAATTATTAATTATTAATTTTACAGTTGGTTATATTTTTCCGTCGACAAACCTAAGACAGATGAACAAGCAAACCAGCTTAGAAAAAAAAACAGACTGTCTACCAAAATACTGAGAGGTCCAAGGCCAAAGGACTTACTGGATCTCCCCGGAGGAGAGGCTCAGAGCCAGAGAGGGTACAAAGGGCCCACTGCAGGTACCTGGTACTGGGTTTGAAGCATCCCCTCAGAAGATCTCCAATTCATCTCTAGTCCCATCAGGGTCACCATTTTGTCGACAGAAAAATAACCAACTGTAAAATTAATAATTAATGTATTTTTTCCAAGACAAATGTGAGTGACCTAGGCCCAAAGAAGAGACATACATGCCTTTCTCAGGGTGATCATGTACAGGGGTTCCTTTTTATTTTTATTTCCTTTTATTTGTTTTTGAGATTGACAGACAACATTTAGTGAAGATATTTTCCATTGGTCTGGCCAAAAAATGTGGGACACATAGAAGCAGGGGGCTTGTAGGTTATAGGTGGGTTCCACAATTCTTAGGTTGGTGATTGAGAGGGAAGATCTATGTCTTGGGAAGAGATTAGTTAAAGAAAGGGTTGATCTACATCTCAAAGAAAAGGGAAGTTCTGTGTCTTGGGAAGAGATAAGCAAAAGAATATACTGTAATTGGTTGAAATATACATCTCAAAGATACTTTGCCAGGGACAGGAGATAGGAAGAATTCTGTTAATAGAAAATGAATGGTCTATTAATGTTTGTGGGCATGACTTCCCCAGTCTCTTTTGAAAAGATTTTGGAAAATAGGAAAAGTAGTCAAACTTCTGTCCACAGCCATGTGAAATCCAGTTATATTAATCAGCATAGTACTGGCTGACCCAGGAGATCTTAAATGATAAGAAAAAAATGCTAAGCATGAGGAAGAAACATCTGGAGGTATAAAAGTCACTGTTAAAAATAAGTATATGATCAAATTCTGAATATGCTAATCCCATCATGATGATGTATGAACTACTCATATCTTTAATATAAAGACTAACAGACAAAAACATTGAAAGTATTACAAGTTAGTAAAGTATAGAAAATATTAAAAATACAAATGGTAGCATCAAAGATTCAAAGTGTGGGGGCCAGCAGGTGGTATGGTGGTTAAGGTTCTGGACACACACATGTGGATACTGGTTCAACTTCCAGACCTGGTGACTTGAAACTCATGCTGGGCACATGTGTATGTGTGCCCCAAAACTCCCAGGAGGCAAGTATAGGATAAGGGGCTGCAGTGTGGTCATATTCCCTGAGAAGTGATTCTCCATTTTCCCCCTCACTGTCTCTTTGTTTCTCTGGTGAGTGCTCATACTCTATGGCAAAAACCTAATAAACAAACAAATTTTAAAAACTTAAATTATATTTGGTGGATGAAGTTTAAATGCTGAATTTCAGTTTCTGTTTTTTAGTATCTATGTTATCAAAGTCAAGTTTCTATCAAATTACAATAATCTGTACCAATTGTAAATGCTTCTAATCAGCTCCATGGTAACCATAAGGCAGACACTTATGAAAAATAAACTAAAAATTAAAAGTAAGTGATTAGAACATAGTACTAAGGAAAAAAATATAAGAAATGATAGAGATAAAGGTAGAATATCTACAGAGCAACTTAAAAACAAGTAACTAAAAAGTAGCAAAAAATCCTTATTATCAATAATTACCTTGACTGTATATGTATCAAATTATTCAATTAAAAACACAAAGTGACTGAATAAATAAAAAACAAACTCCAATTATATGCTACCTAGCAGAATCTCACCTCACCTGTAAAGACCATCACATCTGATCGTGAAAGGCCACCGGCCGCCTGGCTTGGCGCGCTTTCTGTCCAGCGGATACGCAACCCCCAATCAACCACAACAGTCAGTTCTTGATGCAAAATGCAAGAGGTTTTATTTTTCCAGCCGGCTGGGGTCCAAGAACACGCCTGACTCAGCAGGCCGGAGCCAGTACCCCGTTTCTAGGGTTATAGGTCTTTTTATAAGCAGGAGAAGGTATGCGAAAGTTTAACGGGTAACTTTTTTTTAACTTATTTCTATGGGGAAGAGCAGCAGCTCTTGAGACACAGGTGCATAGGTTATCTTTCTAGTGCCTTGTCCACATTCCGTTTGCTCAGTTTCTGGAGGTTTGCATAATTAAGTCTGTCGGGGCAGTTTATCACAAGGGCAGAGCCCACAATAGTACAGAAGCGAAAAGGCAAAAGGTTAAATTTTATCTTTACAGAGCAGGAAGGCACACTTTAAATTTACTCCTACATTCCCCCATTTTGCGTTTTTGGGAGAAGTTTTAATCATAAAACTTATGGACCCACAAGAGCATTGGGATAATTTTCTGACTGTTGGAGGGTCTGATATTGTTGTCGGAGCATGAGTACTTGAACTGTGCTTACTCGCTCATGGATGAAAGTGACTAGGCGGTTTAAAATGCAGGGCCCGAAGGTTAAGATGAGAAGGAGTATAATTAGGGGACCGAGCAAACTAGAGACAAGGGTGGTGAACCAGGGGGAATGTCTATACCAACTATCAAACCATCCCTTCTGGGCTTCTCTGTCTTGACGCCGTTTGTCTGGCCATTCTCCAAGTTTAGTCATGGAGTCTTTAACGACTCCTGAATGGTCTGCATAGAAACAGCATTGTTCATTTAAAGCAGCACATAGCCACCCTTCTTTAAGGAATAGGAGGCCGAGTCCTCGCCTTATTACTTCCGACAAGGAGGTTAGGGACTCTTGAAGTTTAGTTATAGAGTTTTCTACGGCCCGTAGATCTTCGTCTATGGCTGCACACAGGCTTTCTGCATATTGAAGGGACTGTATAAGTGCAGTTGTCCTGGTTCCAATGCCCGCGGCCACTCCGAGGCTTAATAATACTGCCAGGGTGGTCAACGAGACTGGGTCTCTCTTTTGTCTAAAATGTTTAAGGCCGAATTGGTTTTCAAAGGTGTCAAACGCATAATAGATGACTCTGGAGAGTATCTGTACTAGAACACAGTAGTCAGAGTTGGGGTTTGAACACCGAGGAAAAGACGCAAAGGGTCAGCCCAGTACTACAAGCTCACCAACTCCCAGGAGGGGGAACTAAATATGTATCAGTGGAGTGGATGGTTGAAATAGTCTTATTACACAGATGCTGGCGGTCAGAGGGCACTTTGCCGAGGCAGGTGCCTTGTCCCGAGACCATTGCGAGGGTGAGCGTAGAGTTCCAACTGCAGGTGTGTGGGGAGGGAGTGGTGTTATAGGTTCCTGGGAAAGCTATGCCCTCATAATAGGGGAGGCTCGAGGCTAAGCACAGCCAACAGGACTTGGTAAGGCTGGGACTAGAGGAATTGAGGGCAGAGAAGGCTCCCTGCACTAAATTGAGAAGTCTCTGCCCAGTACCGGGTGGGTTTGGAGTACTTGGGATGAGGGTGGACTGAACTGTGGAGCTGGGTACTGGGGATTTCTGAAGGACAGGGATGGCGGGTGTTTGAGGGACCTGGAGAACTCTGGGTGGTGATTTTTGTTCAATCAGGACAGAATTGGGCCCCACAGGTGCAGTAGGAGGGTCTTGTATGTGCAGCCTGATGGAAAAGGCGATGCCGGGATCCATCCACGTGGCATATAGTCTAAGGCCCCACATTTCCCTGGTGAGCCAATCTTGGGTTCTTTGCTTACCCTCAGCAGTAAACGTGACCTGAACGGGGTTGCATCTATTGAGGGTACCTTTGCAAGTGTCTCAGGTGTTAGGTCCTCACCAGGGCCCTCTAGTAACAGTTATCAGAGGGTCTGGGTGTGGCAGAGTCCAAGAAATATAGCCGGTGGACACACAGTCCCAATCATAACAGAAGAAATGTGCGGGACCCCCACATTTGTAAGAATGGCTACCAGGGCAGACATAAAAGTAGTGATCATAGGTGCTTGATTTAGTGCCTGGACCTGCGCATCCACACATCCATACTGAAGCCTGGAGGGATCGTGGATGGATTTAGTTCACAAGTCATCCATGAGGTCACAGAGATCAAATTCTAGGGTGGGAAACCAAGTCCCCAATGGGGCCATGCGGGTGGTGATGTTAACAACGTGGTTATCACCCACACGGGAGATTACCCAAGAAAGGGACAGGGGCTTATGGGGGTTGGCACTATTTATTGCAGGCAGAGGCATCAGGAGGAGCAAGACTGTCTCGGCGAATGCGGAGCTTGAGTGGGTGATCCAATTTTTTCCACCTTCCAAGTGGGGTCTGGCAGAGGCGCTGGTTTAGCATGGGAGGCGTGGATCCAAGAAGCGATGCCATCAACCTTTATCGCCGTTGGAGTGGTCAGCAGCACCAGGTATGGTCCCTTCCACCGAGGTTCGAGGGTGGCCACTCTATGTCGTCGGATGAACACTGAATCTCCAACCTGGAACTGGTGAGGCACCTGGGAGTCTCCCAGCTTGTAGGTCTCTGCAAGTTGGGCCCAAGTTTCTTTTTGGACAAATTCAAGGGCTTTTAATCTAGCATAAAAAGATTGAGATGCTTGAGAGTGGGAACAAGAGAGGCATATGTTAGTCAAAAGAGGCAGTGCCCCATATAGAATCTCGAAAGGGGTTAAGATGAAGGGGCCGGGTGTATTTCGCGTGCAGAACAGGGTGAAGGGAAGGAGGACTGTCCAATCTTTTATGCCAGTCTCTAAAGCCAATTTTGTCATGGCCTCTTTTAGGGTTCTATTCATTCTCTCAACCTGTGCTGAGCTTTGGGGCCTATAAGCACAATGCAACTTCCAGTCAGACCCCAGGACCCTGGCCAGTCCCTGGCTAATCTGGGCAACAAAAGCGGGGCCGTTGTTGGATCCAATAACCAGTGGCACCCCAAATCTTGGGAAGATTTCTTCTAGGATTATCTTGGCAACTGTCTGAGCAGTCTCTTTTTTAGTGGGGAAGGCTTTGACCCACCCTGAGAAGTTATCAACCAGAACTAGCAGATATTTGTAGCCATATCTGCCTGGTTTTATTTCAGTGAAGTCTACTTCTCAGTAACTTCCCGGGCAATGTCCACGAAGCTGCTTTCCTTGTGGTGTTTTGTCTGGGTAGGCGTTAACTGGCAGGGTCTGCATAGGTTTACTATCGTTTCAGTGAGTCTGCGCAGGTTTATGACATGGAATGAGGACTGCCGGACTGAGGTAATTAGATGTTTTGAGCCTAGGTGTGTCAACTTATGAAGCTGATCGAGGAAAGCAATTGCTTGTTCTCGAGGGAGGATAGTCTTTCCCTCGACAGTCTTACGTACCCCCTCTGGGGTCACGGAGTGAGGTCCCATTTTACCATGCGCCCGGTGTGAGTTCTAAGCCACCGGGTCCGGGACGCGAACCACAGTTGACTATGTGGGAGTCCAGTGACATAGCCATTACGCTAACTGCTGGTTCCCTCAAGATCTGTTCTTTATGTTTGATATCTTTACCAGCTGAGGTCAGTAAGCCTCATTGTCTATAGATAGCCCCATGGACATGGGTGGTAGCGAAGGCATACCAGATATCAGTGTAAATATTTATGACCTTTCCCTCTGCCAGACACAGGGCCTGAGTCAAGGCTATGAGCTCAGCTTTTTGGGCTGAGGTTACCTTGGGTAAGCTACTCACCCAGATGGTCTGGTCGTCATCTACTACAGCCACCCCTGCCACCCTTTTACCTTCTATGATGTAGCTGCTTCCGTCAGTAAACTAGATCAGCTGGGCATTTGGTAGCAGCTGATCTTGGAGATCCCATCGGGTTTGGGTTTCTTCCACCAGGACTTCTTGGCAGGTATGGAAGACAGCCCCCTTGATGGAGGTCTCGGGCAGCAGCGTGGCAGGGTTGAGAGTGACCGGGGATCCAAACTGGACCCTATCCTTGTCTAACAAGAGACTCTAGTAATGAGTCATATGAGCATTGGACAGGCATCGGTCGGGGGGCTGCCGGATGATGCTCTCTAAAGCGTGGGGTGCAATGACTAGTAATTTTTGTCCCATAGTCAATTTGTCAGAATCTTTTACCAGTGTCGCCATGGCCGCTATTGATCTCAGGCACGTCAGCCATCCCCCAGCCACTGGGCCCAGTTTTTTTTGAAAGATAGGTCACCGGTCTTTTTCAAGGCCCTAAGGGTTGCATCAGTACCCCTCGGGCCACCCCTTTTTTTTTCATCTACATATAGAGTGAAAGGTTTTGTCACATCAGGCAGGGTCAAAGCCAGGGCTGATATTAAGGCTTTTTTTATATCATCAAAAGCCCATTGTTGGTCAACGCCCCACTTGAAGGGGGCTCCCTCTTTCGTCAGCGGGTAAAGAGGAGTGGCCATAGCGGTGAACCCTGGTATCCATAGGTGGCAGAATCCTGCCATCCCCAAGAATTCTTGCACTTGCCGGGGCATGTGAGGAATGGGGATCTGGGTTACAGTCCATTTCCTGGCTTCGGTGAGCCACCTCTTTCCACCCTGTAAAGTATAACCCAAGTATGTTACCTCTTGTTGACAGATTTGGGCCTTTTTAGCAGAGGCACGATACTCCTGGCAGGCCAGTTCTTCTAGCAGCAGTCCAGTGCCCTGCCAACATGTTTCTTCAGTTGCTCCTGCGAGCAACAAGTCGTCTACATACTGTAGGAGGGTTATCTCAGGGTGGCTGACGAGGAAGTGTGCGAGGTCCTGATGGAGGGCTTCATCAAAAATAGTAGGCAAGTGTCGGAAGCCCTGAGGAAGTTGGGTCCATCTTAATTGTCCCGTGATCCTAGTGTCCGGATCCCTCCATTCAAAGGCAAATATATTCTGGCTGGAGGGGTACAGTCGCAGGCAGAAGAAAGCGTCCTTTAAGTCTAAGACAATATACCAGTCCCGTTCTGGAGGTAGAGAACTTAGCAGGTTATATGGATTAGGTACTGTGGGATGGATGTCCTGTACCTGCTTATTGACCTCCCGCAAGTCTTGCACAGGGTGATAGTCACTTGAGCTGTTTTTTTTTATGGGCAGCAAGGGGGTATTCCAAGGTGACTGGCATTTTTTTAGAATACCCAGGTGTAGGAGGCACTGTATGTGAGGCCTGATACCTTCTCGGGCTTCTTTGGTCATAGGGTATTGGCGTAGTGCCACAGGGGTAGCTGTAGCTTTTAGTTCTGTTAGTATTGGGGACCTGTTGGTGGCTAACCCCATTCCAACTGTCTTGGCCCAGGCTTTAGGATATTTTCACAGCCAAGCATGAAGGGGGCCAGTGTTACTATCTTGACTTTTGAAAAGCCGGTGTTCATCTTGTAGACGTACAGCTAGGACTAATGTCTGCACTTCTGGAGTAACCTTTGGACCCCGTAGGGTAAAATTAACCTGTGCCCCCATTTTGGTAAGTAAGTCTCTCCCAAGGAGGGGCGCTGGACATTCAGGAATGACCAAGAAGGAGTGGGTCACTAGGCCTCTTCCGAGGTCAACTGTTCTATTGGTGGTACTGCTGGTGCCCGGTTGCCCCTATGACCCAAGATTTTTTCTTGGAAAGTGGCCCTGACGGTGCCAGTAACACTGAGTGTTGGGCCCCAGTGTCGACTAAAATATTAATTGGCTTGCCCTTCCCTTTTAGAGATACCCTATGCCCG
>NW_006159853.1:972515-976392 GCF_000334495.1 Tupaia belangeri chinensis | reverse complement strand
TAGAGATCCTGCAACCCATCGAGTCTCTAGAGTTTTTTCTTAATATCTGATGTTGATTGTCCAATGAAGGTCATAGCTACAGAGGCTCTCTGTCCCTCAGAAGCAGGGTCAAAAGGGGTAAACTGCCTGAATGCCTCCATGAGATGCTCAAGAAACACTGATGGGGGTTCTGTAGCCCCCTGCATAACCTCTCTTACCTTAGCCAAATTAGTGGGGCGCCTGGTAGCCCCACGGAGGCCAGCCACTAGAGCCTGGCGATAAATTGTCAGTCGCTCCCTACCTTCTGCCGTATTGTAGTCCCAGTTGGGTCGAGAGAGAGGAAAAGCAGCCTCGATAAGGTTAGGAAGCTGAGTGGGACGTCCGTCAGCCCCGGGGATATTTTTCTTGCTTTGAGTAAGATCCTCTCTCTCTCTTCGGTGGTGAAGAGAGTCTGCAGGAGCTGCTGGCAATTGTCCCATGTTGGCTGATGAGAGAACATTAGGGACTCTACCAGGCTGGTTAGGTACTGGGGGTCCTCAGAGAAAGGGGGGTGGTTAGTTTTCTAGTTGTAAAGGTTAGAGAAATAAAAGGGCCAATATTGGAGAGGCTGTAGGGGAGGCAGCCCCTCATCAGTAGGTTTAGGTGGGGGCCCATAGGCCTGTAAGGGCAGTGCCACAGTGGTATCGGGAGACGGGAGTGTGTGACATTGACTCCTAGTGCCCTGAGCAGGCCCTAGAAGGGCACCCTCAGAGGGGGCAGAAGGACCAGGTCCAACGTTAGATGGCACTCTGGGGTCTCTGTGCCTTTCTTCACCTAGAGGAAGGGACAGGGGACATGGAGAAAAGGTATCTAGGAGAAGAAGGTCTTGGGTCTCTGGATAGATTCACTTGGGACGTTTGGAGAGGTCTGTACCCTCTGGAGGGTTGGGGGACTGGGCCACCAGGACCTGAAGGGGGTTTGAATGGGGACTGGGCAACCATGGTTGAACCCATGAAGGTGGGTTTTGGATCAGATCTTGCCAAACTATGATGTACGGTTGCTGATCCAGATGACTTCCTGGTCCCTTCTGAAAGACAATGTCTTTGACAGAAAGGATAGCATTAAGGTCAAACATGCCTTCGGGTGGCCACCCGACACCAAAGGTGGGCCACTCAGAGGCACAAAACGTCTGCTAGAGTCCCTTTTTAATTTCTACAGGCAGGTCGCAACCTCTTCCCTTCACTTCAGTCCAGTGTTCGAGAGTCAAATTTAAAGGAGTCACCACAGTCTGCCCCATCATCAACGGATAGGTTAAGAGTACAGACAACAGAACAAAGAACAGGACAAGACAAACAGAAAGTAACTTACCAATTTTGTTTTCCATAATCTTAGGACAGATTCAGACGGGCACAGGCCATGGGGACTCCAGGCCAAAATATATACCTGATCTGTGCCCTTACCATAGGAGATGATCGATCAGGCATCCCTGATCCTCTTCCGCCCTTAGGGCGTCCCCCAGGGCTGCAGCCTGTGGTTCTCCGGGCACATCTACCGACCACAGTTCAGCTATTTTACAATAGGCCGAACGGCTGTGGAACCTGAAACGGACTATTGGGTACCACACCGAAACAAACAAGAAAGTTGACAAACAAACAGGGGTTTTTTTAGGCTTACCTCCAAGGCCAACGTTGTAGATGATGGGTAGCTGCGAGATCCCAGATGAGCCCCCAAATGAAAGGCCACTGGCCGCCTGGCTCAGAGCGCTTTCTGTCCAGAGGTTACACAACTCCCAATCAACCACAAGAGTCAGTTCTTGATGCAAAATGCAAGAGGTTTTATTTTTCCAGCCGGCTGGGGTCCAAGGAAACACCTGACTCTGCAGGCCCACGCAAGGACCCCGTTTCTAGGGTTATAGGTCTTTTTATAAGCAGGAGAAAGTATGTGGAAGTTTAATGGGTAACTTTTTATAACTTATTTCTAGGGGGAAGAGCAGCAGCTCTTGCGACACAGGTGTGTGTGTTATCTTTCTAGTTCCTCGTCCACATTCCATTTGTTCAGTTCCTGAAGGTTTGTGGAATTAAGTCTGTCTGTCGAAACTCGGGGCAGTTTAGGCCAAAGGTTAAATTTTATCTTTACAGAGCAGGAAGTCACAGTTTAAATTTACTCTTACAAGATTAAGTACATGAGACTGAACCAGTGAATTAGAACTTTATGACTTTTGACTAAAACAGTACTGATTTTCTTCTATGCTTTGTCTTCTAGATTTAAGGATTTTTGTAATCTCTTGAGCTCTTGATAGCTTCATGTCCCTAGTATTTAAACAGAATCCTAACCTGTTTCCTGGCTTTAAGTCTTAAGCAAATTTCTCTTAACATTCTTTGATTTTGATTTATTAAAGCTAAAGCTTCTTTTCTTAACATTAAAAAAACATATATTTAAAAATGCCTACTTAATGGCTATTGTAAGCTATGTAACTTCAGCTAGCTGCTACTTCAAAGTATATTCATTCTACTCACTGAGTTTTATGCCTAAATGCTGGGACTACTCAGCATGAACATGTTTTTCTGAGTGGTTTGCAAATAGATGCAATAACAAGCACACAAAGACACACACACATATAGAAAAGCAAGGATCCAGTGGGTCCAACTTCTCTGATGGAGAAATTGCGACCAGGAACTGGCGTCAGGTTTATTCTTTTAAAGGGCAGAAAATGGGGGAAGTGGAAATGGGATGCAAAGATAATGGGAGAGAAGGAAATGACGTGCAAAGCCAGTTATTTTGGGATGTTAATACTCTGAAGATGTGAAAATGACTGGCACCATTTAATTTCTCTGATCTTTTTTTAGGGGGGACAATCTGATAAATACATGCGACTTCCTTTAGCCCAATACTGCCAGTATGGGGTATTGAGTATCAACAACAGCAGGAAGATAACTATTGACAGCGGACAGTGCTTTTGTATGCACATGCTTCTCAATAGCCCTGCTAGAGTAGCTTATGGAAGATCTTTTCTGCATGTGTCTAAAGGTCACATGTTTTCTCAGACTGGCTGCTCTCCACACCTAAAGTCAGACATGTGTTCAAAGATATGTATAGATCAGCTGAACTTGCTATTGAAAGTATTTAGATTAATTAAGATATTTTGTGAATCAACAAAATGTGGGAAAAAGGGCATAGAAAGCAACTCTAGATACCAGAGACAGTGTGGGAGGAGGGCGGAAAATGGCAGAGGGGGAAAAAAAGGGAAACAAAAAAAAAAAAAAAAAAGAAAAATATTTAAGGAACAAGAGATGGAAAATTATTTGTTGACAATAGCATGTATGATTAAGCCACTGTACAGTGTATTCTGGATATGAAATCTCATTTTGTATGCTGTAATGATGTTCAGTGAATGAATATAAAGTAAATAAATTTAAAATAAATAACGGGGCCAGCAGTTGGCATGGTGGTTAACGATGCTGGACACCCACATGGCCGAATGTGATTTGAATTCCAAACCTGGTGGCTTGCTTTCTCACTTTATCTCTCTTTCTCTTTCTAGCTCTGTTCCTCTCTTGCTAAATTAAAAATAAATAATGTTAAATAAAATAATTCTTTAAGAAAATTAAAAATTAAAAAAATAGTTTGTACAAATAAATTTGACATTGAGATGTGTCTACACAAAAACAGAATATATACATTCTTTTTTTGGATTAGAGAAAATGTGGTTAAAACAGAAAATGTAACAAAAATTATCAAGAAAACATAAAATAGATTGATAGAAGTATAAATGAGTTATACTCACATACTGGTTAAATATCCCTATTAAAAAGATTTCTATTAGTTCAAAAACCAGTCTATAACCTGGGATGCTCTGATTCTTATAAAAGAGGATAAAAACATCTAAAGATAATAGAAGAACTGCTATCTTCCAGTAATT
>NW_006159853.1:962156-972494 GCF_000334495.1 Tupaia belangeri chinensis | reverse complement strand
AAGAGGAGAGGCATCCAATATATGTTCTCTAGGCCTTTTAGAAAACAAGAAGTGGCTCCTTTGTCAACATACATGCAAATCTACAAGAAAGGTGATATTGTAGACATCAAGGGGGTGAGTACTATTTGAAAAGGAATGCCCCACAAATGTTGTCATGACAAAACTGAGTCTACAATGTTACCCAGCATACTCTTGGCATTGTCATAAACAAACAAGTTAAGAGCAAGATTCTTGTCAAGAGAATTAATGTGTGTATTGAGCATATTAATCATTCTAAGAGCAGAGAGAACTTTCTAAAACTTGTGATGGAAAATGACCAGAAAAAGAAGGAAGCGAAAGAGAAAGGTACCTGGGTTCAACTCAAGTGCCCGCCTGCTCCATTCAAAGAAATACACTTGTGAGAACCAATGGAAAGGAACCTGAGCTTCTAGAACCTTTTCCCTATGAATTCATGGCATGACGGGTGTTAAAAATAAACTAAACTATGGTTTATAAAAAAAATTAAAGATAATGAAAACTGTAAGTCATAGAAATAGAATGCAACTTTTTTATTAACCTCTAACCATATTACAAGGTATTTTGTATTTATAAAACAGATAATATGGGGAACCAGTAGTTAGTGTAATGGCTATGTCACTGAGCTCCCATGTGGTTGACCGCATTTCAAGTCCCGGACCCAGTGGCTTAGGCTTAAACTCACCCTGGGCGCATGTGCGTGTGTGCCCAAGATCCTGAGAGGAGAATGGAAGAGAAGGGGATTGTGGTACGGCCAACCCCCTGGGGAGAGATTTCTCACTTTCTGTCTCTCTGTCTCGCTCTGTCTTTCTAACAAGCGTACACACCCTATAGCAAAAACCTCTCAAAAAAAAAAAAAAAGAAAAAGAAAAAAAGAGAAACAGATAATACAGTATATAACACTTAGAGACTATGTAGTATGTAGCATCACATTCACATATAAAGTAAATGTTCCATATCTTGATTTGGGTGGTAATTTTACTAATATAAAAACTATATGTATATTTTAAACACTGTGCATTTAAAATTTGTATTTTATGTATCTAGAATTCATAGAATAATCCTTCAGTTTAAAGAATACATATAGAAAAAAACTAGTGGACTCTGACTTCAACACTTACAGTCTTTGATTTTTTTTAATTTACATTTAATCACATGTCTTTATAGCATACAATAGTTCTTTTTCCAGCACAAATGCCATGCATGTCAGTCAAGACAGATATTACTATATACATTATCATCAGCCAATAGCTTCTTACGTTTTGTCAATTAGGCATACTTTTACTTTTTTTTTCCTTCCTCTTCCCCTTCCATACTATTTTTCTGCACACTTTATTGAATCACAAAATATCTTAAGCTAGAAAATATGGACAAAGGTATAATATAGTGACAAGTGCACTGTAATTTTCTTCCGAAACATTTTTTTCTCTCTCCATTTCCCCTTTTACTAAAGAGGTATTACAAAAAATAAACAAGCAAACAAACAAAAACAAACTTAGGTTAATCTCAATTTGGTCTGTTATTTGCACAAAACCCCACAAGAATTCAATTTCTGATGCAAGGCAGCAGATACTATTGTGTTATTGAACTTATGCAAATAATCATTCTGACAAAATAAGAATGCTCACAAATATTTTTCAATTGCATAAGGGTCAGGAAGGAAGAAATGTTTCTGTTTCAATTAAAAATTTTTATTTTACAAATTACTGAACCTATCAACCACTAAAAAGAAAATAAAAATCCTTAAATCTGGAAGACAAAACGTAGAAGAAAATCAATAATGTTTTAGACAAAAGTCATAGAATTCTATTTCAACAATTCAGTCTCACATAACCTCTCTTTTGTCAAATTTGCAGTGTTACTCTGGTCTGATTTTTCCATTAAAATCCTGGAAGTTAGCATTCAACATTATTATTATTTCTGACTTGTCCCTACCATTAAGTTAACTTTTTTCTTGTTTACTTTTTTGTTCTGTTATTTATGTCTGTCTGTCTTTAGTTTTCCTGGTATAGTGCTAGCACTTCCTTCAGAGCTTCTCAAAGAGCTGATAGGTTTTGGTAAATTCTTTCCAGTTTTGTCTATCAGAAAATCTTTTTCTCTTTTCTTTCCATATGAAGGATAATCTTACTAGGCATAGTATTCTTGGTTGAAATTGTTTTCCACTCACCACTCTGAATATATTTTCCCATTCTTTCCTTGCTTGCATTGTTTCTTATGAGAGGTCCACTGTTAGCCTGATGGGATGTCTTTATAGGTAACTTGAGATTTCTCTCTTGCCAATTTTAGTATCTAGTCACTGTCTGTGGTTTTGGTCAATTTGATTGTGATGTGCCTTGGAGAAGGTACTTTTGGGTTGATTCTATTAGGGATCCTTTTTATTTCTTGGGTTTGGATCTTTGAATGCCTCTCTAGGTTTGGAAAGTTTTCTTCCAGGATTTCATAAAATAGATTACCAATGCCTTTAGTTTCTTCACCTTCTAGGATACCAATTATCTGGATGTTTGGGCGTCTAATGATATCTAGTAATATTCATATATTATTCTTATCTGGGGGGATTATTTTCTCGGTATTTTTTGGTGAATTTTTCTAGGTCAGAGGTTCTGTCTTCTACATCTGAGATTCTATCTTCCATGTGATCTAAGCTACTTTTAATACTTTCAAGGGAGATTTTGATTTCCTATCTTCTAGATGTTATCTATAATAGTTCCATTTGATTGTCTTTTATGGTGTGTATTTCCTCTTTCAGAATGTGCAAGAACTTCCTCACATCCTGGAATTTATTTCTTTTAAACTGATCCTGGAATTCATCGTCTCTATTCTCTTTCATCTCTGTCATATTTGTCACTATGAATATTCTAAATTTTTATCTGACATTTCCATGAATTCCATTGCACTGTCTGTGGATGATGAAGGGCTCTTCTCTTCCCTTGGGGAGAGATTTTTCTTTCTTTCCCATATTTTTTGCACCCCATGTTGTGATTTCTAGTCACTTGATGGATTAATGTTACTTCCCACTTTCTTGGAGTTAATTCTGAGTGTTAGAGGTGTGTAGGAGGAGATGGACTGCAATATTTATGCAGTTCTGTTTTCCTGATCCTCACTAAGCAACCTGTACTTTTGTCAATGGAACATAATATAACAAAGGTCTCACATTTTCTAGGGAATATATGCACCTGAGCTTAGCTATGGGTTTCAACAAAGAATTCAGAGTGTGGGAAGAGATGAGCTGTGCACACTTCACCTCCATATTTCTCACTGCTGCTCTATTTGCAGTCTCTTTTCTCTGAATTTTAGTCATTTCCTGGTATATTCACACTTGGCTAATTTATTGGAGATTTCTGCTACTGTAAACTCATATACTTCACTTTACTGTGAGGTACTTCTATGCCTATTTCTCCTTTACTACTGTGTTTTGTAATGTGGTATCCACAGAAAGAAATTTGATCTCAAATTATTGAAGATGAGTTTCTCCTATTCTGTAGCAATTCAGTGGGGGTTGAGATTTTCTATGACCATAAAAGTATTCAGATGTTTTACTACTGGGAACATAGAACTGTCTAGACACTCAATATGTGAAGTTGAGGTATGAGAAAGTCAGGTAAATAAAAAAAAGAAAGAGGGGGAAAGAAAAAAAGGCAAAAGAAAAAAGGCAAAACAAAACAAAAACAATAAAAAAGGATTTTTTTTAAACAAGCCACACAAAAACAAAAACAAAATCAAAAACAAAAAAAAAACGGGGGTATACAAGTGTACTTCAACAGGGACAGGACTGGGCCTACCTCAGATGCACATGAACTCTGAAATTAGCAAGAGAAAGGAGAAGTCAGAGACAAGAGACAGTACTTACAGATTTTGAAAACAAAACAAAACAAAACAAAACATATATATGCAGAAAATTTTGAGAGAAAGGGAGAGGGAGAGAAAGCGAGATAGAAAAGAGAAAGAGAAACCCCCTACCTAGCTTCACTGGGTGATGGGCTGGAAGTAGAAGTTTGGGGCAGAGCCTTTCTGGTTAAAGGGTCAGGACAGGGTCCACCTCAGTCACACATAGATTATGTAATTAGCAAGAGAAAGAAGGGGTCAGAGAAAAGAGACAGCACTTACAGATTTTGAAAACACACACACACATATATATAAATGTGGCAAGAGAGAGAGACAGAGACAGAAAGAAGACAAAGACCTCCTACATTGCTTTGCTAGTTGTTGGGCCAGAAGAAGTTTGGGGCAGAGGCTTTCTTGTTAAAGATATGTTATTACTGGGCCTAACTCAGATGAACATACATTCTGAAATTAGCAAGAGAGAGGTCAGAGACAAGAGACAGTACTTAAACATATGGAAAAATTTTTTTTTTTTTGAGAGGTTTTTTCGCTATAGGGCGCGTGCGCTCGCCAGACAGACAGAGAGAGACATAGAGACAGAAAGCGAGAAATCACCCCCCAGGGGGGATGGTCACGCCGCAATCCCTTCTCCTCCATTCTCCTCTCGGGATCTTGGGCACGTACGCACACGTGCCCGGCGTGAGTTTTAAGCCACGGGGTCCGGGACGCGAACCGCGGTCGACTACGTGGGAGTCCAGCGACATAGCCATTACGCTAACTGCTGGTTCCCAACATATGGAAAAATTTTGAGAGAAAGAGACAGAGAAAGAAAGACAACAGAGATGTGTTCAGCCAGAAGGAGCAGTTTGGAGCAGAGGCTTTCCTGTTAAAGGAGCAGGACAAGGCCCACCTCAGATGCACATGGATTCTGAAATTAACAAGAGAAAGGAATGGTCAGAGACAAGAGACAGTACTTACACATTTGGAAAACACACACACACACACACACACACACACATAATAATTTTGAGAGAAAGGGTGTGGGAAAGAGAGACAGAAAAAATGAAGACAGAGACCCCATACTTTGCTTCACTAGGTATTGGGCCAGAGGAGAAGTTAGGGGGAGAGGCTTTCTGGTTAAAGGGGCAGGACTGGGCTCACCTCAGATGTACAAGGATTCTGAAATTAACAAGAGAAAGGCGAAGTCAGAGACAAGAGACAGTATCTATAGTTTTTTTTTTTCTTTTTTAAAAAAATATGTGTATGGGACTAGCAGCTAGCGTAATGGCTATGCCACTCTGGACTCCCATAGAGTTGACCGTGGTTCTAGTCCCGGACCCAGTGGCTTAAACTCAAGATGGGCGTGTGTGTGTGTGCCCAAGATCCTGAGAGAAGAATGAAGGAGAAGGGATTGCAGCATGGCCATCCTCCCTGGGGGGTGATTTCTCGCTTTCTATCTCTCTCTGTCTTTCTGGTGAGCGCATGTGCCCTATAGCAAAAGATAAAACCCTCTCCAAAAAATATATTAAATAGTTGCAAATTACTATATACTAGGATGCAGAGAACACTCTATTGTATATCTAAAAAGCACAAATGACCACATTGAGAAAAGCCTAGGAAAGTAAATAAAGTTTAAACACTGAAACATCAGAAAAAGAAAGGAAAAGTGGAAGTATAGCATCCAGGAAATAAAGGAATACTGGATTATTAGTGTTAGGGATTTAGATGGGGCTGGTCATTGGTTTTAAGGTAGTAGCCATGGGAGGTCAGGTGGTCCCAGATATCATGACCGGTGATTAAAACTTCTCTGAGGCCCAGTTGCCTTTGTAGCATCCTTTCATCTTCTATTCTGCTCAATTCAATCTTATCACAACTAAACCCGAAAATTAGGTGGATGCGATTTCCAGATCAGACACCCACCAAGGATCAGTTTGCAGATTTGTGGCAACACTTACCTGTTGCCCCAAGAGGTTTCCCAGGGCATGAAAGGAAGACCTTAATCCATATTTTCACTAATCAAGCCCAGTCATGTGACTCTGAGAGACTGGAAAGGTGGTAATATAGAGATATAGACCTTTAATCTGCCATAGGATGGTGGTTTGTGACATTGATTTTGTTTCTTTCCCTCTGGCCACATTATATTGATAATATCACACTAACCCCTGAGCATCTTTTTCTACTATGTACTACCCTGACCACCATGATTGAACATTTCCTGTCACAAAGATACGTAGTGAACCCAAACAAGGTGCAGGGACCAAGCACTGGTGTAAAGTTCCTGGAAATTATCTGGTCAGGTAGAAATCAGTGCATAAAGTAATAATATAATATACCCTCTACCCATAATGGTGAGGAAAGTACAGGCTTTTGTGGAACTATTGGGGTACAAGAGAGCCCTTATATTATAACCTCTATATCAGCTGATTAAAGAGGAAACAGTCAAGGGACTAGCAAGTTGCATAGTGGTTAAGATGTTGGATTTCCACATGGTAGAACATTGTTTGAGTCCTGAACCCAGCAGCATGAAACTCATACTGGGTATGTGAGCGAGCATGCCCAAAATTCCAAGAGGAGAATGGAGAAGGGATTACAGCATGGCCATCTCCCTTGAGGGGGTGATTTCTCACTTTCTGTCTCTCTATCTCTGTCTCTCTGGTGAACACATGCACCCTATAGCAAAAATCTCTCATAAAAAGGAAACAAAGAAAAAAGGAACTGTCAAAATTATCTCTTTTATCTATTTGGAATTATACAAGCACTTATTGTTAACTACAGTTATTCTACTGTGCTATAGCTCACTATAACTTATTTCAGAAGATTTTAAATGTTTCCAACACAAAGTAATGATAAATGTTTGAGATAATGGATATACTAATTAATACAATTTTGTTATTACATGTTGTATTCATGTACTGAAAAATCACATTGTATTCTATACAATATATACAATTATTATGTGTCAATTAAAAACATTAAATATTAAATAAAACTTTAGAAGAGGGAGTAGTCTGGAATTGAACTCAGAGATAATAATGGGCTTTTGAAAAGGCAAACACTCTTGTAGAATGGGATAAATTTGTAGAGATGGCCAGTGTGGAGTTGAAGTAGATGTATTTATCACTGAAGATGGAATGGAAGGGGCATTATGGCAGCAACAAGGTAAGACCCATGTTCCATCAGGATTTTGGTGTAGCTCTAGTGAAGAGCTGAACGTAGCTGGTTAAGGACAAAACAACTGCTGTTTTCAGTTTATACTGCTCTTATCAAAACCAAATCCTGGGACCATCAGATGGAAAAGTGGTTACATCACTGAACTCCCACATGGTCTACAGTAATTCAAGTTCTGGACCTGGTAGCTTGAAAAATCATGCTGGGCATGTGTGCATGCGTGTCCAAGATCCCAGGAGGAGAATGGAAGAGAAGTGATTGTGGCATGGCCATCCCCCCCTGAGGAGTGAATTCTCACTTTCTCATGTGTCTATTTCTCTCTCTCTCTGGCAATGCACACAGGCCCTAAGGAAAAACATCTCATAAAAAAATACTTAACCAAAGATAATTTAATCACAGTTAGCACTATTTACCATCAAGAAGTGAGTGGGAAGTATATTCTCAAGATGGTATTCTGCCACCACTCAGACAAAGTGTCACGCATATCTCCAACAGTGCAGCTCACTATCTACAAGCCCATTGTCAGAGGAAATGTAGATGTTACTGGGGCCTGTGGCCTCCCAAGACCAGAACCTATGTCCTCCACCCCAAAGTCCTGAGGACGTACCACCAAAAAAGAGAGGACCCCATCTCGATAGTCATATACAGATTAGTCCAGGAAAGGTGATATTTAATCATGAATGGACATAGCATTTCATCTTGAGGTAGATACAATTTGAGTTGAGTTGAGGTAACACCAAAGCAGTCAATAGGTAGAGTTGTGGGCTATATAGAAGTACTCATATATGAATGTTTAATACTATGCACTGAGACTGTGACCTCCTCACCCAGGTCCCTGCCCTGTTTGTTGTGCTTGCCCGTCTGCCCATGCCCACCATGGCTGACGATCAGCAGCTGCAAGGGAGATGGCTCCTGGTGGAAAGCAAAGGCTTTGATGAATACATGAAGGAACTAGGTGTGGGAATAGCTCTGTGAAAAATGAGTGCAATTGCCAAACCAGATTGTATTATCCCTTGTGATGGGAATAAACTCACTGTAAAAACTGAAAGCACTTTAAAACAACAGTTTTCTTGTACCCTGGGAGAAAAGTTTGAAGAAACTACAGCCGACGGCAGAAAAACTCAGACTGTCTGTGACTTTAAGGATGGTGCGTTGGTTCAACATCAAGAATGGGATGGGACAGAAAGTGCAATTAACAAGAAAATTGCAAGATGGAAAATTAGTGGTGGACTGTATCATGAATAATGTCACCTGTACTAAAGTCTATAAAAAAGTAGAATAAAAATTCCATCACGACTTCAGACAAGAATTAGCTGCGAGAATGAACAAGCTCAGTTCAATGAGCAAATCTCCATACTACTTTTTTTTCATTACTGTGTTTGATTTCCTTTATCGCAAACATTTTACATGCAACTATTTCCAAGTGTTGATTTAATTCGGATCATTCTTTTGGTTAGTAAATAAAATTGTGTTAATAAAAAAAATACTCTGCACTGAAAATTGGACCATTGTGAAAGACTTGACTCTTTTGGTGAGGCAAGGAAAGATGAGAAATAATAGGAAAGCCCATTTGGGGGGGCAGAAAATGTGATAGGACATATGGGGCAGGCTACAAGAACCCTAGCTTATTTGCAAGTGTACTTTACATCAGCCCATGCCCTGTGCTATCACTGGGCAATCAGGAATAACTTCTCACTAAATATGTGCTATGGCTCTCAAGACAGAAGACATTGCACTGTTAATTTTTTTAATGCTAAATAGTTTATTTTTCAAGTTATCACAGCAAATAGAATCTTTGTAAAACAATTTCTTCAATGTTTTATTAGCTAAATATTCTTGGACATTTTTAGTGTTTTGTAGCCATTTTCTGGTTGATTCTGCTGATACAGGTTTTGTTGATCATAGCTTTTCACCAAAATACTCCAAGATACTAGGTTAACTAGCATAGGTGAATCACCTTTAATGGTTCTGGCAACTAGAATATAGCAGATGTAATTTGTCAACTCTGATTGGATGTATTCTTAATTTGAAAGTAAAAACCACATGGAAATCCCTGTCCTGTTCAATAATGCATTATTAGACACAATACAGACTGTCACCAGGAGGATTTTGTTCTGCTTTCTCTTTAACAAGTAATGTTGAAAAAACAGCTGCAATATTCTAAACATTTTTTTGAGTATCTTAACTTTTATTTCATTTAAAAAATAATTTTTTATTTTTTTCATTTCATTTTCTTTTATACATTTAGTCACATTATTATTTGTCTTACAAAGTGGATATTTCAACAGGTGAACATTTCTCTCTAGCACAGTTGATAAAACTACAAAATATCTTCAATAGATAATACCACATCTCTTTGTGCCATTAATACTTTGCCTCACTATCCCTCCCCCAAATGTCCTTCCTCAGATCCTCCTCTTTAACACACACTATATCTGGTATTTACATCTATATATTGTGTTTCTATATGCTTTAGTCAATTAGTTTCAATCATAGAGTGCAGACACTCAATATATATTAAGTGGGGACATACGATGCCTCTCCTTCATAGCCTGGCTTGCTTCACTCAACAGTAAGTCTTCCATATTCATTCACTTCCTGTCAAAAGCCAGGTTTTTTTATGGCTGAATAGTATTCCATTGAGTATATGTGCCACAGTTTTTCTATCCATTCATCTATTCATGGACACTTGGGTTGGTCCCATGTTTTTACAATTGTGAATAGTGCTGCAATAAACATCGATATGCAAGCACTTTTCCAATGAAGTATTCTTCTGTTCTTTGGGTAGATACCAAGGAGTGGGATTTCTGAATCATATGGTAGTTCTATTTGTAGATTTTTGAGGAATCTCCAAATTGTTCTCCACAGTGGTTGGACCAATTTACATTCCCACCAGCAGTGTAAGAGAGTTCCCCTATCACCACACTCCCCGCCCCCCCAGCACTTATCTTTTTTTTTTTTAACCTTAGTCATTCTGACTGGGGTTAGGTGGTATCTCGTTTTGATCTGCATTTATCTTACAATAAGGGATGCTGAGCATTTTTTCATATGCTTTTTAGCTATTTGTATGTCATCTTTAGAGAGTGGTTTTTTCAACTCATTCATCCATCTTTTCATAGTATTGAGTGTTTTTTTCCGGAACAGCTGTTTGAATTCCTTGTGAATTCTGGTCAGTCTCATATCTGGTGCATAGTTTACAAAAATACTTTCCCGTTCTGAGGGCTGTCTATTCACACTAAGTACTGTGACTTTTGCGGAAACTTCTTAGTCTGATGTAATCCCACTTGCCTATTTTGGGGATTATCCACTGTGTGTTGGAGTCTTATTTAAGAAGTC
>NW_006159853.1:955336-962126 GCF_000334495.1 Tupaia belangeri chinensis | reverse complement strand
CCAATGTTTCTCCCAGAGTTTCCCCAGTGTTTTCCAGGAGCAGTTTTATAGTTTGAGGTTTTAGATTTAGATCTTTGATCCACCTTGACTTGATTTTTGTCAGAGGTGAGAGGTAGGGATTCAAATTCTCATTTTTTTTTGAGATCTTAAGTGATTTTACTTTTATTTCCTTCACTTTAAGGCAATCATAAAATGGCACAGTGATTTCTCGGGTGGGGGTGGAAGGACGTTGTGTCGAGAACCAAGGGCGCTGTGGCCCACCAGCCATGCGGGTGGCCTCACTGGGGCAGCTGGAGGAGCACGGACTGCCCCGACGGCAGGTAGGTGATGTTCTGAGAGTGCGAGAGCTGGTATGCAATGTCCTCCGTGGCCTCCAGCTTGCGCAGCTCGATGAGACCGTCGCCCGTTGTGGCCAGCGAGTTGGTAATGAGCTCGGTTGCCTTGAGTCGCCCTCGGTAGAGATGATGGTGGCCTTCTTCTGCTGCTTGGGCTTTTCCACTACAAATCTGGCCCTCTCCGCTTGCTGCTGAGCCACCTGTTTGGCTTCCGCTGCTTCTGTGAACTCCTTTCAAAGGTCAGATGCGTCAAGGACACGTCATCCAGGATGAGTCCAATGGTTGCTGCTCGTTCCGTAAGGTCATCGCTCACCTGTCTAGAGACCAGCTCCCTCTGGGTGATGAGTTCTCCGCATCGAAGCGAGCCACCATGGACTTGAGGATCTCGGTAGTGATGGATGGCAGCACATGCTCATCATAGTCCTCACCAATGCTGGTGAAGATGCGAGGAAGCTGGCTGGCCATGGGCCGGAAAAGGTTGCACAGCATGATGTTGACATTCTGTAAATCTTTGCTGCCAGTGATGACCGGCATGATACACAGCCAAGAGTGGCAGTCAAAGATAATTGGCTTCTGTACCCAAGGGATAAAGAAAGTGAGTCCCTTCCCTGACCACAATGTCCTGTACTCCACGGAATCAGTCAAAGATGACGGCTCTGTGCCCTGAATCCACATTATATAAGGCAGAGTTCACCATGCCCCCCGCAACAGCTAAGGCCAGGTGGAACTTGCCGATGGACTCAAACACTTTGGCAACCATACTTCCTTCTTGTTGTACCCACTCACACCTGCTTCCACTCTTACCTCCACATCTCAGATTCACCTTTCTGCAAGTGGAAATCCAGTTTTTCCAGCACCATTTGCTGAAGAGGTTTTCCTTTTCCCACTGGATTGACTGATACTCCTTGTCAAAAATCAGTTGACTCGGAACCAGCTGTTAGCATAATGGCTATGTGGCTGGACTCCCACGTAGTCGACCGCGGTTCGTGTCCCGGACCCGGTGGCTTAAAACTCACGCCGGGTGCATGTGCATACGTGCCCAGGATCCCGAGAGGAGAATGGAGGAGAAGGGACTGCGGCGTGACCATCCCCCCTGTGGGGTGATTTCTCACTTTCTGTCTCTAATGTCTCTCTCTGTCTGTCTGGCAAGCCACGCGCCCTATAGCGAAAATCTCTCAAAAAAATTTAAAAAATCAGTTGACTGTATGTTTGGGCATTTATTTCTGGGGACTCTATTCTGTTCCATTGGTCCATATGTCTGTTTCTGTGCCAGTACCATACTGTTTTGATGATCAAAGCTTTGTAGTATATTTTTGGGTCAGGGAGTGAGATGTCGCCCACTCCACTCTTCTTGTGCAGAATTGCTTTGGCAATATGGGGTCTTTTATGACTGCAGACAAACTTAATGATTCTTTCCTAGATTTGTGAAGAATGTGTCTGGTCCTTTGATTGGCATTGCATTAAATAGGTAGATTAATTTGGGTAGAATTGCCATTTTGATTATATTAATTCTTCCAATCAAGAAACATGGGATGTCCTTCCACTTTTTTGTGTCATTTTGCATTTATTTTTTTATCTTCTCATAGTTTTCCTTCTGGAGGTCTTTAACTTCTTTGGTTAGATTTATCCCTAAATATCTTATACTTTTGGTGGCTATCGTAAATGGAACAACTTTTTTCAGTTCTATCTCAGCCTGCTTGTTGTTCACATATAGAAATACTATAGATATCTGGATATTAATTTTGTATCCTACAACTTCACTGTATTCATGTATTACTTCCAGAAAAATTTTCATGGAAACCATTGGGTCTTCTATGTATATAATCATTTCATCTACAAATAGAGAGAATTTCACCTCTTCTTTTTCTATTTGAATACATTTTATTTTTTCCTCTTTTCTGATGGCATTGGCGAGGATTTCCAGTACTATAATAAAAAGGAGTGGAGAAAGTGGGCATCCTTGTCTTCTTCCCGTGTTTAGTGGGAAGTCTTTCAGCTTTTCCCCATTCAGGATGATGTTTGCTATGGGTTTTTCATAGATGGCTTTTATTGTGTTGAGAAATGGCCCTTCTATGCCGATTTTGCTGAGAGTCTTGATCATGAAGGGATGTTGTGTCATATCAAATGCTTTTTCTGCATCAATTGATATGACCATATGGTTTTTATCTTTCTTCCTATTCATATGGTGTATTACATTTATGGTTTTGGGTATGTTGAACCAAATTTGCAATCCTGGAATAAAGCCTACCTGATCATGATGTATAATTTTTTTTTATGAGTTGTTGGATACAATTTGTTAGTATCTTTTTGAGAATCTTTCCATCTATATTCATCAGGGATATTGGTCTATAGTTTTCCTTTCTTGTCCTGTCCTTATCTCTCTTAAGGATAAGGGTGATAGAGGCTTTATAGAATAAATTTGGGAGACATTCACCTTTTTGGATCTTTAGAAATAACTTGAGCAGAATGAGCAGAATGGGGGTTAACTCTTCTTTGAAGCTTTTGTAGAATTCAGAGATGAATCCATCAGGGCCAGGGCTTTTCTTTGTTGGGAGGTTATTTATTGCTGATTCAATTTCCTGTCTTGTTATGGGCCTATTCAGACATTCTGTATCCTCCTGGATCAATCTAGGTAGATTATATGTGCCAAGGCACTTGTCCATCTCATCCAGATTATCTTGTTTCTTGCCATATAGATGTTCATAGTATCCTCTCATAATGTTTTGTATTTGTACTATGTCTGTTGTTATTTTGCCTGCTTCATTGCAGATCTGACTCACCTGGTTCTTTTCTCTCTTCTTAATAAGTCTTGCTAGTGGTGTATCAATTTTGTTTATGTTCTCAAAGAACCAACTTTTACTTTCATTTATTTCCTGTATAGTTCATTTATTTTCTATTTCATTTATTTCTGCTTGTATCTTTATTATTTCCTTTCTTCTGGAGTTTTTTTTTTTGGATCTTTTTGCTGTTGCTTTTCCAATTCTGTGAGGCATGATGGTAGATGATCTATTTGCCTTCCTTCTATGTTCCTCTTATATGCACTAATTGCTATGAGCTTCCCTTTTATGAATGCTTTAGTAGTGTCCCAAATATTATAGAAACTCGTGTCCTTGTTGTCATTGGCTTCCATGAAACTTTTGATTTCAGTCTTTATTTCTTCAGTAGTTATGGAATCATTCAGGAATAGATTATTTAGTTCCCATGTATTTGAGTATTTTGGAGTATTTCTCTTGAAGTTAAACTCAAGTTTAATTCCATCATGGTTGGAGAATATGCTGGGTATAATTTCCATGCCTTTGAATCTGTAGAGGCTTTTTTCTTCCCCTATTATGTGGGCCATCTTTGGTCAATCTTCGAGAAGGTTCCACGTGATGGTGGGAAAAAATGTGTATCTCGAGGTTTTTGGATGGAAAATTCTATAGATGTCTTTAAAGTTCATTTGATTTATGGTATCATTTAGATCCTTTATCTCTTTACCTATTTTTTGTCTAGATGATCTGTCCAGAGGGAATAGTGCAGTGTTGAGGTCTTCAACTATTACTGTGTTGTAGTCTATCTCTCCTTTTATATCAGTCTTACCTTCACATATTTGGGTGCTCCTGTGTTAAGTGCATAGATATTAATAAGTGTTATATCTTCTTGATTGATTGACCCTTTTACTGCAATATAGTACCCTTTGCTGTCTCTTCGAACATTTTTGTTTTAAAGTGTATTTTGTCAGAAATTAGTATTGTGACTCCAGCTCTTTTTTGGTTCCCGTTTGCATCGAAAACCTTTTTCCAAACCTTCACTTTCAGTCTATGTATGTCTTTATCCATGAAGTGGGTTTTCTGCAGGCAACAGACAGAGGGTTTCTGTTTTTTAATCCATTCAGCCAGTCTGCATCTCTTGATTGGAAAATGTCATCCATTAACATTCAATGTTATTATCAATGTCACTGGACCTGTCCTCTCGCTTAAGTTTTCCATTGTCTTAGGTGCCTTTTACTCCTTTTTTTCTGGCTGTTACTTCTTTTGTTTTCCTGGAACAGTACTTTCTTCAGGGTTTTTTGAAGAGCTGGCCTTGTGTTGGCAAATTCTTTTAGGTTTTGTTTGTCTGAGATTTTAATCTTTTTCTCCCATGTGAAGGGTAATCTTCCAGGATACAATAATCTTGGTTGAAATTGTTTCTCTCTTAACAATTTCAATACATTTTCCCATTCTTTTCTTCCTTGCAGTTTTTCTGTTGAGAAGTCTGGTGTTCGCCGGATTGGGTGACCTTTACAAGTCATTTGTCAATTCTCTCTTGCCAGTTTTAGTATCATGTCTTTATCTGTGGTCTTGGACATTCTGGCTAAGATGTGCCTCGGGGAAGATCTTCTGGGGTTGATTCTATTTGGGGTCCTTTTTATTTTTTGGGTCTTGATGGTTAAGTGCCTCTCTAAACTTGGAAAATTTTCTTCCAGGATTTCATGGAATAGATTTTCCATGCTGTTATTAGTTTTTCACCTTCTGGGATACCAATTATTCTGACGTTTGGGCATCTATTGCTATGTTATCCTTATGTTTTTTTGTTATTTTCACTGTCATTTTGATGGTTTTCTCTAGGTCTGAAGTTTTATCTTCAACATCAGAGATTCGATCTTCAGCATGGTATAATCAACTTTTAATACTTTTGAGAGTTTTTGATTTCCTGCAGTACAGACTTCACCTCTAATAGCTCCATCTGATTCTTAGTGTGTCCACTTCTTCCTTCATAACGTGGAAGGACTTTCTTAGCTCTTGTAGTTCATTGTCTCTTTTCTGTTCCAACTCATAGAATTTGTTCACCATAAATATTCTGAATTCTTTCTCGGACATTTTGGTAATGTCTTCTATTTTTTCAAGAAATGGAGGACCAGCAGTTATTGTAATGGCTATGTCGCTGGACTCCCATGTAGTCGACTGCGGTTCACGTACCGGACCCGGTGGCTTAAAACTCACGCTGGGCATGTGTGCGTGTGTGCCCAAGATCCCGAGAGGAGGACGGAGGAGAAGGGATTGCGGCGTGACCATCCCCCCTGGGGGGTGATTTTTCACTTTCTGTCTCTCTGTCTCTGTTATCATTACACATACAAAATTAACTTTACATCTTGAATACACTGTATATTGCTCAATCAAGCACATCAACATATGTGTTGTCAACAAATAATGTTCCATTTCGTATGTCCTGTATATTTTGCCTTTTTTTTGCCATCCTTGATTCCCTATCCCTCACCCTCTGCCATGTCCCACCCTCCTCCCACATTGTCTCTGATATCCATGATTTCTTTTTATGACTTTCCCTCCCCTTTTTTTTGATTAGCTAATGAACTTAGTCTAGATATTTCCAAAAGCAAGTGCAGCTGATATATACATATACATAAACCCAAGTCTTACTTTAGTCATAAACCTCAGTGAGTAGAATGAATATACTATAAAGTAGTACCTAGCTGGGGCTATATAGCTTACTGCAGTCATCAAATACACATTTTTTAAAAAATAAATTCAATAAGAACAGCTTTAGTGGTTTTTTTTCTCCTGAAACTTTTTTTTAAATTAATTTACATTCATTCCCTGAGCATCATCACAACATACTAAAAGTTGTATCCCATCTAGAATAAACTGCATAGTGGCTTAATCATGCATGTTATCATCAATAATATTCCATTTCTAGTTATATATATATATATGTATATTTATCCCATGTCTGACCCTCTGCCCTTTCCCACCCTCTTATTACACTATCTCTGCTGTCTACAGTTGTCTTCAATTCCTTTCCCCCCAACATTTTGTTGATCACACAATATCATAAGTAATCTAACTACTTTCAATAGCAAGTTCAACTGATAATTTCAAGAAAAGCAGTTTTGAACTGGTAAAGATATTTCCTGGAAACTTAAAGCCTAGAAACAGATTAGTATTCTGTTCAAATAGTAGGTACATGAACTTATTGAGAGTTCAAGACAGGACAAAGATCCCTAAAACCAGACAACAAAGCTTAGAAGAAAAGCAGCAATATTTTAGTCAAGTCACAGAATGTTGTTTCATCAGTTCAGTCTCATGTACTTAATCTTTCTTCTGTTGTGGGTACATCTTCCAGATTGAACTCTGGGATATAATATTCAACTCCAGAGTTTGTCCCTACAATTAAGTTGCCCATATTCTTAGTTTATTTATTTATTTATTATTTTTATTATCATCATAATCTTCTTTATATTACATTGGATTACATGTAATTTTACAGTGTATTACATTGCTTTTTCAAAAGAGAATGCCATGCATGTCAGTCCATACAGAGACATTATTCTCTCTGCTTCAACATTCAATATATTTCTATGTTTTTTCCAATTATTATTATTATTATTCTAGTTATTTTTTAAAACAGTCAATCACTATTTCTCATTTTGCTTGTAAAAAGACTTTACCCATCATGAAATACTTCTCAGACCAATCCAG
>NW_006159853.1:948069-949692 GCF_000334495.1 Tupaia belangeri chinensis | reverse complement strand
TAGATTATCAATGCCCTTATGAGTCTCTTTGCCTTCTGGGATGCCTATTATCCAGATGTTTGGATGTTTGATGGTATCTAGTATTTCTCATATATTATTCTCAAAATTTTGGGCCATTTTCTCAGTCTTTGTGGTGGATTTTTCTAGGCCAGGAATTTTCTCTACTACATCTGAGATTCTATTTTCTGTATGATCTAGTCTGCTTTAAATACTTTCAATGGAGATTTTGACTTCTTGCAAAGAGACTCATAAGGGCATTGATAGTCTATTTCATGATATCCTGCAAGAAAACTTTCCAAACCCAAAGAGGCATTCAACGATTTAGTCTTAAGAAATACAAAGGACCCCAAATAAAATCAACCCAACAAGATCTTCTCCAAGACACATTATAGCCAGACGGACCAAAACCGCAGACAAAGACAAGATACTAAGATTGGCAAGAGAAAAATGGCAAGTTCCATCTGATTCTTTTGTAATTGTTGAAGTTCCTCTTTTAGATCTTCCATGAATTTCCTCACCTCCTGGAACTCTTCAACTCCTTTCTCCTTCCTCTTCAGCAGTTCCTTGTCTCTCTGCTCTTCCATCTCTGTAAGCTTTGCCATTATGAATGTTCTGAATTCTATATCAGACATTTCCATGACTTCCATTGAACTGTGTGAGTATGGATGAAGAGGCGTTATCTTTTTTTCCTTGGAGGAGACGTATTTTCCTGCTTTCACATATTTCTTGTGGTCTTGCAGTGATTTCTAGTCATCTGGCAGATGGTCGGTTTCTTCCTAAACTTGGATGTTCAATCTGAATGTTGAGGAGTGTGCCAAAAAAGAAACAGAGAGAGAGAATCAATAGCAACAACAACAACAACAACAATAACAACAAAAACAGGAAACAGAGAAAAAGAGAAGGAAAAACAAACAGAAAAACTTTTAAATAAAACTAAGAAAAATAGTATCTAAAAAATTTCAAAAAAAAATTAGAAAACTGCACAGCGTACAATTACGCCATTCAAAATGACTAGTTCTCAGGAGCCGGGAAGTTGTATCTTCAAGAAGGCCTGTTCCCTTGCCTCACTGTGTTCTTTTGATGGAGACCTATTTCCTGCTTTATTCAGACCAGAGATTCTTCTTCTACTTCTAACTATTGGGAGATGTGTTCCCATTGGCACACCTTTTAAGAGAACATTTGCACGAATAGGAGCAAGTGTATTTCCCTTTTGCTGTGAAATGAAGACTGCCAAAGTCTCTCTTCTGTTGTGTTTAGCAATGTGATACAAAAAGGAGTATTCTTTTCAGGCGTATAAAAAACAGTATCTCCTTTTTCACAGGTGGTTCACTAAAAGGGAGGATTTCAGAGATCCTTAAATTGCTAGATTATTTGAGAACTGCAATTCTATATCTATCTAGAGCACCAGGGAGGGAAGAGATAAAGAAAGAGAACATAAAGTTAGTTGGAAGAAGATATTAAGGAGAATAAAGAAAAAGTTGCATGCTGCAAAGATGGAAGTGAGGTGGTTCTAGGGCTGAGGTAAGGGGAAGAGAGAAATTTACAAATGATAGAAGAGGAGAAGGAGAAACAAAAAGTATACCTGGCTGAAAGAGATAGGGGTCTCTGGATTGGGTGTGCAAA
>NW_006159853.1:943464-947980 GCF_000334495.1 Tupaia belangeri chinensis | reverse complement strand
GTGTGGTAAGGAGACGAGAGAAATTAACAAAAGATAGAAGACAAGAAGGAGAAAAAAAGTGTATCTGGCTGACAGAGATAAGGGACTCTGGCTTGAGGGTCTTGGGGCTAGAACTACAGCTGGGAGCCCTGCCTGAGTGTCCCTTGTGCCTGGGGTCTGCAGATGGAAGTGAGGTAGCTGTAGGGCTTAGGATGTTCCTATGTGGTAAGGAGAACAGAGAAATTTATAAATGATAGAAGAGGAGAAGGAGAAAAAAAAAGTGTACCTGGCAGACAGAGATAGGGTTCTCAGGCTTGGGGGTTCCAAAGCTGGAGCTAGGGTAGGGAGCCCTGCATCATTGTCCCTTGGGCCAGGAGTCTGAAGATGGAAGTGGAGTGGCTGTAGGGCTGAGGGCATTCCTATGTGGTAAGGAGAAGAGAAAAATGTACAAATGATAGAAGAGGGGAAGGAAAAAAATAATGTGTGCTTAGCTGACAGAGATATGGGTCTCTGGCTTGGGGGCCCTGGGGCTGAAGCTGGGACAGGGAACCCTGCCTTAGTGTCCCTTGGGCCAGGGGTTAGAAGATGGAAACGAGGTGGCAGTAGGGCTGAGGGCATTCCTATGTGGTACAGAGAAGGGAGAAATTTACAAATGAAAGAAGAGGAGAAGGAAAAAAACAGTGAACTTGGCTGACAGAGATAGGTGTCTCTGTCTTGGGGGTCCTGGGACTGGAGCTGGGGTGGCAAGCCCTGCCTCAGTGTACCTTAGGCCAGGGGTATGAAGATGGAAGAGGGATGACTGTAGGGCTGAGGGCATTCCTATGTTGTTAGGAGAAGAGAGAAATTTATAAATGAAAGAAGAGGAGAAGGTTAAAAAAAAGTGTACCTGTCTGACAGAGATAAGAGTCTATGTCTTGGGGGTCCTGGGGTTGGAGCTGGGGCGAGGAGCACTGCCTCAGTGTCCCTTCGGCCAGGGGTCCTAAGATGGAAGTGGGGTGGCTTTAGGGATAAGGGCATTCCTATGTGGTAAGAAGAGAGAAATTTACAAATGAAAGAAGATGAGAAGGAGAAAAAAATGTGTACCTGGTTGACAGGGATACAGATATTGGGGTCTCTGGTTGGTGAGTCGGAAGCTTGAGCTCGGGAGGATAGCTCTGCCTGGGTGTCCCTTGGATCAGGGGGTCCAAAGATGGAAGTGGGGAGGCTATAGGGCTGAGGGCATTCCTATGTGGAAAGGAGAAGAGACAAATGTACAAATGAAAGAAGAGGAGAAGGAAAAAATAGTGCACCTGGCTGACAGAGAGAGGGGGTCTCTGTCTTTGGGGTGCTGGGCCTGGACCTCGGGCGGGGAGCCCTGAGACTCAGTGTACCTTGAACCAGGTGTTTGAAGATGGAAGTGGGGTGGCCGTACTGCTGAGGCTGTTCCTATGTGGTAAGGAGAAGAGAGAAATTGACAAATGATAGAAGAGGAGAAAAAAAAATTTGTAACTTTCTGACAGTGATAGGGTATTTGGCTTGAGAGTCCCAGGGCTGGATCTTAGGTGAGAAGCCCTGCCTCTGTGTCCCTTGGGGCAGAGGTCCAAAGATGGAAGTGGGATGGCCGTAGGGCTTAGAACTTTCCTATGTTGTAAGGAGAAGAGAGAAATTTACAAATGATTGAAGAGGACAATGAGAAAAACAAAAGTGTACCAGGCTGACAGAGATAGGGGTCTCTAATTTAGGTGTTCTGGGGCTGCAGCTGGGACAGGGAGCCCTGCCTCAGTGTCCCTTGGACCAGGGGTCCAAAGATGGTAGTTGGATGACTTTAGAGCTGAGAGCATTCCTATGTGGTGAGGAAAAGAGAGAAATTTACAAATGAAAGAAGAGAAGGAGAAAAAAAAGTGTACCAGGCTGACAGAGATAGGGGTCTCAGGCTAGGTTTTCCCGGGCTGGAGCTGGGGCGGGGAGCTCTGCATTAGTGTCCCTTGGGCTAGGGGTGCTAAGATGGAAGTGGGTGGCTGTAGGACTGAGGGCATTTCTAAATGGAAAGAAGAGAGAAATTTACAAATGAAAGAAGAGGAGAAGGAGGGGAAAAAAAGTGTACCTGGCTGACAGAGATAGGGTTCTCAGGTTTGGGGGTCCCAAAGCTGGAGCTGTGGTGGGGAGCCCTGCATCAATGTCCCTTGGGCCAGGAGCCTGAAGATGAAAGTAGGGTGTCTATAGGGCTGAGGGCAGTCCTATGTGGTAAGGAGAAAAGAGAAATACATAAATGAAAGAATAAAAGAAGTAGAGGAAAAAAAAATGTCCCTGGCTGACACAGATACAGGTCTCTGGCTTGGGTGTCTCGGGGCTGAAGCTGGGACGGGGAGCCTTGCCTCAGTGTCCCTTGGGTCAGGGATCTGAAGGTCCAAGTGCGGTGGCTGTAGGGCTTAGGTCATTCCTATGTGGTAAGGAGGAGAGAGAAATTTATAAATGATGGAAGAGGAGAAGGACAAAAACAAAAGTGTACCTGGCTGACAGAGATAGGGGTCTCTGGCTTGCGTGTCCTGTGGCTGAAGCTGGGACATGGAGCCCTGCCTCAGTGCCCTTTGGACCAAGGTCCAAAAACAGAAGTGGGGTGGCTGTAAGGCTAAGGGCTTTCCTATGTGGTCAGGAGAAGAGAGAAATTTACAAATTAAATAGGAAAAAAAGAAAAAAAAATGTACCCGGCTGTCAGAGATGACAGAGATAGGGTTTTCTGGTTGGTGGGTTCGTAGCTTGAGTTGGGTCAGGGAGCCCTGCCTAAGTGTCCTTTGGGCCATGGGTCCAAAGATTGAAGTGGGTTGGCTGTAGGGCTGAGGGTGTTCCTATGTAGTAAGGAGAAGACAGAAATTTACAAATGAAAGAAGAGGAGAAAGACAAAAATAAAGTGTACCTGTCTAATAGAGATAGGGGTCTCTGGCTTGAGGGTCCCCAGGCTGGAGCTGGGGCGAGGAGCCCTGACTCAGTGTCCCTTAGGCCAAGGGTTCGAAGATGAAAGTGGGGTGGCTGTCAGGCTAAGATAATTCCTATGTGGTAAGGAGAAGAGAGAAATTTACAAATGATAGAAGAGAAGGAAAATAATAATGTGAAACTGTCTGACAGAGATAGGAGTCTATGGCTTGAGAGTCCTGGGGCTGCAGCTGAGGAAGGAAGCCCTGCCTCAGTGTCCCTTGGGCCAAGGGTCCAAAGATGGAAGTGGAGTGGCTGTAGGGCTGAGAACATTCCTAAATGGAAAGAAGAGAGAAATTTACAAATAAAAGAAGAGGAGAAGGAAAAAAAAAAGTGTACCTGGCTGACAGAGATAGGGGTCTCTGTCTTTGGTGTCCTGAGGCTGGAGTTGTGGTGGAGATCCCTGCCTCAGTGTCCCTTAGGCCAGTGGTCTGAAGATGGAAGAGGGGTCGCTGTAGGGCCTATGGCATTCCTATGTGGTAGGGAGTAGAGAGAAATTTAAAACTGAAAGAAGAGGAGAAGGAGAAAAAAAAGTGTATCTTTCTAATAGAGATAGGGGTCTCTGGCTTGGGGATCCCGGGCCTGGAGCTGGGGCAGGGAGCCTCACCTCAGTGTCCCTTGGGCGAAGGGTCCAACGATGGAAGTGAGGTGGCTGTAGTGCTGAGGGTGTTCCTATGTGGTAAGGAGAAGAGTGAAATTTACAAATGAGAGAAGAGGAGAAAGAGGATAAAAAGCAGTGTAAATGGCTGACAGAGATAGGGGTCTTTGTCTTGGGGGTCCAGGGACTTGAGCTGGGGCGGGGAGTCCTGCCTCAATGTCCCTTGTGCCAGGGGTTCAAAGATGGAAGTAGGGTGGCTGTAGGGCTGAGGGCATTCCTATGTGTTAAGGACAAGAGAGAAATTTTCAAATGAAAGAAGAGGAAAAAGAGTAAAAAAAAAAGTGTACCTGATTGACAGAGATAGGGGTCTCTGGCTTGGGGATCCCAGGGCTGGAACTGTGGCGGTGAGCCGTGCCTCAGTGTCCCTTGGGCAAGGGGTCCGAAGATGGAAGTGGGGTGGCTATAGGGCTTAGGGCATTTCCATGTGGTAAGGAGAAGAGAAAAATTTACAAATGAAAGACAAGACGGAGAACAAAAAAGTGTACCTGGCTGACAGCATTGATAATCTATTCCATAAAATCCTGCAAGAAAATTTTCCAAACCTAGAGAGGCACTCAAAGGTCCAGTCCCAAGAAATACAAAGGACTCCAAATAGAATCAACCCAAGAAGATCTTCTCTAAGACACAGTATAGCCAGGTTGACCAAAACCACAAAGACAAGATACTAAGATTGGCAAGAGAAAAACATCAAGTTACCTACAAAGGATATCCCATCAGGCTGACAACAGATCTCTCACTGGAAACAATGTGAGCAAAGAAAGAATGGGAAAATATATTCAAAGTGTTAAGAGAAAAGCAATTTCAACCAAGAATACTGTACCCGGCAAGACTATCTTTCATGTGGGAAGAAAAGTCAAGAACATTCCCAGGTAAACAAAACCTGAAAGAATTTACCAGCACCAGACCAGATCTCCAAGAAGTTCTCAAGGG
>NW_006159853.1:941124-942976 GCF_000334495.1 Tupaia belangeri chinensis | reverse complement strand
AAAGTTTCAGAAAAAAAAAAACTATTCGATGACTGCAGTATGATATATAACTCCAGCTAGGTGCTACTTTATAGGATGTTCATTCTACTCATTGAGGTTTATGCCTAAAGTTGGACTTGTGTTCATAGAAATGTATATATCAGTTGTGCTTGCTATGAAAACATTTAGATTAATTAAAATCTTTAGTGACTCAATAAAATGTGGGGGAAAACAGTATAGAAAGCAAACATAGATACCAGAGACAGTGTGGGAGGAGAATGGGAGATAGCAGAATGTAAGAGATAGGGAATTGAGGACGAGGGAAAAAGAAGCAAAACATATAGAAAACAAGAAATGGAAAATTATTTGTTGATGATAACATGTATGCTGATGTGCTTGATTGAGCCAATATACAGTGTACTTTGGATGGAAAAAAAAAAAGAAAAGACAAAATTTTAAAACAAAAAAAAAAAAAAGAAAAAAAAGAAATCATCCCCAGGGGGATGGCCACTCTCCAAGCCCTTCTCTCCATTTTCCTCTCTGGATCTTGGAAATGCATGCACATGTGCCGGGTGTGAGTTTAAGCCAACAGATCTGGGACTTAAACCATGGTCAACTATATGGGAGTCCAGCGATATAGCCATTACGTCACGTGCTGGGCCCCCCAAATTTTTTTAAAAAGCAAAAATTAAAATCTGTGTGGCACCCACATGCACCATGTGAAAGAAGTAGGAACGAGCCACCTCAGATGTTGATGGATCCTGAAATTAGCAAGATAAAGGAGAGGTCGTCGGAGACAAGAAAGAATGCTTACAGATTTTTTTTAAAACAATATTTAAAAATTGAGAGAGGAGAGAGATATATAAAGAAGACAGAGGCCACTCTACCTGGCTAGATGTTGGGCTTGAAGGAGAGGTTTGGAGCAGAGTTTGTTCAGTTAAAAGAGCAGCAGGTCCACCTCAGATGTGGACAGATTCTGAAATTAGCAAGATAAAAGAGAGGTTATAGACAAGAGACAGCATTTACAGATTTTAAAAATATATAAAAATTGAGAGAAAGAGACAGACAGAGACACAGAAAGAAAGAGGCCTCTCTATCTGGCTAAGTGTAGGATGAGAAGAAGAGGTCTTGAACAGATGCTCTTCAGTTAATGGAGCAGGGCAGGGCCCACCTCAGATGTAGATGGATTCTGAAATTAGGAAGATGAAGGAGAGGTCAGAGTTAAGAGACAGTACTTATAGATTTTAAAACTATATATAAAAATTTGAGATAAAGAGAGAGAAAGAGATAGAGACAGAAAGAAAGAGGCTGGTCTGCCTGGCTAGGTGTTTGGATGGAAATAGAGGTTTACAGCAGAGACTCTTTAGTTAAAGGAGCAGAATTGAGTTCACCTCAGGTATAGATGGGTTATAAAATTACTGAGATAAAGCAGACATCAGAGACAAGAGACAGTACTTATAGATTTTTAAAAATATATTAAAAATGAGAGAAATAGAGTGAGAAACAGAGACAAAAAAGAAAGAGGCCACTTTACCTGGCTATTTGTTTGGCTAGAAAGAGAGGTGTTGATCAGAAGTTCTTTGGTTAAAGGATTAAGGCTGGGCTGACCTCAGATCTAGATGAAGTCTGAAATTAGCAAGATAAAGAAAAGGTCAGAGACAAGAGATAGCACTTAGAGATTTTATATATATAGGGGGAGAGAGAGAGAGAGGGCCAGAAAGAGGCCACACAACTTGGCTAGGTGTTAGGAGGGAAGAGGTTTGGAGTGGAGGTTCTTCAGTTAGAGAAGCAGGGTGGGACCCACCTCAGATATAGATGGTTACTTAAATTAGCAAGATAAAGTAGATGTCAGAGACAAGAAACAGTACTTACA
>NW_006159853.1:937741-941079 GCF_000334495.1 Tupaia belangeri chinensis | reverse complement strand
AGAGACAGAAACAGAAAAAAGACAGGGGCCACTCTACTTGGCTAGGTGTTGAACTGGAATGATAATTTTGGAGCAGAGGCTCTTCAATTAAAGGGTCAACCCACCTCAGATGTAGATGGATTCTAAAATTAGTAGGAAAAAGAAGAGGTTATAGACAAGAGACAATACTTGCATATCTAAAAAATATATAAAAAATTGAAAAAAATAGAGTCAGAGGCTACTCTGCCTGGCTTGGTGTTGGGCTGGAAGAAACGGTTTGGAATAGAGGCTCTTTCATTTTAGGATCAGGGTTGGGCCCACTTCAGATGTAGATGGATTCAGAAGTTAGCAAGATAAAAGAGAGGTCAGAGACAGGAGACAACACCTACAGATTAAAAAAATATATATAAAAAATTGAGAGAGAGACTGAGACAGGAAGGAAACAGAGGAATCTCTACTTGGTTAAGTGTTGTGCTAGAAGGAGAGATTTAGAGCAGAGGCTCTTCAGTTAAAGAGCAGGGCCAGTTTGACCTCAGATATAGATGGATTCTGAAATTAGTAAGATAAAGGAGGAGAGGTCAGAAACAAGAGACAGTACTTACTGGTTTTCAAAGAATTCAAAATAAATTGAGAGAACGAAGGAGAGGGACAATCAGAGAAAGAAGAGAGAATCTAGTCTACCTGGCTAGGTGTTGGGCAGGAAGGAGAAGTTTGGAGCAGAGGCTCTTCAGTTAAAGTAGCAGGGCCCAGCCCACCTCAGATGTAGATGGATTCTGAAATTAGTAAGATAAAGGGGAGGTGAAAGACAAGAGTAATAGGTTTAAATGCCTTTGATATTTAAAGATGTGGGGGACAGGCAGATGGCGTAATGCATATATTACTGGACTGCCATGTGATTGACCATGGTTCAAATTCCAGACCCAGTGGCTTGAAACTCTTACCAGGCTTGTGTGCATGTGTGTGTGCCCATAATTCCAATAGGAGAATGGAGGAGGAGGGATTGCATTGTGGCCACCTCCCCAGGGGATGATTTCTCATGTTCTGTCTCTGGCAAGTACATGCACTATATAGCAAAAATCTCTTTAGAAATAAAAAAAAGGTAAATATAAAGATCTGTAACAGGCCTGGTGGAGTGGAAAAATGGGAGTACTAAAGCAGCAGATAAAGCACTTGAGGATGTCCCTACCTGGTCATGTGGACGAATGTGTTACTACCATCTATTAGGCTTATGAATAAAAACTTGGTGGACTTGGTTGTCCTCTGTTACCCTTATACGACCACCTAGCCTACTTCTCCATAGAGCAGCTCTGGGTTCTCAAGCAGAGCCTACTTTCACTTGCAGCCACCTGCCCGGTCAGGAAAACTAAGGCAGGACCATTCACTGCCCCCAGCTCTAGCCACAGCCCAGCTCTCTCAACCTCAGAGCCCCTCCTCCTTGCAATAAAGGTAGCCTGTTTTCTTTTTCATCTTTCTTTTTCCAATTCTTTACTTCTCCTTACCCCATTGGGGAGCTCAAGGCTTTCAAGAAGAGCCTACTTTCATCTGCAGCCCCTGCAGCAATCACCCCACCATGCAAGTATGGCATGAGGCTTTTTTTTTGTACTCTTTCATATTCTTTTTTCTTCCCTCTTATATTGTCATCTTCTCCTAATCCTTCACCCACCCAGAGGGAACAGACAGATCTAGAATGATAGTTTTCAAGCATCCTAGTATAATGAGGCTCACTGGGATGCCTGCTCTATACTCCACCACCTGCATAAAAGGAGAATCTGCTCTTCAGATACTTGAGTAGAAGACTCCTCCTTTGGGGAGCACATTGCTAAACACAACAGAAAAGAGACTTTGACACACAAGCAATCCACAGCAAAAGGGAAGCAAACCCATTCCCATTGGCAGAAACATTCTCCAAAAAGGGATCCAACAGTGAATATATCACCCAATGGCTAGAAGTCACAGAAGAAACTCAAGTTTGGGGAAGAACAAAACAAAACAAAACAAAACAAAACAAAACAGGAAATAGGTCTCCATCAAAAGAATACAATAACTCTCCTCCATTTCTTGAAAAAAACAGAAGAAATTAGTGAAATGTCAGAGAAATATAATAAACATTCAGAGTGACAAAACTCTCTGCGTTGGAACACAAAAGAGACAACAAACTCTAGGAGATGAGGAAGTCCTTCCACAATTTGAAAGAAGAAAGGAACACCATAAAAAAGAATCAGATGGAACTATTAGAAATGAAATCTATAATACAGGAAGTCAAAAACTCTCCTGAAGGTATTAAAAGCCAATTAGACCATGCAGAAGACCGAATCTTGGATGTAGAAGATAAAACCTTGACCTAGAAAATAAACAACAAAGGACCAGCAGTTAGTGCAATGGCTATGTCGCTGGACTCCCATGTAGTCGACCGCAGTTCAAGTCCAGGACCTGGTGGCTTAAACTCACGCCAGGTATGTGTACGTGCATGTCCAAGATCCCAAGAGGAGAATGGAGGAGAAGGGATTGCAGCATGGCCATCCCCTTGGGGGGTGATTTCTCGCTTTCTGTCTCTGTTTCTCTCTGTCTGTCTGGCAAGCGCACATTCCCTATAGCAAAAAAACAAACAAACCAAAAAAAAAAAAAAACCCTCTCAAAAAAAAAAAAAGAAAAGAAAAGAAAAGAAAAGAAAAGAAACGCCAAAAAGATAAAGAAAATAACAAAAAAATGAAGATAATATACAAGAAATACTAGATTCCATTAGGCATCCAAACATCCAAGTCATTGGTAATCCCTGAAGGTGGAGAAAGTATAAGGGCATGGAAAATCTATTCCATAAAATTCCAAGAGAAAAATGTCCAAGCCTAGAGAAGCACTCAAACATCCGGACCCATGAAATGCAAAGGACCCCAAATAGAATTAACCCAAGAAGATCCTCTCCATGGAATATCTTAGCCAGATTGGCCAAAACCACAGATAAAGGAAAGATTCTAAAATTGGCAAGAGTAAAAAGACAAGGGACTTACAAATCCATCCTATCAGACTAACACTGGAAATTTCAACAAATTCAATGCAAGCAAGGAAAGAATGGGAAGACATATTGAAAGTGTTGAGAGAGAAATAATTTCAACCAAGATTATATCCTCCAAGATTATCCTTGATAAGGGAAAAAAAGGTTAAACTCTTCTCAGACAAACAAAACCTGAAGGAATTTGCCAATACCGGAGCAGCTCTTCAAGAAACTCTGAAGAGAGTCCTGTTCCAGGAAAACTAAAGAGTGAAGAGCCAGAAATAGGGGAATAAAAGACAACCAAGACAATGGCCAATTTAAAGGTAGAGATAAGTCCAGAAATATTGATAATAACATTGAATGTTAATGG
>NW_006159853.1:931727-937712 GCF_000334495.1 Tupaia belangeri chinensis | reverse complement strand
AATCAAGAAACACAGGCTGGCTGAATGGATTAAAAAAAAAAAAGAAACCCTAACCTGTTGCCTATGAGAAATGCATTTCAGGATACAGGTATACACAGATTAAAAGTGAAGGGCTGGAAAAAGGTATTTCATGCAAATGGGAATGAAAAAAGAGCTGGAGTAGCAATACTAATATCCAACAAAATAGGCTTTAAAACAAAAACTGTACAAAGAGAAAAAGAAGGGCATTATATAATAGTAAAAGGGTTAATCCATAACAAGGATATAACACTTACAAATATATATGCACCTAATTCAGGAGCAAATACGTGAAGGAAAGACTGTTAGATTTAATAGGAGAGATAGACTGCAACACACTAACTGTTGGGGACCTCAAAACCCCACTATCTACTTTAAACAGATCATTTAGACAAAATATAAGCAAAGAGGTAAAGGATCTAAATGGTATCATAAATGGAATGGACTTAAACTTGATATGAATTACAAAAACTAACCACAGATACACAATTACATGGAAATTAAGTAACCTTCTTCTGAATGATTTCACAACTACTGAAGAAGTAAGACTTAAATAAAAAGATTTATAGAAGCCAATGACAATGAGTACACCAGTTTCCATAATCTTTGGGACACTGCAAAAGCAGTCATAAGAGGGAAGTTCATAGCAATTAGTCTACAAAAGAAGAAGATGAAAAGAAGACAAATAGACCAACTAACATCATACCTCAGAGAATTGGAAAAGAAACAGCAAAAAAATCCAAAAGAAACTCCAGGAGAAAAGAAATAATAAAGATCTGAGCAGAAACAAATTAAATAGAAAATAAATAAACTATACAGAAAATAAATGAGAATAAAAGCTTATTCTTTGAAAAGATAAACAAAATTGACACACCACTAGCTAACATAATTAAGAAGAAGAGAGAAGGGAGCCAGATAAATCAAATTCACAATAAAGCGGGCAATATAACAACGGACATAATAGAAATAAAAAAAATCATTAGATGATACTATGAACAACTATACACCAACAAGAAAATATGGGTAAGATGAATAAAAGCTTATTCTTTGAAAAGATAAACAAAATTGACACACCACTAGCTAACATAATTAAGAAGAAGAGAGAAGGGAGCCAGATAAATCAAATTCACAATAAAGCGGGCAATATAACAACGGACATAATAGAAATAAAAAAAATCATTAGATGATACTATGAACAACTATACACCAACAAGAAAATATGGGTAAGATGGACAAATTCCTGGACACATATAACCTACCAAGATTGAGTCAGGAGGACATAGAATGTATAAATAGGCCCATCACAAGCTATGAGATTGAATCAGTAATAAATATCCTCCCAACAAAGAAAATTCCCAGTCCTGAAGGCTTCATCTCTGAATTCTACAAAATTTTTAAAGAAGAGTTAATGCCCATTCTACTCAAGTTATTTATGAAGATCCAAAAGGGTAGAACTCTCCCATATTTATTCTATGAAGCCTCCATCACCCTTATCCTTACAATAGACAAGGATAGGACAGGTAAGAAAAACTATAAAGCAATATCTCTAATGAACGTAGATACAAAAATTCTCAACAAGATACTAGCAAGTCGTAGTCAACAACATATTAAAGAGATCATACATCATGACCAGGTAGGCTTTATTCCAGGGGTGCAAGAGTGGTTCAGCATACACAAAACCATAAATGCAATACATCATATTAACAGGAAGAAAGAGAAAAACCATATGATCATATCAATTGATGCAGAAAAAGCATTTGATAAAATATAACATCCTTTTTATGAGTAAGACTCTCAGCAAAATCTGCATAGAAGGATCATTCCTCCACACAATAAAAGCTATCTTTCAAAAACCCATAGATAACATCATCCTGAATGGGGAAAAGCTGATAGAAGAGGTGAAACTCTATTTGCAGATGACATGATTGTATACAAAGAAGACCCAATAATATCCACAAAAAAAATCTTTGGAAGTAATAAATACAGTAAAGTTGAAGAATACGAAATCAACATACAAAAATTTATAGCATTTCTATATTCAAACAGCAGGCAGACTAAGACAGAACTGAAGGAAGTAATTCCATTTACCATAGCCGCAAAAAGTATAAGATACTTAGGAATAAATCTAACCAAAGAAGTTAAAGACCTCCCCAAGGAAAACTATGACAAGCTAAAAATAGAAACAGAAAATGACACAAAAAAGAGGAGGGGCATCCCTTGTTCCTGGAGTAGAAGAATTAGTATAATCAAAATGGCAATTTTACCCAAATTAATTTACATATTTAATACAATCCCAATCAAAATGCCAAAGACATTATTGACAGATCTAGAAAAGGGAATCATAGAATTTGTCTGGAATCATAAAATACCTCATATTGCCAAAGCATTCATGCACAAGAAGAGTGGAGTGAGTGGCATATCACTCCCTGAACCCAAATATACTATAAAGCTGTGATAATCAAAATAGCATGGTACTGGTGCAGAAACAGACAGATGAACCAATGGAACAAAATAGAGACCCTAGAAATAAACTCTTAAACATACAGCCAATTGATTTTTGACATAAGGTATCAGTCAATCTGGTGGGAAAAGAGAAACCTCTTTAGCAAATGGTGCAGGAAAACCTGGATATCCATCTTTAGAAAAATGAATCTAAACCCGTACCTCTCACCACTGACAAAAATAAACTCAAAGTGGCTCAAAGATCTAAATCTAAGACCTCAAACTATAAAACTATTTCTGTAAAAAACTGGGGAAACTCTGGGAGACATTGGGGCAGGTAAAGACTTCTTAAATAAGATTCCCAAAGCGCAGTTCATAATCCCAAAAATAGACAAGTGAGATTACATCAGGTTAAGAAGTTTCTGCATGGCAAAAGACACAATAATTAGTTCAAATCGACAGTCCTCAGAATGGGTAAATATTTTTGTAAACTATTCTTCAGTTAAGGGGCTGATAACCAGAATATATAGGGAACTAAAGCAGTTTTTCTGAAGAAAGATGATCAACCCCTATTAAAAGATGGGAGACTGCATTGAAGAAATCACTGTTTAAGGAAGACATACGAATAGTCAAAAGGCTTATGAAAAATGTTCAATATCCCTCATTATAAGGGAGATGCAGATCAAAACAACAATGAAATGCCACCTGAGCCCGGTCAGAATGACTAAGGTTAAAAAAACAAAACATGATAGAGACCAGCAGTTAGTGTAATGGCTATGCCACTGGACTCCCACGTAGTCGACTGTGGTTTGCGTCCTGGACCCGGTGGCTTAAAACTCACGCCAGGCATGTGTGCGTGCATGCCCAAGATCCTGAGAGGAGAAAGGAGGAGAAGGGATTGTGGAGTGGCCATCCACCATGGAGGGTGATTTGTCGCTTTCTATCTCTCTGTCTTTCTGTCTCTCTGGAGAGCACATACGCCCTATAGCAAAAACCTCTCCAAAAAAAAAAAAAATGATAAGTGCTGGTGGGGGTGTGGTGAAAGGGGAACTCTCCTACACTGCTGGGGAGAATGTAAATTGGTTATTTTTACATCGTGTGCATTTACTTCAATTACACATTTCCAGATAATTTTATAAAGAATATCATTGAGGCCTGCCCCCAGCATGTTGCAATGACCCTGCTCATGCAGACTTGGACAGCTGGTGAGCGCCGCCCTCAGGGTTCCAGTCCTAGTGCCAGGGCATAGGCAGCACCGCTGGCCCCTTGAGCTGACCTGAGCTCTAGACACCCAGAGTCCAGACCTCAGGCAAAGACCATTGGTATTGTGTGCCAGGATGATATATAGCAGGTCAGAGAATCTGGGTGAGTTCTCCCTGAGTGGGAGGTGCTGAGCCTGTTCAAGGAACAGGAAGGATAGTGCAGGTTGTCTTGAGAGAGAGACTGCCCCAGTCTAGATCTGCAAGTGGTTTGTGCTTTTGAGCCATATTATGTGTTAGTTCTTTTCTGGTTTTGCTCATTCTATTCGGCTCAATTGTGACACTGATTTCAATGGACACTTTTATTTACAATCTAGTGCTGAGTAAGACAGTGTCAATCTTAGATCTCATACTGGATCATGCTACAGTCCACCCATAAAGTGGAAAATGTGTAATCATGAAGGCTTTTCACGGATTTCTTAAAGGCTTAAAATTGACAGCTTTATGTTTAGATGATAAGCACAAAGGAAGTACAGAGAAATTATTATAAAAATATTTTACAGCTGATCCAAGTGATTATGTATGGGACCTGGCTGGGATCCTTTTCTCTTTTCATTGACATTGACTCATACCCAGTCAAGGAACCTTATCATTGTGTGCAACAACAGCTCCTTCACTGCTTTTTACTATTTCCTGGGCCACCTGGGCATCTTGGCTTAGGGGAGTTTTCCTGTGACTTTCCTGTTCAGAAACCTGCCTGACACATTCAATGAGGCCAACTTCCTCACGTTCAGCATGCTGGTGTTCTTTAGGATCTGGGTTACATTTATTCCTGTCTACCAGAGCACCAAGGGGAAGTTCATGGTGGCTGTGGAGGTATTCTCCATCTTGGCCTCCACTGCAGGGCTCCTAGGCTGCATCTTTGCCCTCAACTGCTATATTATTCTTATAATACCTGATAAGAACTCTTGAAAAGCTTCAAAAACAGAAGTTTCAGAAAAATTAAGCATTCTATATATTTTGTCTATAAGAGATACATTTTTAAATTTATTCTTTATTTCAAGTTCTAGTATACATTCAATCACGTTATTTAGCTTGCAAAGTGAATATTTCAAGAAGTATATATTTCTCCCTAGTCCAGTTGATAATACTATAAAGTTATCTTCAACAGATAATACTTCATTTTTTTATCCCATTAATGCTTTGCCTTTTTATTTTTCTACTAAATGTCTTTCCGGAAAGACAGAGAGAGACAGAGAGACAGAAAGTAAGAAATCACCCCCCACCGGGTGATGGCCACACCACAATCCCTTCTCCTCCATTCTCCTCTCGGGATCTTGGGCATGCACGCACACGCATCCGGCATGAGTTTAATACGCCAGGTCCGGACTTGACTAGATGGGAGTCCAGAGATATAGTGATTACGCTAACTGCTGGTCCCTGTATATTGAATGTTGAGTTTCCTTTTCTTTTAATAACTTATTAATGTGGAAGCCTAGGATATTGATTTGAGATCTATCTTCAATATGGTCATTTTGAGGTATAAATTTTTCTATAAGTATTGCTACATTGTATTGTTTTGCTTTCCTCTTTATTTGTATGACAGGATTTTCTAGTATTTCTTGTGATTTCTTCTTTGCTTCTTAGTTATTTATTTATTCAGGTATTGTTCAATTTCCATACACTTTTCGACTATTAAATTTCCTACTATTTTTTTTAAGAGAGGTTTTTGCTACAGGGCATGTGCACTCGCCAGAAAGACAGAGAGAGACAGAGAGACAGAAAGTGAGAAATCACCTCCCAGGGGGGATGGCTATGCTGCAATCCCTTCTCCTCCATTCTCCTCTCGAGATCTTGGGCATGCATGCACACGTGCCCGCCGTGAGTTTAAGCCACCAGGTCCAGGACTCAAACCACGGTCATCTACATGGAAGTCCAGCGACATAGCCATTATGCTAACTGCTGGTTCCAATTTCCTACTATTGATGAGTTCTAATTCTTTTATTCTTTTTATTTTTATTTTTTTGCTGACATATATATTTCACATGTTCTATATGGGAAACACTCAGAGAATGAGCTTTTCCCAACCAGGTGCCTTTGAATCCCACTTTCAACCAAGAATGGTAGATTTTTAGAGAAGTGACAGAGAAAGCATCATCTATGGGGCACAGTCATGCTGCTGTTCCTTCTCCTCCACTTCTTCCTCCTTTTAGCATCTTGGGAATGCAAGCATACACTCTATATTTTTCAAGATGCTGGTCTTGGACTTGAACAACATGGTTGGCTATGTGTGATCTAGCTGCTGTAACCACCATGCCACAGGCCG
>NW_006159853.1:927583-931696 GCF_000334495.1 Tupaia belangeri chinensis | reverse complement strand
CCTAAGCATTGTCACAGCATACAAAATGTGATTTCCCATCCAAAATATACTGCATAGTGGCTTAATCATACATGTTATCATCATTAACTTTCTATTTTATAGAAAATTATATATATAATTTATATATATTTAATATATATTTTATATATAATATATATTTCTATATATATATTACCCCTATTTCCCACCCTCTGACATTTCCCACTCTCTTCCCACATTTAATCTTTATTTCAAGTTCTAGTATACATTCAATCACATTATTTAGCTTGTAAAGTGAATATTTCAAGAAGTATATATTTCTCCCTAGTCCAGTTGATAATGCTATAAAGTTATCTTCAACAGATAATATTCCATTTTTTTATCCCATTAATGCTTTGCCTTTTTATTTTTCTACTAAATGTCTTTCCGGAAAGACAGAGAGAGACAGAGAGACAGAAAGCAAGAAATCACCCCCCACCAGGGATGATTTCAACCAATTCTTGGTTGAAATTGCTTTTCCCTTAACACTTTGAATATATTTTCCCATTCTTTCCTCATTCGCATTGTTTTCTTTTAATGTAAATTTACCTACATTTATTCACTATACATCATTACAACATTTGTCTACAATTGTCTTCCATTCCTTTTTTCCCCATATTTTATTGATTCCCAAAATTTCTTAAGTAATCTGACTACTTTCTTCTTTTTTTTTTGGTGGGTGGGGGGAGAGGTTTTTGATCTAAGGTGTGGGCACTCGCCAGAAAGGCAAAGAGAGACAGAATGAGAAATCATCCCTCAGGAAGGATGGCCATGCCACAATCCCTTCTCCTCCATTCTCCTCTCAGGATCTTGAGCATACACACATATGTGCCTGACTTGAGCTTAAGTCACTGGGTCTGGGACTCGAACCATAGTTGACTATATGGGAGTCCAGCGACATAGCCATTATGCCAACTGCTGGTCCCATAATCTGAATACTTTCAATATCAAGTTTAGCTGGTATGAACAAATCAGTGAATACATGTCTGATTTTAGGCCTGAAACTCTGAGTAGAATGAATATACTATAAGGTAGCACCTAGCTGATGCTATAAAGCTTACTATGGCCATTGAATAGGTATTTTTAATTTTTTTTTTAATTTCAAGAAAAGTAGTTTTAGCTTTAACAAATCAAAAAATTGCTAAGGAACTTTACTTAAAACTTAAAACCAGGAAACAGGTTAGGATTCTGTTCAAATAGTAGGTACATGAACCTACTAGCAGCTCAATACATGACAAAAGTCCTTAAAACTGGAAAACAAAGCCTTTTAGTCAAGTCATAAAATTCTATTTCACCAGTTCATTCTCATATACTTAATCTATCTTCTTTTGTAGTCCAATCTTCCCGATTAAGTTCTGGGATATAATATTCAACTCCAGATGTGTCTCTACCATTAAGTTGACCACTTTCTAAGTTTTTGAACTCATTTCCATTTGGCTGTATTTAATTTTCCTGGTATAGAATTGTGGAGCGCCCCCGCCCATCGCCTACAGCGCTCATCTTAAAGATGGCACCTAGCGGAAGCTCACTAAGCGCTCGAAGTTGTAAACAACTTCGAGGAAGTGGTGCGCAAGGAGCGTGGAGAGCACGGGAACATCACATGCAGCCAATCCCTACCCGAGAACTGATTTCCGCACACGTGGACAACGTCCCGATTGGCCAGGGGCCCTTTATAAGGTCCTAGGGTTGGGGAGGAGGGAAGAACTTCTGTAACATAGCCTGGGGAAATAAAGTGCTGAAGAGAAGACCGTCTCTGGAGTCGTCTGTTGCGCGACAATGATCCACAGAGAGATTGTATCTTGTAGGACAATTCTTTTACTGCTTTTAGCACATTTTTAGTTGGAAGGAAAGTCTGTCCTAGAAAGAGGAGATTCTCAATGTGCTAGCTGATAGAGGGTCTTAAATGAAACTATTTGGCTTAAAATGGCCGCTGTACTTTCACACTTGGACTCCTATGGATAAGCCGAAATCGTACATGTTGGGCTGTTTTCCTGAGTTCTTTACTAAGCCAGAGCCAATGACACCAGCCCCACTTTGGTCAATCACAGAAAGCCTACCTTTTAGGTTGTCCTACAGCTCATCTGGTTGATTTCTCTACCTCACTCCCTCATGTTCATTTTTGTACATCACTTTCCTTTCATGTAGATGTTACCTACTCTTCCTATAAACATCCATACCCAGTAACCACACAGCTATCCAGGGTCCCTTGGAAACCATTCTCAGGAGACGGCCCAATTTGAATTGTCCACCCTTTGTTTAAATAAATCCTGTTTAATTTTGATTTGTCTAAAACATTTTTAGAGGTTTTTGCCTTAGGGCATGTGAGCTGGTGGGGAGGAGTGGGGGTACAGACACACTGAGGGAAAGTGAGAAATCACCCTTCTGGGGGATGGCCATACCACAAACCTTTCTCCTCCATTGTCCTCCTGAAATCTTGGGTGCACACAGACATGTGCCCGACATGAGTTTCAAGCCATGATCTCAAACCACAGTTGGCCATGTAGAAGTCCAACAATGTAACTGCTATGACATCTAATGGCCCCCAAATTGTGTGTTTTAACATATACCTGAAAATGGAATAGGTAACATCTTCTTCACAGAAATAAAAAGTACCTCTTGCTATCATTATCAGAACATCAAGGACAATAAGCCTTACATCTATTATAATCATTCCTTAAGTTTTTTCATCTCCCCTGAGTGCTATTTTTATTTTACTCTGACAGTTTCCCCATCCAGGCCTTATAAGACATGATGAATAAGGAGAGCACAGAGTATTTTTAGAGCCATGAAATTTCTCTGTATGATAACTATAATAGTAGATATATACAGCGTTGAACCTGATACAGGGAGAGTGAATTTTAACAGGAACTATGGACTTTGTGCTTTGGTTGATAAGTATGTGTCAATGTAGGCTCATCAGCTGTAACAATGTACCACTCCAGTGGGGTATATTCTCAAAGGGAGAAGCAATGCAAGTGGGAGGAGAGGAGAAGTTGCAGGGATATCACTGAAGCTCTAGTTTCAGCTTTTACACTTAGAATTGCGATCTATTTTTAGTTCATTTTTTTGTGTATAGTGTGAGTTTAGGAGTTCCAATTCATTCTTTTGAATGTGGACATCAACTACCATTTTTTAAAAAGACTATTCTTTTTCCATCGAATAAACTTGGTGGCTTTTTTGAAAACCAGTTGATGGTAAATGTAAAGATTTATTTCTGCATCCTCAATTTTATTCTATTGACCCATATGTTTATTATTATGGTAGTATCACACTATAGCACTCAAATTACTATAATAAATTTTCCTTTTTAGAGAGAGATTTTTTTCTATAGGGCACTTATGCTTCCAGAGAGAGAGAAAGCAAGAAATCATTCTCTAAGGGGTGGCCACACTGAAATCCCTTCTCCATTCTCCTCTTGGGATTTTGGGCACGCGCACACACACGTGCAGTGTGAGTTTTAAGTCACCGGGTCCAGGACTTAAACCACAGTTGACTACATGAGAGTTCAGCAATGTAACCATTATGCCATCTGCTGGTCCCCTATAATAAATTTTCATAGTAAATTATTGAAGTTGAAAAGCACAAGGTCACAAACTATGTTCCTCTGTTTCAAGATTATTTTGGCTATTCTGGGTTCCTTATAACTCCTATGAATTTTAGTAACAGTTTGTCACTACTGCTAAAAAGGTAAGTTGAATTTTAATAGGAATTGTATTAAATATGTAGTTCATTTGAAGAATTATTGTCATTTTTACAGTATTTATTCTTTTGATCCATAAACATGGAATGTCTATTTTTTTCAAGAAAGCTTTATAGTTGTACAAGCTGTGTATTTGTTTTGTTAAATCTGTTCCTTTTAAACAAATATTCTATTGTAAGTGGAATTTTTAAATTTAATCTTCAGAACTCTTATTGATAGTCTGGGGAAAAAATGTTTTTATTGATTACTCTCTAATCTCTTCTGCCTACTCAAAATGCTCTGCTAACAAAAGCGTGATCGCACACTTGTAGCACAAGCCTTAGCAGCTATTGAAATAGGACAATCACCAGAGATCTGACTCGCGGCTTTGGGCAAACCTTAATGGCAGGATGACA
>NW_006159853.1:913582-926717 GCF_000334495.1 Tupaia belangeri chinensis | reverse complement strand
AGCACGGGAACATCACATGCAGCCAATCCCTACCCGAGAACTGATTTCCGCACACGTGGACAACGTCCCGATTGGCCAGGGGCCCTTTATAAGGTCCTAGGGTTGGGGAGGAAGAGAAGAACTTCTATAACATAGCCTGGGGAAATAAAGTGCTGAAGAGAAGACCGTCTCCGGAGTCGTCTGCTGTGCGACATAGAATTCCCTTGAAAACTTCTTGAAGGTCTTGTCTGGTGTTGGTAAATTCTTTCAGGTTTTGTTTATCTGAGAATATTCTTGTCTTTTCTTACCATATGAAGGATAATCTTGCAATCTTGCTGAGTTTAGTATTCTTGGTTGAAATTGCTTTTCCCTTAACACTTTGAATATATTTTCCCATTCTTTCCTCATTCGCATTGTTTTCTTTTTTTTAATGTAAATTTACTTACATTTATTCACTAGACATCACTACAGCATACAAAATGAGAATTCCCATCCAGAATACACTCTATATTGGCTCAATCAAGCACATCAACATACATGTTATCGTCAACAAATAATTTTCCACTTCTTGTTTCCTGTATATTTTACTTTTTTTTCCTCCATCCTTGTTTCCCTATCTCTCACCCTCCGTGGTGTCCCACCCTCCTCCCACACTGTCTCTGGTATCCATGGTTACTTTCTATGACTTCTCCCCCATTTTATTGATTAACTAATGAACTCAATTAATCTAAATATTTCCAATAGCAAGCACAGCTGATATATACATCTCCATGAACACAAGTCTGACTTTAGGCATAATCCTCAGTGAGTATAATGAACATAGTATAAAGTAGCACCTAGCTGGGGCTATATATCTTATCATATAGGTATTTTTAATGCATTTTTTTATTTCCAGAAAAATAGTTTTATGTTTTTTTCTGCAACTTTTTTTTTAACTTAATTTACATTCATTCCCTAAGCATCATGATGGCATACAAAATATGATTTGCCATCCGGAATATACTGCTAAATGGATTTATCATGTATGTTATTGTCAAAAATTTTCCATTTCTAGTTTATATATATATAACATCTCTGACTTAGCATATTGTCATTGTCTGTGGTTTTTGTCAATCTGGCTATAATGTGTCTTGGAGAAGATCTTCTTGGGTTGATTCTATTCAGGGTCCTTTGTAATTCTTTGGACTTCATCTTTGAATGCCTCTCTAGGTTTAGAAAGTTTTCTTGCAGGATTTCATGGAATAGATTGTCAATGCCCTTTTTAGTCTCTTCACCTTCTGGGATACTAATGACCTAAATGTTTGGATGTTTGATGGTATCTAGTATTTCTCGTATATTATTCTCATATTTTTTTTTTTTTCGAAAACTTTCTCAGTCTTCATGGTGGATTTTTCTAGGCCAGTGATTCTATGTTCTACAGCTGAGATTCGATTTTCTGTATGATCTAGTCTGCTTTTAATACTTTCAAGGGCGATTTTGACTTCCTGTATTATAGCTTTCATCTCTAACAGGTTCATTTGATTATTTTTTAGAGTGTGTATTTTCTCTTTTAGACCATGCAAGAATTTCCTCACCTACTGGAACTTGTCAGCTCCTTTCTCCTGCCTCTTCTGCAGTTCACTGTCTCTCTTCTCTTCCATCTCCGTTATCTTTGTCACTAGGAATTTTCTAAATTCTTTATCTGACATTTCCATGAGTTTCATTGTACTGTTTGAGGATGAGGAGGTGTTATTCTTTTCCCTTGGACAAGAGGTATTGTCTTGCTTTCTCATATGTCTTGTCATCTTGCAATGATTTCTAGTCATCTGATGGATGGTGTGTTTTTTCCTAATGCTTGGAGTTCAATCTGAGCATTCAGAGGTGAGGAAAGGAGGGATTAGGAAATCATTCTTCTGATCTGTTTTCACTCATTGTATATTAGATGCAAGGCGAAGAGAGGAATATTATGACTCTAATCATATTCAGATGATTAAAAACTGTTCACCTGGACCTCTCTAGACACTTAGTGCATAAAGGCTGATCAGAAAATGAATAAAGATAAAAAGCAAAGGAAAAGAATTAAGAAGAAGAAAGAAGAAAAAAGGAAATGAATAATAATAAGAAACAGAGGATAGAAAACCATAAGATTATAATTTCAAAAAGCTACTCCTATCCACTAGAAATGTGACTGGAGGGGGGAAGTCTCAGCAAAAATATCTTCATTTTTGGTAAAGGAAACCAATCTTTTATAGCTGAAGTATGGTATCCATCTCAGGAGAGGCCGCACTTGTGTAGTGCCTTTCCTAAATGAAGTGAGAAAAGGCACCAATTAACACAATGAAGGAGAGGCCTGAGAGCCCCAAGAATACTTTGCCTAAAAAAATTTTTTTTAAATTAAAAAAAATTAAATGTCGTTTTAAGACACAGCAAGACAGAGAGAGACAGACAGAAATGGAGTAAAAGAGACACAGAACAATCCCTACACACTAGAAATGCATCTGGAGGGAGGAGTCCTTAGCAGAAAATCTTCATTTTTGGTCAAGGAAACCATTATTTCACAGCTGAAGTGCTATATTCATCTAAGGAGAGGCCTGGCTTCACTGTGCCTTTCCCACTAGAAATGAGTGTGGAATTAAGTCAGCAGAAAATCTTTATTTTTGGTCAAAGAAAACAATATTTCACAACTGAAGTTTGGTATCCATCTCATGATAGGCCTGGCTCGGGTTGTGCCTTTCTACAAATGATTTTGGAAGGGGAAGTCTCAGCAGAAAATCTTCATTTTTGGTCAAGGAAACCAGTATTTCACAGCTGAAGTACAGTATCCATGTCAGGATCCTAATTCATTTAATCATGGTCAAAGAATATAATTGACATGGTTTTAATCCTTCTAAAATTTATTGTTACTTAAAAAAAATAATCTATTCTGGAGAAAGTTCCATGTTCACCAGAGAAGGATGTGTATTTTCTTTTCCTTTTTTTTTTGTGTGTGTGTGAATATTCATGTTTGTTTGTTGTAGTTGATTTACAGTGTTGTTTATTTCTTTGATGAAGTCTCCATTTTTAAATTTACTTTCTCTAAATCTGTCAGGTTTTACTTCGTTAGTTTTAGGGCCCTGTTATTATGTATAGGTATGTATATAATTTTTATGTATTCCTTAGTGATTCGCTTCATTATAAAATTTCCTTTATGTCTCTAATGTAAATTATTTTTTCTTACAAGATATTTTCTCTGCTATTGTTATAGCCAGTTCTACTGTCTTTTAGTTCATTTGCTCGGTAACATTCTCCTTCCTTTTACTTGCAACCTAGCAACTGCGGATACCAGAGATAGTGTGGGAGGATGGTGGGATATGGCAGAGGGAGAGAAATGGGGGGGGAATACATATATATATATATGTGAAACAAGAAATGGAAAATTATTTGTAATGGTAACATGTATGACTAAGCCACTATACAGTGTATTCTGGATGGGAAACTGCATCATGTATACTGTGATGATGTTTAGTGAATGAATGCAACATAAATAATTTTTAAAAACTATTTTTTTAAATTTCATTCTTTTTTTTGTATTTGACCAGAAAAGTGTGAGTGTGTGTGTGTGTGTGTGGATAAAGCAAGCCACCAGGTCCAGCTTAACTGCAGCCTACCATGTAGGAGTCCAGCACCTTAACCATCATACCACCTGCCAGCCCACTTGCAACCTATTTTTAACCTTTGTTTCCAAAGTCTATCTCTTTTCAAAAATATGTAATTGGATCACATTTTAAAGCTCATTCCATATAGTCTAACTTTGTTTTTTGAGTCTTTATTCCATTCACATATAATTATTAATGAGGTACTGTTTACATTTTTCATTCTGTCCTTGATTTTCTGCATGTTTTCTGTTTGTTTTGTTCCCTCATCCCTCCATTATTGCCATCTTTAATGTTCAAAAAATATGTTCTAGTATCAGTTTCCCTCCTGTTGCTTATTTGAATGTATTTTTAAGTTAGTATTTCAGTTTTCCTGGATTTTTTTTTAGGTTATTGCCATAGGGTGCATGTTCTCATCAGAGAGAGGCAGAGACAGGGAAAGTGAGGAATCTTCCCCCAAGGGGGCATGGCCACACTGCAATACCTTCTCCTCCATTCTGCTTTTAGGATTTTGAGCATGCACATACAAACACCTGGCATGACTTTCAAGCTGTCTGGTCTAGAACTCAAACTGTGGTTGACCATGTGGAAGTCCAGTGCCTTAATCACCATGCCAGTTTTCTTGGGTTTTAAGATTTACACCTAAAATTAAATATAATATAGTTTGTATTAATGTCAACTTAATTTCAATAATACACAAAAATTTTGCTGCAGTAAAATTTTGTTCCATACTCTCCTTTGTGTAATTATTTTATGTAAATTATAGCTTTATACATTATAAGTCTAATAGCACACTTTTGTGATTATTGCTTTATATGGTTGCATTTTATATCAGATAAAAGAAAAAATAAACACAATGTCTTTTGTACTTCTCTATGAGGTTATATTTAAGATGATTTCTGTTTCTTCATATGGATCTGAATTACTGTATAGTGTTTTTTCCTTTCAGCCTGATGATTTTCTTTTAATATTTTTTGCAAGGGAGGTCCATGAGCAATAAATTCTCATAGCTTTGGCCTAACTAGGAATGTATCATTTTCTCCATTTTTGAAGAAAAACTTGTCAGATGTAGATTCTTAATTGAGAATTTATTTTTCTTTCAGAAGTTTAAATATGTCACGATTTCTGATAAGAAATCAGTTGTTAGTCTTATTGAGGATCAATTTTATGAGATAGATAGCTTTTCTTTTTTTTTTTTACTTTTTATTTACTTATCTTTTTTGTCAGTCCAATAAGGGATATTACCATACATATCATTTTGGAGAGACAATTTTAGATTCTTGGATCTGTTAAGTGTTTCTTCCCTTTGCCCATCCCAACCACCCTCTACCATCCACTACCCTCCCTTACAGAGTCTGATATTTACATTTATCTTCCCTAGTATTATATCTTTGCATCTTTCAATTTCTGTCATGGAGTGCATACATTTGGTATATATTGAGCAGGGATAAACTGTGTTTTTCTTTTTGGCTTACTTCACTTGGGAGCAAGTCTTCCATATTGAATCAAATTGAGACATGTGTTTCAGACATTTGAGATGTTATGACAGTGTTTTATAATTTTTCAACCCAGTCACCAGTTCTTGGGCACTTAGGCTGGGTCCATGTCTTCTCAATTGTAAATAATACTGCAATAAATGTGGAAATGCAAGCATCCCTTAGAGTGTTTTCTTATCCTTTGCGTAAATACCAAAGAGTGAGATTACTGAGTCATATGGTAATTCGACTTGTTGAATTTTTGAGAAAACTCATTATTGTTTGCTACAGTGGCTGTACTAATTTACATTCCCACCTACAATATAGGAGATTTCCCTTTAAAAAAATAGAGAGATTTTTACTATAGAGAGTATGTGCTCTCCAGAGAGACAGAAAGTGAAACATCACCCCCCCCCCTTCCTCCCAGGAGAATGGTCACCCTGCAATCCTTTTACCTCCATTCTCCTCTTAGGATTTTGGGTATGCACAAACATGCACTCAGTGTGAGTTCTAAGCCTCTGGGTCTGGGACTCAAACCGTGCTTGACTATGTGGGGGTCCAGCAACATAACCTTTATGCCATCTACTGATCCTGGAGATTTCCCTTTTCACCACAGCCTCACCAACCTTGTCATTCTTTCTTTCTTTCTTTTTTTTTTATCATAGCCATTCTCACTGAGAGAAAATTGTATCTCATTGTTACTTTGGTTTGCATTTGATAAAAGCTGTTGAACATTTTTCATATGCTTTTTGGCCATTTGAATGTTTTCCTCTGAGTATGGTATGTTTAATTAATTTGCCTAATTTTAAATTGGATTATTCATTTTGTGGCAAGTGAGCTGGTTAAGTTCCCTATACATTCTGGTTATCAATCTATTATCCTAAGCATAACTTGAAAATATTGTCTCTCATTCTGAGGGTAGTCTCTTTGCTCTATTTATTGTTTTCTTTGCTGTGAAGAAGTTTTTTTTTCAGTTTGATGTAATTCTTCCTGTCTATTTTTGAGATTATTGCCAGTGGTTTAGGTGTCTTATTTATTTATTTTTAGAGATTTTTTTCTATAGGATGCGTGTGCTCCCCAGAAAGACAGAGAGAGACAGAAAGCGAGAAATCACCCCTCAGGAGGGATGGCCATGCCGCAATCCCTTCTCCTCTGTTCTCCTCTCGGGATCTTGGGAACGCACGCACACGCGCCTGGTGTGAGTTTTAAGCCACTGGGTCCAGGACGTGAACCGCGGTCGACTACCTGGGAGTCCAGCGACATAGCCATTACGCTAATTGCTGGTCCCTTAGGTGTCTTATTAAAGAAATCATCACCTGCTCCAATGTATTCAAGTTTCCCCTTTTCCTCAAGTGATTTTATAATTTGAGGCTTCACATTTAAATCATTAATATAGTTTGACTTATTTTTTGTTACTGATGAGAGCTGTCTCATTTCATTTTCTGAAGGTGGACATCTATTCCAACATCATTTGCTAAAAAGGTTTTTGTTTCTCCAATGCATTGTCCTGTTGTTTGTCAAAGATAAGTTAGAGGTATGTTGGATGTTATTTCTGGGTTCTCCCTTCTGTTCCATTGGCCTGTATATCTGCTTTTGTGCCACTAGAGTTGTATGATTATCACAGCTTTGTAACATCGATGACTCCAGATACATTATATAGCTGTTGTTTTTATTTCTGTGAAGAATGTTGCTGGCAATTTAATCTGAATTGCATTGAATTCATAAATTAATTTGGGTAGAATCGATATTTTGATTATGTTGATTCTTCCAATTCAAGAACATGGAATTTCTTGGGACCAGCAGTTAGCATAATGGCTAAGTCGCTGGACTCCCATGTAGTCGACTGCGGTTTGAGTCCCGGACCCAGTGGCTTAAACTCACGCTGGGTGTGTGTGCGTGCATGCCCAAGATCCTGGGAGGTGAATGGAAGAAAAGGGATTGTGGTGTGACCATCCCCGGGGGGTGATTTCTTGCTTTCTGTCTCTTTGTCTTTCTGGTCCGCCAGTGTAAGACAAAAACCTCTAAAAAAAAAAAAAAAGAACATGGAATTTCTTCTCATTTTTGATATTGTACTCATTTTCTCTTTTTAGTTTTTTCATAACTTCCTTGCAGAGGTCTCTCACTTCTTTGATGAGGTTTATTCCTAGATATTATTAATATTTTGGTGACTTCTTTTACTTATGATACTGTATAGTTCTAGAATGTTCACTCAAGTCATCTTCTATTTTTAAAATTTTTTTTCGTAGTATATGTACACTAGAGGGAAAGTAAGAAATCATTCCCTGGGGGAATGGCCATATTACAATCCCTTCTCTTCAATTCTCCTTTTAGAATTTTGGGCACACATGCACATGCACCTGGCATGAGTTTCAAGCCATCAGGTTTGGGATTCAAATTAATGTCAGTCATGTGGAAGTCCAGCACCTTAATCACCTGGTGGCCCTTATTTTTGTGACTATTGTAAATGGGACAGCTTTCTTTAATGCTGCCTCCATCTGTTCATTGCTAGCATTTAAAAATGACTTAGAGTTAGGGCCCAGCAGTTAGCATAATGGCTATGTCGCTGGACTCCCACGTAGTCGACCGTGGTTCGAGTCCTGGACCTGGTGGCTTAAAACTCATGCCAGGCGCGTGTGCGTGCATGCCCAAGATCCTGAGAGGAGAATGGAGGAGAAGGGATTGCAGCATGGCCATCCCCCCTGGGGGGTGGTTTCTCGCTTTCTGTCTCTCTGTCTCTATCTGTCTGGCGAGCGCACGTGCCCTATAGCAAAAAAAAGAAAAAAAACCTCTCCAAAAAAAAAAAAAGAAAAGAAAAATGATTTAGAGCTTTGTATAATGATTTGAAATCCTATAATTTTCCTAAATTCATTTGTCACTTCTAAGAGATTTGGGGGGTTCTTTTGGGGTTTCTATGCATATAATCATGTTGTCTGCAAATAAAGACAATTTCACTTTTCTTTGTCCTGTTTGGACGTCTTTTATTTTACTCTATCTGACTGCATGTGGTAAATTTCAGTACTGTATTGAAAATGAGTAGAGTAAGTGGTCAGGCTTGTCTTGTTCCACTTTTAAGTGGCAAAGCTTCCAGCTTTTTTCCATTCAGTATGATGTTAGCAATATGTTTCTTGTATATGGCTTATATTGTGTTCAGAAATACCCATTTTTTTCCTGTTTTCCTGAGAGTCTTATTTATAAAAGGATGTTTATTAAAGGCTTTTTCTGCATCAGTTTATATAATTGTGTTTTTCTTATATTTATTTCTATTAATGTGGTGTATTACATTCAAAGTTTCATGCATATTGAACTATTCTTGCATACCTGAAATAAAGTATACCTTCTCATGGTGTATCTTTTTAATGTGCTGTTGGGTTTGATTTGCTAGTATCTTGTTGAGGATTTTTAATTTGTATAAATTTGGAGCATTGGTTTGTAGATTTCTTTTTTTGTTATGTCCTAGTCTGTTTGGGGGTCAAGATGATGGATGCTTCATAGAAGGATTTTTAAAGGGTTCTTTCCTTTTGCATATTTAGAAATAACTTGAGAATTGAAGTTTATTTTCTTTAAAAAGTTTGTTAGCATTCAAAAGTGAAGCCATTGTGACCTGGGCTTTTCCTTGTTGGGAGACTAATACTAACTGTCACTAAGGAGATGGCTACTGAACTTGAGCTGTTAAATATTGCTTTCAGGGACTAAAAATGAAGATTTTCTGCTGAGACTTCACTCTCCAGATACATTTCTAGAACAGTAGGTCAAGCTCTGTATCTTTCCCTCTGTCTCTCTGTCTCTTTCTTTGTCTTTTAACGTTTCTAAAGAATTATTTTTAATTTAACTTTATTTATTAATTCATTTTGACTTGACCAGAGAGGAGGAGAGAGAGAAAGAGAGAGAGAGAGAGAGTAAGCCACCTGGTCCAGGACTTGAACTGCACTTAGCCATGTGTGAGTCCAGTGCCCTTAACCATCACGCCACCTCCTGGCCCCTGTGTTTTATTTTTTTTTGAGGTAAAATACTTTCTTGGCTCTCTGTCCAAGAATGCTAATTCGTGCATTTTTACTTTCTGATTTAGAAGAGGTAAAATCCCAGGCCCTTCTAAGATGGCTACTGAACTGGAGCAGTAAAATATTGTTTTCAGGGACTAAAAATGAAGATTTTCTTCTGAGTCTTCACCCTCCAGACACATTTCTAGAGTGTAAGGGCAAGCTCTGTATCCTACTCTCTGTCTCTCTATGTCTCTCTGGGTCTTTCAAATTTTTTAAGCAATTTTCTTGGTAATTCCTATTTTCCCTCGCTATTTTCTTGGTCATTCCTGTTTTCCCTCCTACCATTTAAGAGAGACAAAAACCCAGGGCTTTCTAAGATAGCTACTGAATTTGAGCTGTGAAATATTGCTTTTAGGCACTAAAAGTGAAGATTTTCTGCTGAGACTTCACCCTCCAGATACGTTTCTAGAGTAGTAGCGGAAGCTCTGTATCCTTCTCTGTCTATCTCTGTGTCTTTTAATTTAAAAAAAATTAAAGTAAAGTATTGTCTTGACTCTCAGCCCCTCCTTTATCTTGGCAATTCTTGCCTTTCCCCCTTCCCATTTAGGAGAGGCAAAAACTCAAGCCCTTCTGAGATGGCTAATAAACTTGTGTTATGAAATATTGCTTTCCTCAGATGGATGCTGCATCATTTTTATTCTTTGCTTTTTAAAATTAAAATATACATTTTAAAATTTTCTTTTCTGTTTTTCTTTGTATCCTTTTCCTTTTTTTCTTTTACCTTCATTCCTTGGTTGCTCAGCCTCTGCTTGCTGAGTGTGTAGACAGGTCTATATGAACATTATCCAAACACCTGAATATTACTATGGTCAGAATATTCCTCAATTCCCACTGAATATGATGCACAAAGGGTGAAAAATAGAATGGAATAGAAATCGCTGATCACCTCCTCCTGCATGCCTCTGCATGCTCAGATTGAACTTCAAGAACTAGGAAGAAATGTACAACCCATCAGATAACCAGAAATCATAACATGGGCACAAGAGATATGAGAAAGCAAGAAAATACCTCTCTTCCAAGGGTAAATAATAACTCCTCTGGATTCAAAGACATTACAATGGAACTCATGGAAGTGTCAGATAAAGAATTTAGGATATTCATAGTGACAAAACTAACAATGATACGAGAGTGGCCAAACAATAAACTCCAGAAAATGCAGCAAAAAAGAGCCAATGAGTTCCAGAAGGTGAGGAAGTTCTTGCACAGTCAGAAAGAGGAAATACACACCATAAAAAGAATCAAATGGAAGTAGTTAGAGATAAAGGCTATAGCACAGGAATTCAAAACCTCCCTTGAAATATTAAAAGCAGATCATACCAAAGATGGAATCACAGAGATAGAACTCAGAATCACTGGCCTAGAATAATTCAATATGAAGACTGAGAAACTAGCCCCTCAAAGTGAGAATAATATATGAGAAATACTAGATACCATTAGACATCCAAACATTTGGATAACTGATATCCTAAAAGGTAAAGAAGCTAATAAGGGCATTGATAATCTATTCCATGAAATCTTGGAAAAAATTTTTTCCAAACCTAGAGAGGCATTTAAAGATCCAGTGCCTAGAAATATAAAAGACTCCAAATAGAATCAACCCAAGAAGATGTTCTCCAAGACATATTACAACCATATTGATCAAAACCACAGACAAAGATAGGATACTAACATTGGCAAGAGAGAAACATCAAGTTATCTACAAAGGATATCTCATCAGGTTAACAGCAGACTTCTCAGAAGAAACAATGTGAACAAGGAACAAATGGGAAAATATATTCAGAGAGTTAAATAAAAACAACTTTAACCAAGAATGCTGTACCCAGAAAGATTACCCTTCATATCAAAAGAAAAGAGCAGAACATACTCAGATAAGCAAAACCTGAAAGAATTTACCAACACCAGATCAGCTCCCCAAGAATTTCTGAAGGAAGTATTAGACCAGGAAAACTAAATACAGACACAGAGAAATAAGAGTTAAAAAACAACTAAGAAAATGGCCAACTTAATGGTAGGGACAAGCATGGAGTTGAATCTTATCTTCCAGAATTTAAACAGAAAGACCAGACCACAACAGAAGGGAGATTAAAAACATGAGACTGAACTGGTGAAATAGAATCTTATGGTTTTTGACTAAAACATTATCGATTTTTTTCCTATGCTTTCTTTTCCAGACTTAAGGAGTTTTGTTCTTATCTTAAGCTGCAGATAGGTTCATGCACCTACCATTTGAACAGAATCCTAACCTGTTTCCTGGCTTTAAGTTTTAAGCAAAGCTCTCTTAACATGTTTTGATTTTGATTTAGTAAAGCTAAACTGATTTTCTTGAAATTAAAAAAATATTTTAAAAATGCCTATTCAATGACTGCAGTAAGCTATATAGTCTCAGCTAGGTGCTACTTTACAGTATAATTATTCTACTTAAAGTTTCATGCCTAAAATAAGTAATTTGTTCACAGATATGTACACATATATCAGCTCAACTTGCTATTGAAAGTAGTTAGATTAATTAAGATATTTTGTGAGTCAATAAAATGTGGGGGGGAAGGAATGGAAAACAACTGTAGATACCAGATACAGTGTGAGAGGTGGGTGGAAAATGGCAGAGGGTGAGAAATGGGGGGGAGGAATATATATATATGAAACAAGAAATGGAAAATTATTTGTTGATGATAACATATGTGATTAAGCTGCTATAGAGTATATTCTGAATTGGAAATCACATTTTGTATGCTGTGATGATGCTCAGTGAATGAATGTAAAATAAATAAAAATTTAAAAAATATGTCACTAATTCAATTTCACTGTTTGTTACTGGTCTATTTAGGCTTTCTATTTCTTCTTGGTTTTATCTAGGTAAATTGTGTGTGTCCAGAAATTTGTCCATCTCACCCAGGTCTTCTAGTTTATTGGTGTATAGTCACTCAATATATTCTCTTATTATTTGTATTGCTGATATGTCTGTTATATTATTGCATCTTCATTCCTGATCTTTATCTGATTCTTTTCTTTGTAATTCTTGATTAGTCTTGCTTATCATTGGTCAATTTTGTTTATCCTCTCAAAAAAGTCATTTTTTTCATTGACTTTTTGTATAATTCTTTTATTCTCTTTTAATGATAATCTTTATCCTTTCGTTTCTTCAGGTATTTCTAGAGATATTTGGTTGTTTTGGTTGTTGCTTTTCCAGTTCCTACTGATGTAAAGTTAAGCTATTTATTTGCTACCTTTCTATTTTTTTCTTGTGAACACTAATTGCTATAAACTTCTCTCTAAGGACTGCTTTCACTTTCTCTTAAACATTCTGGAGATGGGACCAGCAGTTAGCATAATGGCTATGTCGCTGGACTCCCATGTAGTCAACTGCGGTTCGAGTCCCAGACCCGGTGGCTTAAACTCACGCCGGGCGCATGTGCGTGTGTGTCCAAGATCCCAAGAGGAGAACAGAGGAGAAGGGATTGCGGCATGGCCATCCCCCCTGGGGGGGTGATTTCTTGCTTTCTGTCTCTCTGTCTTTCTCTGTCTGTCTGGCGAGCACACGCGCCCTATAGCAAAAACCTCTCCAAAAAAAAATTAAAAAAAAAGATTCTGGAGAGTCATGCATTCATTATTATTGGTTTCAATAAAAAATGTAATTTAAGTCTTAATTTCTTCAGTAGTTTTAAAGTTGTTTAAGAGTAGGTTGTTTAATTTTTATATTTTTCTGTATTTTTGAAGGCTCTTTCTTTCTTTTGTCAAGTACAAGTTCAATTTCACTGTGGTGGTGTGGCGAGCACTGCATATGGAAGCCATCTTGAGCTATCCACCATCTTGGAAACCATTAGGCTTCACTTCCTCACTGAGCAAATCCTTTCTCAGAAATCACGTGACCAACTGTTCTCCCTGGAAGTGGTTGGGTTTCTAGGCAATGGGATAGATCCACCTACATCAATGATTGGTTCATGCTGTTCTATCTCATTTGCATTTCGGGCAACCAATTGGTTCCCACCAGCTGTATATAACTCGCCATTTCTCCTCAATAAACGGAAGTAGA
>NW_006159853.1:910333-913549 GCF_000334495.1 Tupaia belangeri chinensis | reverse complement strand
GGGTGTGTGTGTGTGTGTGTGTTTGTCCCATCTCTCACTCCCTCCCGCAAGGAACCTGTTCAACAGTCCTGCGGGTCGGGACATGGTGGGAAAAGATGTTGAATATAATTTCTATACCTTTATATTTGCAAAGGCTTGTTTAGTGCTCTTTTGTGTGGTCAATCTTTGAAAATGATTCATATGAGGATTAGAAAAAAGTGTATTTTGTAGTGTTGGGTGAAATGTTCTATAAATGTCAGGGCCATTTGGTTTATAGTATTAATTATTTCTATGTCTCTTGTGTCTACTTTTTGTCTAGACAACATGACCAGTTGTGACAGTGAGATGTTGAATTCTCCAAGAATTGGTGTGTTGCAATCAATCTCCCTCTCAATATCTAGCAGCTTTTCTTTTTATTAAAAAAAGTTAATTTATTTATTATTATTTTAAAATTTACTATAGGGTATGTGCACTCACTGTAGAAAGACAGAGAGAAAGTGAGAAAGCAAGCCACCAGGTCAAGGACTTGAACCATAGTCAGCCACGTGGGAAACCAGCACCCTAAGTACCACATCACCTGCTGGCTTCCTAGCAGTCTTTCTTTTACATATTAGGGTGCCATGGTATTGGGTGCATAAATATTAATAATTGCTATATCTTCTTGATGAGTTCGTCCTTTTAATACTATGTAGTGTCCATTTTTTCTCATTTTATCATTTTTATCTTAAAGTCCATTTTGTCTGATATCAGTATTGTTACTCAGGTTTTTTGTTTGTTTGTTCGTTTGGTGTTTTTTGTTGTTTTGTTTTGTTTCATTTTGTTTATTTCTGTTTGCATGGAATGACTTTTTCCATCTCTTTACTTTCAGTCTATGAATGCCCTTATCAGTGAGCTGTGTTTATTGTAAGCAACACATAAAGGGTCCCTGTTTCTTTATTCATTCACCCAATCTGTTTCTTTAATCATGGAATTCATTCTATTAACATTCACCATTATTACTAATATATTTGGATTTACCTCTGTCATTTGGTTACTCATTTTTTAGTTGATTTTGGTCTCTTATTTCTATTTACTGTCATTTAATTTTCCTGTTTTAGTATTTTCTTGAGTATTTCCTGAAGAGGTGGTTTGCCTTTGGTGAATTCTTTCAGTTTTTGTTCATGTGTTAATGATTTTATTTCTCATTCCCATTTGAAGGATAATAATGTAGATATATATAGCCTTCTTGGCAGAATTTGTTTTTCTTTTAAGATTTTAAATATATATCTCATTTTTTCCATGCCCGAATTGATTGGTCTGATGTTAGTTTAATGGGGTAAACTCTGTAAATAACTTGGTATTTCTCACTTCCCAGTTTTTTTTGTTGTTGTTGTTTTTTGTTTTTGGAGAGATTTTCGCTATAGGGCGCGTGCGCTCGCCAGACAGACAGAGAGAGACATTAGAGACAGAAATCGAGAAATCACCCCCCAGGGGGGATGGTCATGCTGCAATTCCTTCTCCTCCATTCTCCTCTCTGGATCTTGGGCACACACGCACACGCGCCCGGCATGAGTTTTAAGCCACTGGGTCCGGGACGCGAACCGCAGTTGACTACGTGGGAGTCCAGCGACATAGCCATTATGCTAACTGCTGGTTCCCGACACTGCTTTTAATAGTTGTAAACTGGTAACACTTGACAATCAAAAGTAAATTAATAGGCTAACATGTAAAAATGTATACTTTAATACATATAAAATATATAAACAATTAGGTAAGCTTGGAGCTGACCAAGATGCATAAATTAGGAGATGCAAGTGTCTATCTAAATTTTCTATATTTCTTTTTTTTACAGATTATTTATTAAAGTAAATTGTTTCATATACAATTTTTCATTTGTCATTTTGGAAGTCTTTCATTATAAAGACAATTCTTTATGAAAGCATCAGCCGTAGTGATTACTCTGGACCATCACATTGGATAAATTCAATTTCTTCTTGAGACACCAGTTTCCTTCTGTATTTCTCAGGTAAAGTTTTTTTTTTTTTAATTTCTGCCATGTCTATTGGACCCTGATACACCAGCAAATGTGGTAATTTTATTTCCCTTGGAATGCTGTGAAACTGCAGAAGAATGGGATGATAGCCCTGCTGACCTCAAGGTTTCTGATACATTGGGTTTAGGATTGTTTCTTCTGTCAGGAAAACTTATTAACGGTGTATGTGGCTTCGATATCTGCACAACCCTGCTGGCAGACGCCAATCTTGCTGCCCAGAGAAGAAGCTGCTTCTGGGGCACAAGCAGGCCACAGCTATAACCTTCATTGATAATTTTTATTGTGTTGAGAAGTGTTGAGAATGAACCTTGTATGCCGACATTGCTGAGTCTTATTCATGAAAGGATGTTGCATTTTATGGAATGTTTTGTGTGTGTGTCAGTTGGTATGATCGTATGGTTTTTATATTTCTCTCAATGCGGTGTATTATATTTGTGATTTTGCATATGTTGAACCATCCTTGCATTCCTGGAATAAAGCCTGCCTGGTCATGATGTATAATCCTATGTTTTTGGATATGATCTGCTAGTATCTTGAAAAAAATTTTTGCATCTATATTCATCAGAGATATTGGTCTATAGTTTTCCTTCCTTGTTGGTTTTAAGGTTAGGGGTGAAAGAAGCTCTATAGAATGAATTTTGGAGTTTCCATCCTTTTGGATCTTTAGAAGTAACTTGAATAGAAAGAAGGTTAACTCTTCTTTAAAAGGATTGTAGAATTCAGAGATGAAGCCATCAGGATCAGCGCTTTTTTTGTTGGTAGGTTGTTTGTGATTAAATCTCATTGCTTGCTATTGGCCTATTCTGGCTTTCGATGTCCTTCTGACTCAATTTTGGGAGATTATATGTGACCAGGAATTTGTCCATGTGATCCAGGTTTTCTTTGTTGGCACATAGTTGTTCATAGTATAATCTAATGATATTTTGTATTTCTATTATGTTTTAATTTAAATTTATTTATTTGCATTCATTCACTGTACATCATTACAGCATACAAAATGAGATTTTCCATCCAGAGTACACTGTGTATTGTTTCAATCAAGCACATCAACAAACAGGTTATTGTCAGCAAATAATTTTCCATTTCTTGTTTTCTGTATGTTTTGCTTCCCCCCCCCCATCCTTGATTTCCTATCTCTTACCCTCTGCCATCTCCCACTCTCCTCCCACACTGTCCCTGGTATCTATGTTTGCTTTCTTTATGGT
>NW_006159853.1:906952-909288 GCF_000334495.1 Tupaia belangeri chinensis | reverse complement strand
TAGTTTCTCTTCTACGTCTGAGATTTTATTTTCTGAATGATCTAGTCTGCTTTTAATATTTTCAAGGGAGATTTTGACTTCTTGTATTATAGACTTCATCTGTAACAGCTCCGTTTAAGTCTTTTGTATAGTGTGTAATTTCTTTTAGATCTTGCAAGAATTTCCTCATCTCCTGGAACTTGTCAACTTTTTTCTCCTTTCTCTTTGGCAGTTCATTATCTCTTCTCTTCCATCTATGTTAGCTTCAACATTATGAATGCTTTAAATTCCTTATCAGGCATTTCCATTATTTTCACCGAACTGCTTGTGGATGAAGAAGAGTTACTCTTTTACCTTGTAGAAGAGGTATTTTCTTGCTTTCCCATCTTTCTCGTGATCTGGCGGTGATTTCTTGTCATCTGATGGATGGTATGTTTCTTTCAGATTCTTGAAGTTCAGTCTGAATGTTCAGGAGCAAGCAGACAGAGATGATCTAGAATCTCTTTGCCTTTATGTTGTGATCGCTGGTGCAGAAGATTCAATAGATATTGAGGAATGTTTTAACCCTTATGGTATTTGGATGTTTAGCTACAGTGCCCTTAGATCCGTCTAAAAACACATTAAATGGATATTGGAGAGTGGAGAGACAAGAAAAAGGAAAGTGAAAAAGAGAGACAAACAACAACAAAAAGAGAAAAAAATTATAATTACTGTTTTTCTTTTTTTAAATAAAATCACAAAATAGAAATACCTAATTCACAGGTGCCATGAGGAATCTTCTTCTGAAGACCTGGCCTCTCCTGCCTGGGTGGGAGGACCAGAGAGCATCATTAACAAGATGAAAGGTGGAGCTGAGAGCAAGAGAAAAACTTTATCTTTAAAAAAAATGTAAAAAGGAACAATGACCAAAAAAATGGGAAGACAGAAGCAGGGAGAGACAGAGACAGAGATAAAGAAACAGAGATAGAAGGCTAGGGGGGCAGGTCCCTACCATGCTAGCTTGTTAGCTGGAGGCTGAATTATCAGTAGAAAATCTTCATTTCTCATGTACCCTGAAATGCCTAGTTTGCAGGAGCCATGAGGAATCTTCTTCTGAAGGCCTGGCCTCTCCTGCCACACTTGTTTGTTTGCTGGAGGCTGAATTATCTGTAGAAAATCTTCATTTCTCGTGTGCCCTGAAATACCTAGTTCACAGGAGCCATGAGAAATCTTCTCTCTATTATTTTTATTTTTATATTGTCTGCTTTATTGTGAATTTGATTTATCTTGTACCTTTCTCTCTTCTTAATTAGTCTAGTTAGTGGTGTGTCAATTTCTTTTTTATCTTTTCAAAGAGTCAGCTTTTACTTTCATTTATTTTCTGTATAATTAATTTATTTTCTATTTCATTTATTTCTTATTGTATCTTTATTTCTTTTCTCCTGGATTTTTTTTTTTGATATTTGTTGTTGCTTTTACAATGCTCTGAGACATAATGTTAAGTTATCCATTTGGCAATTTTCCATCTTTTTCTTAAGTGCATTAGTTATTGTATTCTTCCCTCTTACGACTGCTTTTGTGGTGTTCCAAATATTATGGAAAGTCCTGTACTTATTATCATTGGTTTCCATCAATCTTTTGATTTCAACCTTAATTTCCTCAGTAGTTGTGAAGTCCTTTAAGAGTAAGTTATTTAGTTTCCATGTATTTGTGTATTTTTGAGGGTTTTCCTGGGATTAATATCAAATTTAATTCTTTAATGGTCGGAGAAGATGCTGGATATAATTTCTATGCCTTTGAATCTATAAAGGTTTGTTTTGTGCTGTATGAGGTGGTCAATCTTCAAAAAGGTTGCATTGCATATGGGGGTGAGAAAAAAGTGTATTTCGTTGTTTTGGTGTGGAAGGTTCTATAGAAGTATGTTAAGACAATTTGTTTTATGGCATCATTTGGATCCTATAACTGCTTATTTTTTGTCTAGATGATCTGTCCAAAGGGGATAGTGGGTAGTTGAGATCAACAATTATTGTGTTGCAGTCTATTTCTTCTTTTAGATCTAACATTCTTTCCTTCACATATTTGGGTGCTCCTGAGTTAGGTGCATAGATATTTATAAGCGTTTTGTCTTTTTGATTAATTAACACTTTTACTACTGTATCATGTCCATCTTTGTATCTTCTATGAGTTTTTTTTTTTAATTTTTAAAATTACATTTAATCATATATATCTTTACAGAGTATGACATTTCTTTTTTTATTTTTGAGAGGTTTTTTTTTGCTACAGGGCACATGCGCTTACCAGAAAGATAAAGAGAGATGGAGAGACAGAAAGCGAGAAATCACCCCCCCCCCAGGGGGGGATGGCCATGCTGCAATCCC
>NW_006159853.1:900484-906923 GCF_000334495.1 Tupaia belangeri chinensis | reverse complement strand
CCAGCGTGAGTTTTAAGCCACCGGGTCCGGGACGTGAACCGCGGTCGACTACGTGGGAGTCCAGCGACATAGCCATTACGCTAACTGCTGGTTCCCAGAGTATAACATTTCTTTACCATGCATATCAGACAAGAAAAAGACATTACTATCCATGTCATTATAATTAAATAGCTTTTATTTTTTTCAGATTAAATTTATTATTGCTTATATTGTCATTACTGTTATTTTAAACATTCAATCACTATACACCATTTGACTTCTCAAGAGAAATTGTCCAACATGAAATACTTCTCAAGACATTCCAGTTGAGAATACTATACATGTTACCATCAACAGGTAATAAACCATTTCTGTGTCCCACAAATGACATGTCTCTCTTTTTTTCCCTCATGCTATACTTCTCTATACTCTTCCCTATCCCCACATTCCACATTATCTTCAGCATTCATAACTATTTTTTCTGCTTTTATGCCCTCCAATATTTCAATCTCTACCATAGAGTGCAGTCGGTATATATTAAGTGAATAGATAGAATATTTTTCTTTCATAGCCTGGATTGCTTCAGTCACCAATAAATCTTCCACATTAGACAACTATCTGTCAAATACCAGGGTCTTGTTTGTTTTTATAGCTGAATAGTATTTCATAGAGTATACATGCTGCACTTTTTCAATCCATTCATCTGTTTGTGGACATTTAAATTGGTTCCATGCCTTAGAGATAATGAATAATGCTGCAATGAACATTGATGTGCATGTGCTTTTCCCACTGAGCATTCTCCTGTCCTTTGGGTAGATACCCAGAAGTGGGATGGCTGCACCCAATGGCAGTTCTATTTGTAGATCTTTGAGGAACCTCCATATTGTTTTCCATAGTAGCTGGAGCAATTTACATTCCTACCAATAGTATAGGAGAGTTCCTCTTTCACCACATCCCCACCAACACATCACTTTTTGTATTTTTAATCTTCACCGTTCTGACAATGGTTAGGTGATATCTCCTTGTGGTTTTTATCTGCATCTCCCTTATTATGAAGGATGTTGAGAATTTCTTCATATGTTTTTTGACTGTTCATATATCTTAGAAAGATTTTTGTTCAGCTCATTTTCCATTCTTTGAATTGGGTTAATCATTTTTTTTTGATAAGCCTCTAGATTTCCCTGTGTCTTCTGGTTATCAGTCCCTTATCTGAGGCATATTTTACAAAAATATTCTCCCATCCTTAAGGTTGTCAATTCACACTAATTACTGTGTCCTTTGCTGTGCAGTAACTTCTTAATCTGATATAGTCTCACTTGTCTATTTTAGGGATTATTGCCTGTGCTTTGGGAGTCTTATTTAAGAAATCTTGGCCTTTCTCCATGTTTGCCTTTCTCCATGTCTCCCAAAGTTTCCCAGTGTTTTCCATCAGTAGTTTTATAGTTTGAGGTATTAGGTTCAGAACTTTGATCCATTTTTGTTGATTTTTCTTTTTGGAGATGTTTTTGCTATAGGGTATGTGTGCTCGCCTGAAAGAGAGAAAGAGATACAAAGTGAGTAATCAGCTCCCCCAGGAGGATGGCCACACCACAATCCCTTCTCCTCCATTCTTCTCTTGGGATCTTGGACATGCATGCATATGTGCCCAGTGTGAGTTTAAGCCACTGGGTCCAGGGCTTGAACTGCGGTTGACTATGTGGGAATCCAGTGACATAGCCATTATACCAACTGCTTGCCCCAATTTTTGTTGATTTTGTTAATGGTGAAAGATGGGGATTCAGTTTCATCTTTCTGCAGGTGGATATCCAGTTTTTCCAGCACCATTTGCTAAAAAGATTTTCCTTTTTCCAATTGATTGACCAGTATCCTTTGTCAAAAATCAGTTGACTGTAAGCTTTGGGGTTTATTTGGAGGTCTCTTTTCTATTCCATTGGTCCACTTGTCTGTTTTTTTTGTGCCAATACCATGCTGTTTTGATTATCAAAGCTTTATTGTATATTTTGGGGTCAGGGGGTGATATGCCACCCACTCCACTCTTCTCGTGCAGGATTGCTTTGGCAATATGAGGTCTTTTATGAATCTAGACAAATCATATGTTTGTCTTTTCTAGATCTGTGAAGAATGTCTCTGGCAATTTGATTGGGATTGCTTTAAATATGCAGATTATTTGGGTAGAATCACCATTTTGATTCTATTAATTCTTCCATTCCAGGAACATGAGATGTCTTTCCACTTTTTGTGTAAATTTCAATATATTTTTTTAAGATTTTTATAGTTTTCTTTGTTAAGGTCTTTGACTTTCTTAGTTAGATTTATCCCTAAGTATTATACATTTTGTGGCTATGGTAAAAGGGATTCATTTCTTTAGCTCTACTTCATTCAACTTGTTGTTCATATATAGAAATGCTATAAACTTTTGAATGTTGATTTTGTATACTGCCACTTTAGTGTCTTCATTTATTACTTCAAGAAGTTTTTTTCACGTGAACTTTTGGGTCTTCTAAGTATATTACCATGTCATCTGAAAATAAAGATTATTTTCAACTCTTCTTCACCTATTTGAACATCTTTTATATTATTCTCTTTTGTGACTGCATTTTCTAAGACTTTCCAGCACTATATTAAAAAGCAGTGGAGAATAGGTATATGTTATTCATATATGCCTTTGTCTGTTTGAGGAATGACCCTTCTATACCAATCTTGCTGAGTCCTTTTTTAAATTTATTTTTATTTTTTTTACTTTTACAATTTTCCACAAACATTTACTTTACATATCAGAAAAATTTAACTCATACTCCATAGTTCCTTTACATATCAAAAAAATTTAACTCATACTCCATAGTTCTTATTTAATAAATAACTTTCAAAATACTGAATTTTAAAGATAATGTTCAAAATATTTCTTATAATTTTATATAATTTTGTGACTCTCTAACAACAGAAACAGTATGGTTTTAAATATTTTTGAGAAAATATTTGCATGGTAACTACTCAAATTATTGAAAAGCAAACGCCCAGCACAGTACTCACATATTAACCTTCTCAATTCAGTCCTGCCCAAGTATTCTGTGATATACCATCTGCTAGCAAAGATCAGAAGGGATTTTGTGTTTTATCAAATGTTTTCTCTGCATCAATTGAAATTATCATGTGGTTTTTATCTTTCTGGCAATTTGGTGTATTATATTTATGTTCTTGCATATGTTGAACCACCCTTGCATCCCGGGAATAAAGCCTACCTGGTCATGATGAATAATCTTTTTTATATGTTGTTGGATATGATTTGCAAGTATCTTGTTGAGAATATTTGCATCTATAGTCATCAGAGATGTTGGTCTGTAGTTTTCCTTTTTTGTCATGCCTTTACCTGCTTTGAGAGTGAGGTTGATGGAGGCTTCATAAAATAAATTTGGGAGGTTTCCTTCCTTTTGGATCTTTAGAAATAATTGTAGTAGAATGGGGCTTAACTCTTAAGAGTTTTGTAGAAATCAGAAGTAAAGGCATCAGGACCTGGGCTTTTCTTTGTAGGGAGGTTATTTATTACTGATTCAATCTCATGGCTTGTTATTGATTTGTTCAGGTTTTCTATGATCTCCTGATTCATTCTTGGTAGATTACATACATCCAGGAATTTTTTCATCTCCTCCATGTTCTCTTGTATTTTTTTTTTTTTTGCATATAGTCACTCATAGTATACTCTAATGATGTTCTATTTCCATTGTGTCTCTTGTAATGATGCCTGTTTTATTATGAATTTGATTTATCTGGCTTCTTTCTTTCTTTTTCTTTATCAGTCTAGCTAATGGTGTGTCAATCTGGTTAATCTTTTCAAATACCAGCTTTTGCTTTATTTTCTGTATAGTTAATTTCTTTCTATTTCATTTATTTTTACTTAAACCTTTATGATTTCTTTTGCCTGCCTTTTTTTTTTTAATTCCCTGAGGCATGATGTTAGGTTGTCTATTATCCACCTTTCCACCTTTTTCTTATGGACACTAATTGCTATAAATTTCCCTCTTATGAATGCTTTTGCCTTTTCCCATAGATTATGGAAATTCATGTACTCACTATCATGTGTTTTCATACATTTTTAAATTTCAGATTTAATTTTTTGGTAGTTAAGAAGTCATTCAGAAGCAGGTTGTTTAGTTTCCATGTGTATGCATATTTTTGAGGGTGCTTCTTTAGGGTGTTGAGTTTAATTCCATCATGATCAGAGAAGATGCTGGATAGTTTCTATGCCTTTGGGTTTGTAGTCTTGATTTGTGTCTTATCATATGGTCAATCTTAGAAAAGGTTCCATGCTGGAGTGAGAAAAATATATATTTTGTGGTCTCAGGGTGGAAAGTTCTATAGATGTCTGTCAAACCCATTTGATCTATAATATCATTTATGTCCTGTATCTGTCTGCTTATTTCTTGTCTACAAGATCTATATATGGGACCAGCAGTTAGCGTAATGGCTATGTTGCTGGACTCTCATGTAGTCGACTGTGGCTTGAGTCCCGTATCTGGGGACTTAGAATCACGCTGGGGGTGTGTGCTTGTGTGCTCAAGATCCCGAGAGGAGAATGGAGGAGAAGGGATTGCGACGTGGCCATCCCCCCTGGGGGGTGATTTCTCGCTTTCTGTCTCTCTGTCTCTGTCTGTCTGGAGAGCACACGCGCTCTATAGCAAAAAACAGAAAAAAAAATCTGTATAAAGGAGATAATATGGTGCAGAGATCCCCAACAATTAATGTTGCACCCTATCTCTCCTTTAGCTCAACAGTCTTTCTTTCACTTATTTAGGTGGTCTTGAGTTAGGTGCATAAATCGTTATGCATTATGTCTTCTTGAAAATGTAGCCCTTTTACTACCATATAATGCCCTTCTTTGTCCTTTCTTACAGTCTTATTTTGAAGCCTATTTTGTCTAAAGTCAGTATTGCAACTCCCACCCTTTTTTTATTTCCATTTCCATGGAATATCTTTTCCTAGCCCTTCACTTTTAGTCTATGTATCTCTTTATCCATAAGGTGAATTTCTCATAGGCAACTGATAGAGGGTTTCTGTTTTTTGTTTGTTTGTTTTTTTTTTTTTATTTAACCACTCTGTCTCTTGATTGGAGAATTTAGTCCATTAATATTAAATGTTATTATTGATATTTTTTACATGTTCCTATCATTCAGTGAGACATTTTCTTGTTGTTTTTGTTCTCTTATAATGATTCTGACTTTTTTGTTTTCTTGGTATAGCACTCCCTTTAGAATTTATATTCTGGAGTTGATAAATTCTTTCAGGTTTGTTTATCTGAGAATGTTTTTATCTTCCTTTCATACATATGAAGGAAAATCTTGCAGGGTATAGTATTCTTGGTTGAAATTGTTTTTCATTTAACACTCTGACTATATTCCCCTCATTTTTTCCTTCCTGCATTGTTTCTGAAGAGAGATCTGATGTTTGTCTTATGGGTAATCTTTATGAGTAACTTGACATTTCCCTCTTGCCAATTTTACTATCTTGTCTTTATGATTTTGGCCATTCTGGCTATGATGTGCCTTGGAGAGTATCTCCATTTTTCATATGTCATTTAACTATTCATATGTCATCTTTAGAGAGGGTTTTTTTTTCAACTCATTCTCCCATCTTTTAATAGGCTTGATTGTCTTTTTCCAGAACAGCTGCTTGAGTTTCGTCTTAATTCTGCTTATCAGTCCTTTATCTGATGCATAGTTTACAAAAATATTTTCCCATTCTAAGGGCTGTCTATTCACACTAATCACTGTGTCTTTAGCCATGCAGAAACTTCTTAGTCTGATGTAATCCCACTTGTGTATTTTGGGGATTATTGACTGTGTATTGGGAGTCTTATTTAAGAAGTTTTTCCCTACCACAATGTCTCCCAGAGATTTCCCGGTGTTTTCAAGGAGAAGTTTTATAATTTGAGGTCTTATATTTAGATCTTTGATCCACCTTGACTTGATTTTTGTCTGAGGTGAGAGGTAGGGGTTCAGATTCATCTTTCTGCAAGTGGAGATCCAGTATTGCAAGCACAATTTACTGAAGAGGCTTTCCTTTTCCCACTGGGTTGACTGGTACTCCTTGTCAAAAATCAGTTGACTGTATGTTTGAGCACTTATTTCTGGGGATTCTATTCTGTTCCATTGGTCCACCTGTCTGTTTCTGTGCCAGTACCATGCTGTTTGATTACCATAGCCTTGTAGTATATTTTTGAGTCAGGGAGTGAGATGCCGCCCACTCCACTCTTCTTGTGCGGAACTGCTTTGGCAATACAGTGTCTCTTATGATTCCAGACAAACTTTATGATTGTCTTTCCTAGATCTGTAAAGAATGTGCCTAGTACTTTGATTGGCATTGCATTAAATAGGTAGATTAATTTGGGTAAAATTGCCATTTTGATTATATTAATTCTTCCAATCCAGGAACATGGGATGTCCTTCCACTTTTTTGTGTCATTTTC
>NW_006159853.1:887537-897788 GCF_000334495.1 Tupaia belangeri chinensis | reverse complement strand
CTTTGTTTCTGGCTGTTTTCTTCTTTTTTTTTTTTTTCTTTTTTGGAGGGAAGTTTTTGCTATAGGGTGCATGCTTTCGTCAGACAGACAGAGATAGACAGAGAGACAGAAAGGAAGAAATCACCCCCCAGGGGAGTTGGCCATGCCACAATCCCTTCTCCTCCATTCTCCTCTAGGGATCTTGGGCACGCACGCACACACGCCCGGCGTGAGTTTAAGCCACTGGGTCCGGGACCTGAACTTTGCTCGACTACCTGGGAGTCCCTGAACTTTGCTCAACTACCTGGGAGTCCAGCGACATAACCATTACGCTAACTGCTGGTCCCTCTGGCTGTTAGTTCTTTAGTTTTCCTGGAACACTGCTTTCCTCAGGGTTTCTTGGAGAGCTGGCCTGGTGCTGGCCCATTCTTTCAGGTTTTGTTTGTCTGAGAAGGTTTTAATCTTTTTTCCCATATGAAAGATAATCATGCAGGCTGCAATAATCTTGGTTTAAATTGTTTCTCTCGGGACCAGCAGTTAGCGTAATGGCTATATTGTTGGACTCCCACATAGTCGACCACAGTTCGGGTCCCAGACCCGGTGGTTTAAACTCATGCTGGGCACTTGTGCATGAGTGCCCAAGATTCCGAGAGAAGAATGGAGGAGAAGGGATTGCGGCGTGGCCATTTCTCTTGCGTGGTGATTTCTCGCTTTCTGTCTCTCTGTATCTCTCTGTCTGTCTGGTGAGTGCATGCGCCCTATAGCAAAAACCTCTCCAAAAAAAAAAAAAGGAATAAAAAAGAAATTGTTGCTTTCTTAACATTTTCAATACATCTTACTATTCTTTCCTGGCTTGCATTGTTTACGTTGAGAAATCCAGTGTTAGTCTGATGGGGTGAACTTTGTAAGTCAGTTGTCGTTTCTCTCTTGCCAGTTTAATATCTTATCTTTATCTCTGGTATTTGCCAGTCTGGCTATGATATGCCTTGGGGAAGATATTCTTGGTTTGATTCTTTTTGGGGTCCTTTGTATTTCTTGGGTCTGGATGCTTGAGTGCCTCTCTAGACTTGGGAAATTTTCTTCCAAGATTTCATGGAATAGGTTTTCCATGCCCTTATTAGTTTCTTCATCTTCTGGGATACCAATTATTCAGATGTTAAGACGTCTAATGGAATCTAGTATTTCTCGTATGTTATCCTCATGTTTTTTTTTTGTTTGTTTGTTATTTTCTCTATCTTTTTGGTGGTTTTCTCTAGGTCAGAAGTTTTATCTTCTACATCAGAGATTCTATCTTCAGCATGGTCTAATTGACTTTTAATACTTTCTAGAGAGTTTTTGATTTCCTGTAGTACAGACTTCGCCTCTAATAATTCCATCTTATTCTTTCTTAGCATGTCCATTTCTTCCTTCATATCGTGGAAGGACTTTCTCATCTTTTGTAGTTCATTGTCTCTTTTCTGTTCTAGCTCATAGTATTTGTTCAACATGAATGTTCTAAATTCTATCTCCGACATTTTGGTAACATACTCTATTTTTTCAAGAAAATGTAGGGAGTCACTGTGTTCTTTTGATGGGACATATATTCTGCTTTATTCAGACCTGAGGTTCTTCTTCTACTAACCATTGGAATATGTGTTCCCTTTGAAATACCTTTTAAGAGAACTTTTCCTTGAATAGGGACAAATGTGTTTCCTTTCTGCTGTGGAATGAAGATGGCCAAAGTCTCTCTTCTATTGTGTTTAGCAATGTGATCCAAGGAAAAGTATTAATTTCAGGGATACAAAGAAAAGTATCTCCTGTTTTGCAGGTGGTTCAGTGAAAAGGAGGATCCCAGAGAGCCTTGAAATACTAGAATATTTCAGAACTGTAATTCTAGACCTATCTAAACCGCCAGGGATGCTGCATATAAAGGAAGTGAGGACCAAATAAGTGGGAAGAAAATAATAAGGAGAATATTGTGGGGTCTATGTTGGGCTGATGGCATTCCTATATGGTAATGAGAAGAGAGAAATTTACAAATGAAAGAAGAGAGAAGGAGAGAGGGACAAAAAGTGTACCTGGCTGACAGAGAGAGGAGTCTCTCCCTTGGGGGTCCTGGGGCTGCAGCTAAAGTGGGAAGTCCTCTCTCAGAGTTCCTGGCCCAGAGGTCGGAAGATGGGAGTGGGGTGTCTGTAGGGCTGAGGACGTTCCTATGTGGTAATGAGAAGAGAGAAATTTACAAATGAAAGAAGAGGAGAAGAAGAGAGGGAAAAAAAAGTGTACCTGGCTGATAGAGAGGGAGGGGTCTCTCGCTTAGGGATTCTGGGGCTGGAGCTAAGGCGGGAAGTGCTCCCTCAGAGTTCCTGGCCCAGGGGTTGGAAGATGGGAGTGGGGTGTCTGTAGGTCTGAGGGTGTTCCTGGCTGACAGAGAGAGGGGTCTCTGGCTTGAGGGTCCTGGGGCTTGAGCTATGGTGGGGAGTCCTCCCTCAGGGTTCCTTGCCCAGTGTTTGGAAGATGGGAGTGGGGTGTCTGTAGGTCTGAGAGTGTTCCTGGCTGACAGAGAGCAAGGTTTCTGGCTTGGGGGTCCTGGGGCTGGAGCTACGGAGGTAGTCCTCCCTCAGAATTCCTGGCCCAGTGGTTGGAAGATCTATATTTATTGACGCATTATTCATGATTGCTAAGGCATGGAACCAACCCATATGTCTACAAACAGATGCATGGTTTAAAAAAGTGTGGCACATATACTCCATGGAATACTTATTCAGCCATAAAATACAACAATACCCTCTCATTTGATACAAAGTGGATGAATATGAAAGATTTATTGCTGAGTGTAACAAGTCAGGCTATAAAACAGAGACTTTTTATAAAGAATTATTTTATTTCATTTTATTTATTTATTTAGACCAGAGAGGGACTGAGAAAGAACAAGAGAGAGAAAGAGAGAGAGGGAATTTGAGAAAGCAAGCCGCCAGACCTGGGATTTGAACCATTGTCAGTCATGAGGGAGTCCAGTACCCTTACGCACCAAGCCACCTGCTGGCCCTGAAACAGAGCCATTTTTTGTTTCCACTTAATATAAACCAACTGTCCACACTCTATGATAGACACTGAAATACTGAAGGACATAAAAGCATTGAAATTTGTTATGGACACTAGGGAAAAAGTGGAAGGAGCTAGGAGAGGGGAAGAGTGTACAAAAGGAAATCTAGAGAAAAAAAACCATCAACATCAAGAGGTAAGACATTTGTGGGACACAGATATGGTTTATTACCTGTTGATGATGACCTGTACAGTATTCTCAACTAGGTTAGTCTGATGTGCATATCATACTGAGTAAAGTGTCTTTACAATCTAAATGATGTATAGTGGTTGAATGTGTAAATATCAATAAAAATAATAAAAAGAAAAAAGTCACAAAATAAGTTTTTAAAAAAAAAAAGGTCCGGTGTTAGCTTGACAGGACGGGATAACATTTCTAAATCATTTGATATTTCTCTCTTGCAAGTTTTATTATCTTGTCTTTATGTGTGGTTTTGGCCAGTCTGGCCATGATGTGTCATGGAGATTTTCTTGGGTTGATTTTGTTTGGGATCCTTTTTATTTCTCTGGATGTTTGAGTGATTCTCTAGACGTGGAAAGTTTTCTTCAAGGACTTTATGGAATAGATTTTCAATGCCCTCATTAGTTTCTTCACCTTCCAGGATACCAATTATTCAGAAGTTTGGATGCTTAATGGAATCAAATATTTCTCATATATTATCTTTTGTTTTTGGTTATTTTCTCTATATTTTTGGTGTATTTTTCTAGGTCAGCGGTTTTGTCTGAGATTTGAGTTTTAGCATGGTCCAACTGGTTTTAATACTTTTGAGAGAGTTTTTGATTTCCTGTATTACAGTCTTCATCTCTTACAGTTCCATTTGATTCTTATGGTGTCCATTTCTTTTTTCAAATTGTGGAAGGACTTTCTCATCTTCTGGAGTTTGTTACCTCTTTTCTGTTCCAACTCATCGAGTTTTGTCACCATCAATGTCCTGAATTCTTTTTCTGACACTTTGGTAAGTTCTTCTCCCCCCCTCCCCCAGAGATGGAGGAGAGTTATTGTGTTCTCTTGATTCAGATATATTTCCAGGTTTTTTTTCAACTTGAGACTCTCCTGTGACTTTTAGCCATTTGGTGATGTATTCACTATTGTATAACTTTTTGAAGAATGTTTCTGCAACTGGGAACTAGTTCATTTCCCTTTTGCTGTGAATTGCTTCTGTGTTAAAGTCTCTTTTGTGATGTGGTTAACAATGTGGTCTCCCAAGAGGAGTTTTCTCTCAGGTTTCTGAAGAGCAATTTCTTTCTTTCTTTTTTCTTTTTATTTTCTAGTGGTTCAGTGCTGAGTGAGAATTTCTGAGAGTCTCACAATGCTAAGATGTTTTGAGACTATGATTCTAGATCTATCTAACCCCTTTGGCGGGGTTGGGGGTGGGTTGGGGTTGAAAGGTGAGGAGAAAATGTCAATGTAAGAGGGAAGAAAATATAATATGAAAGAGGATAAAAGAAAAAGTCATGCACCTACTTTTTGGCTGAGAGGAGGTGATTTCTGAGGTTGGGGGTTGGATCTGAGGCTGATGATCAGCCCTGCCTCAGTTTCCTTGACTGGGCCTAAATTGAAGGTTTTATCCTCAAGGTCTGAGATTCTTTGTTCTGCATGGTCAAATCGTCTGTTAAATACTTTCAAGGTAGGGTTTGAATTCCTGTATTTTATTGTTCATTTCAGAAATTCTTATTGATTATTTTTTAGGGTGTCTGCACTTTTATGGAATTCCTCATTCAAGTCATGGAATGATTTTCTCATCTCCTGGAATCAATTGTCTGTTTTCTCTAGTATTTCATTGAATTTTCCTATGATGAATATTCCGAATTCTTTTTCTGACATTTCATTGTTGGTGGGAGTTATTGTGTTTCTTTAAGGGGTAGATGGTACATGGTATTATATTTCTGGGAGCTGTAGTTGATTTTTAGGCATCCGTTGAAGTGCTCACTTTTTCTTAATTTTTTTGGATTGGTTTCTTCAGTTTTATACTTATGTGTGCCTCTATGGTATGCTATAGCTCCATGTCAATTTCCCTACTTTTTTTGAATGGAAGTTCTGGAATCCACAGTGGAAATTTTGGAGTTCAGAATTTAAGAGGGATGTTTCTCTCCTTTTTTTCACTAGAGGAGGGGATGAGGTGGAGAATTCTTCCAAAGTTACAGTATCATTTGGTGGTTTGTTCCACTCTAAAACTCTCCAGCCCTGATGTGATTGTAGACTGAGCTGGGAAGGCAGAATGTGAGGTACTACCACGGGTTCTATGTCAGGCAGGAAGGATCACAGAGGGCCTCCTACCTTGTTCCAGGTAGTTGGATAGGGGATGATAGAGTGGTGAATGGCATGCCAGCTAAATGGAAAGTTTCTTCCTTCCTGTCTCTGTTGAGAATAGCATGGGGTGGAGTGGTGAGTAAAGCATAAGCCAGACTGCAGATGGCTTCTTACTTTGCTTCAGCTGGTCAGATGGGGGATGGGGCAGTGAAGAGCACACTGGCCAGATGGAAAGTCAGATGAATAGCTTTTCTCCTGCTTCTTTCTACATTCTCTGTCTTTTGCTTTCTTTAGTTTGACTATGTATCTAGTTGTGTATCTCTTTGAGTTTATTTCATGTAGAGTTCAGTGGGATTCTTCGACGTTTAAATTTTCTTTTCAATTTGGGAATCTTTGGGTCATTATATATTCATATATTTTTCTTTTCTTTTCTCTTTCTACTCTCATTCTGAGATATACTAGTACAATTTGTAGTGTCCCATAGGTACCTTAGACTTTTTCTTTTTCTTTATTCTTTCTTTTTCTCAAACTACATAGTCTCTGTTGACTTGTGTTCAGATTAGCTGATTTTTCTGCCAGTTCAAATCTGTTATTATGTTCTCTAGTCAATTATTTTTATATTTTTAAATTCCAGAATTGCTATTTGTTTATAAAGTATTTCTCTTTATATTTTGTATTTTGTGAGAGACAGTCTTCATAATTCCCTTTAGTATTTTAGACATGGTTTTCTATAGTTCTTTGAACATAGTTTGTTTTTTTAGAGAGATTTTTACTATAGGTTGCATGCACTCAACAGAAATTCAGAGAGAGACAGACAGAGACAAAAAGTGAGAAATCACACTCCAGGGGATGGCCACCCTATAGTCCCTTCTCTTCCAGTCTCTTCTTCAGATTTTGGGCACATGCACACACATGCCCTGTGTGAGTTGAAGCAACTAGGTCAGGGATCTGAACCACAGTTGACAACGTCAGAGTCCACTGACGTAACCATCTGCTGTTTCTTTTTTGAATATAATTTTAAAATCATTATTTACACATCTAATATCTGAACTTCTGCAAGGATGCTAATTTTTTTGTCTATGTATGGGTCATATTTTCCATTATTTTGCTTGTCTTACAAATTTTTGTCAAAACTGAAAATTTTAAAAAATGTAATGTGTCAATTCTGGAAATTAGATCCATTTCCCTTGGCCAGAGTTTGTAATATAATATGAAAGAGGATAAAAGAAAAAGTCATGCACCTACTTTTTGGCTGAGAGGAGGTGATTTCTGAGGTTGGGGGTTGGATCTGAGGCTGATGATCAGCCCTGCCTCAGTTTCCTTGACTGGGCCTAAATTGAAGGTTTTATCCTCAAGGTCTGAGATTCTTTGTTCTGCATGGTCAAATCGTCTGTTAAATACTTTCAAGGTAGGGTTTGAATTCCTGTATTTTATTGTTCATTTCAGAAATTCTTATTGATTATTTTTTAGGGTGTCTGCACTTTTATGGAATTCCTCATTCAAGTCATGGAATGATTTTCTCATCTCCTGGAATCAATTGTCTGTTTTCTCTAGTATTTCATTGAATTTTCCTATGATGAATATTCCGAATTCTTTTTCTGACATTTCATTGTTGGTGGGAGTTATTGTGTTTCTTTAAGGGGTAGATGGTACATGGTATTATATTTCTGGGAGCTGTAGTTGATTTTTAGGCATCCGTTGAAGTGCTCACTTTTTCTTAATTTTTTTGGATTGGTTTCTTCAGTTTTATACTTATGTGTGCCTCTATGGTATGCTATAGCTCCATGTCAATTTCCCTACTTTTTTTGAATGGAAGTTCTGGAATCCACAGTGGAAATTTTGGAGTTCAGAATTTAAGAGGGATGTTTCTCTCCTTTTTTTCACTAGAGGAGGGGATGAGGTGGAGAATTCTTCCAAAGTTACAGTATCATTTGGTGGTTTGTTCCACTCTAAAACTCTCCAGCCCTGATGTGATTGTAGACTGAGCTGGGAAGGCAGAATGTGAGGTACTACCACGGGTTCTATGTCAGGCAGGAAGGATCACAGAGGGCCTCCTACCTTGTTCCAGGTAGTTGGATAGGGGATGATAGAGTGGTGAATGGCATGCCAGCTAAATGGAAAGTTTCTTCCTTCCTGTCTCTGTTGAGAATAGCATGGGGTGGAGTGGTGAGTAAAGCATAAGCCAGACTGCAGATGGCTTCTTACTTTGCTTCAGCTGGTCAGATGGGGGATGGGGCAGTGAAGAGCACACTGGCCAGATGGAAAGTCAGATGAATAGCTTTTCTCCTGCTTCTTTCTACATTCTCTGTCTTTTGCTTTCTTTAGTTTGACTATGTATCTAGTTGTGTATCTCTTTGAGTTTATTTCATGTAGAGTTCAGTGGGATTCTTCGACGTTTAAATTTTCTTTTCAATTTGGGAATCTTTGGGTCATTATATATTCATATATTTTTCTTTTCTTTTCTCTTTCTACTCTCATTCTGAGATATACTAGTACAATTTGTAGTGTCCCATAGGTACCTTAGACTTTTTCTTTTTCTTTATTCTTTCTTTTTCTCAAACTACATAGTCTCTGTTGACTTGTGTTCAGATTAGCTGATTTTTCTGCCAGTTCAAATCTGTTATTATGTTCTCTAGTCAATTATTTTTATATTTTTAAATTCCAGAATTGCTATTTGTTTATAAAGTATTTCTCTTTATATTTTGTATTTTGTGAGAGACAGTCTTCATAATTCCCTTTAGTATTTTAGACATGGTTTTCTATAGTTCTTTGAACATAGTTTGTTTTTTTAGAGAGATTTTTACTATAGGTTGCATGCACTCAACAGAAATTCAGAGAGAGACAGACAGAGACAAAAAGTGAGAAATCACACTCCAGGGGATGGCCACCCTATAGTCCCTTCTCTTCCAGTCTCTTCTTCAGATTTTGGGCACATGCACACACATGCCCTGTGTGAGTTGAAGCAACTAGGTCAGGGATCTGAACCACAGTTGACAACGTCAGAGTCCACTGACGTAACCATCTGCTGTTTCTTTTTTGAATATAATTTTAAAATCATTATTTACACATCTAATATCTGAACTTCTGCAAGGATGCTAATTTTTTTGTCTATGTATGGGTCATATTTTCCATTATTTTGCTTGTCTTACAAATTTTTGTCAAAACTGAAAATTTTAAAAAATGTAATGTGTCAATTCTGGAAATTAGATCCATTTCCCTTGGCCAGAGTTTGTTGTTTTTATTATGATATGTTTCTGTAATAATTTTCCTGAAATAATTCTATTACATCTATATTCTTGTCATATGTGGCCTTTGATGTCTATGATAGGTTAACTTAGACATCAGCTAATGATTATACAGCTATGTTCCTAAATGTACTGAACATAAAGTCTCCTATCCTTTGCTTAAAGGCTCAGTGCTTTGCCAATTTATATTTCTACCCTAACTCTCATTTCCAGTTCATGCAGAACGTCAGGGTCAGCCTGATAAAAGTGAGTATCACCTTTTGGAGTCTGTGGTCTCCTTCCATCTTCAAAGCTAGTAACGGTAGGGTAAACCTTTTTCACATTGTGTCACTCTGACACTGACACTGCTACCTACCTCTTCCACTTTTAAAAGCCTTGGATCAACCTGGATAATCTTCCTGTTTTATGGTCAGCTGACTACCAATGTTAATTTTTTTATCTTTTTTCTAAAAATGATCTTATTGACATGTGGGTGTTACTTTTTCTCTTTCAGCAGCTTTTATGAGATGCAATTCCCATATCATGAAACTCATCTTTTGTTATTATTATTATTTATACATTCAATTGCTATACATTTTTCAACTTGTAAAGAGAATTTACCCAACATGAAATATACCTTAGACGAGTCCAGTTGAGAATACTATACACGTCATCATCAAGAGGTAATTAACCATTTCTATGTACCACAAATGTCTTAGCTTTCTATTTTTTCTCCGTAATTACCTTCCCTACCCTCTTCCCCTCTCCCATCCTCCTTCCATATTGTCTCCAGTGTCTATAACTATTTTCAATACTTTTATGTCCTCCAATCTTTCAGTTTCTACCATAGAGTATGGACAGTCGGTATATGTTAAGTTTCATCTAGTATATTAATTTCTCTTTATTCATGTAGCATAACATGTTTCTGGGTTCTAGGAATTAGGTTGTGGACATAGAGCACAAACTACGTGCATACATATTTAGAATTGTTAAACATTCAAGGTGCGTTGATAAATTTATGATCATAGCATGTCTTTATGATCTCTCAATGTCTTTAAAGTCCATTTCATCTAATACTATAATGACTACACTAGATTTGTTTTGTTAGTGTTTGTGTTGCATATACTTTTACTTTATTTATATATTTATTTACTTATTTATTTTTGTTTGAAGCATCTTTTTATTTTATTTTATTTTATTTCAATTTATTTATTTGTATTCATCCACTGTACATCATTACAGCAAACAAAATGAGATTTTCCATCCAGAGTACACTGTATATTGTCTCAATCAAGCACATCAATAAACATGTTATTGTCAGCAAATAATTTTCCATTTCTTGTTTTCTGTATGTTTTGCTTTTTTTTTTCCCCCGTCCTTGATTCCCTATCTCTTACCCTCTGCCATCTCTCACTCTCCTCCCACACTGTCTCTGGTATTTATGTTTGCTTTCTATACTGTCCTCCCCCACATTGTATTGAATTACTAAAGACCTTAATTAATCTAAATATTTTTATAGCAAACACTGGTGATACATTTCCATGAACACAAGTCTAACTTTACGCATCTTATAAAGTAGCACCTAGCTGGGGCTATATAACTTACTGCAATCATTGAATAGATATTTTTTCCCTGATACATTTTTTGGTAACTTAATTCTTTTTTTCTTTTTTTCTTTTTTTTTTTTTTTTTTTTTTTAGGGTGCTTCGCTTCCTC
>NW_006159853.1:881889-886779 GCF_000334495.1 Tupaia belangeri chinensis | reverse complement strand
GATGAGAGATCTGCTGTTAGCCTGATGGGATGTCCTTTGTAGGTAACTTGATGTTTTTCTCTTGCCAATCTTAGTATCTTGTCTTTGTCTACGGTTTTGGTCAACCTGGCTATAATGTGTCTTGGAGAAGATCTTCTTGGGTTGATTCTATTTGGGGTCCTTTGTATTTCCTGGGACTGGATCTTTGAATGCCTCTCTAGGTTTGGAAAGTTTTCTTGCAGGATTTCATGGAATAGATTATCAATGCCCTTATGGGTCTCCTCACCTTCTGGAATGCCAATTATCCTGATATTTGGACGTTTGATGGTATCGAATACTTCTCGCATATTTTTCTCTAATTTTTGTGCCATTTTCTCAGTCTTCTTGGGTGGATTTTCTAGGCCAGCCATTTTCTCTCCTACATCTGAGATTCTATTTTCTGAATGATCTAGTCTGCTTTTAATACTTTCAAGGGAGATTCTGACTTCCTGTATTATAGACTTCATCTCTAACAGTTCTGTTTGAGTTTTGTAAAGTGTGTAATTCTTCTTTTAGATCTTGCAAGAATTCCCTCATCTTCTGGAACTCGTCAACTTCTTTCTCCTTCTCTTTATCAGTTCACTAACTCTCTTCTCTTACATCTCTGTTAGCTTTGACATTATGAATTCTCTAAATTCCTTATCAGACATTTCAATGATTTTCACCGAACTGCTTGTGGATAAAGAAGAGTTACTCTTTTCCCTTGGAGGAGAGGTGTTTTCTTGCTTTCCCATCTTTCTTGTGATCTGGCAGTGATTTCTTGTCATCTGATGGATGGTGTGTTTCTTTCAAATTCTTGAAGTTCAGTCTGAATGTTCAGGGAGATGATCTAGAATCTCTTTGCCATTATGTTGTGGTCACTGGTGCAGCAGATTCAGTAGATATTGAGGAATATTTTAACCCAATAGCTTGTTTGCTGAATTATCAGTAGAAAATCTTCATTTCTCGTGTGCCGTGAAATACCTAGTTCACAGGAACCATGCCAAATCATCTTCTCTGAATCATCTATTTTTATATGATAGCATTAGAACACCTTGGTAAAATGCATAGTTTTAAAAGTTACCCTAATTTATGATAATTTTAATTTATTCATTCTGAAAATTAACAAATTGAAAACTAATATGAGAATCAAGGTGAATACTCAATGAAATTTAAACAGGATAAATTCCAGCCATAGTTAAAACCATTGCTACATTCATGAGTGCCATCAGGAAAAAATACACAGTGACATCAGAATGACAAAGTAATCACTTCTGCTGCTCTTGGGATATGTTTATAGTGAACTAATAACCAGAGTTTCTTAAGGAATTGCATCTTGGTGGCTCACTAATAGATTCTACAAATTGTTTTTAATGGACTTTCTTTGAACTGAAGAAAATAATCTGGCAAGGAAAATTTATGTTTGGAAAATAAAATAAGACTAGTAAAATACTTTTAAGAAGAAGATAAGCATAACCTGGAATCACGTAGGCATTATAAGGTTGAACTGTCCTATCAAAAAATGTGCAAAACAATTTATTAGATAAGTTACATCAATGCTTATCATGTGTATCTTTAGTTACTCAACCCTTCCATTTCAATCTGCTGATGGAAAGCTTTAGAAATGACATATATTTGATAAGTAGCTCAAATATTTGATAGCACTATCTCCTAAAAGTGACTTCAAGTTAAAACTGAGTAGGACTCTCCAGAATCTAATACATGCTTAAGTGTTCTGAAGCCAATAATACCGATATCAAACACTAATTTGCTTCTTTTTGAGTGTGTTCAATCTCATAGACTCCTATAATAATTAAACTAATTATTGTTAACAGACAACAGTGTAATTAATCATTCTTACAACTTTGGGTACAGACTACTATCTAGTAAAATAGGTTCACTTGTGATGAAAGAAGACAGTAACTGGGAACAGAAACAGTACCCATGTAATCTTTGGTGAATACTTTTATGTTTTTCCTCAGTCAGTTGTATCAAAATAACTTTTTTTTTTTTTTTGGAGAGGTTTTTTCGCTATAGGGCGTGTGCGCTCGCCAGACAGACAGAGAGAGACAGTGAGATAGGAAGCGACAAATCAACCCCTGGGGGGGGGGGATGGTCACGCTGCAATCCCTTTTTCTCTATTCTCCTCTCGGGATCTTGGGTACGCACGCACACGTGCCTGGTGTGAGTTTTTAAGCCACCGGGTCCGGGATGCAAACCGCGGTTGACTATGTGGGAGTCCAGTGACATAGCCATTACGTTAACTGCTGGTTCCCCCAAAATAACTCTTCATGAAGATGATTTCAAGTTGAACTTGTAGACAAGCTCTGTATTACTTAGTAACTGAACACTGACATGGAATCTCATGTGTTCCCTGCAACTCACTAAGTTCTTGTTTTCCTTATGGTCCCTGCTTGGTTCTAGAGACTGGTCCACTTCTGCCTTGAGATTTTGTAGACCCATGTAACTGAGGACCTGCATATCTCCTACCGAGTCTTGTCTGATGAGGATACTCAACTGCACATGAATGTTGATACTGTGTATCTGACAAAAATGACTGAGTTGCATTGGACCTGGAGAAAAAGGCAAGTAAAAGAAGTCTCTTGGGGTTGCTGCTGGTTAGGCTCATCCATCACTACGCTTCCAGCTTGATTGAAATTACGTTGGGATTTCATTTGCCTCTGTGACCCCATAGTGCTCAGATGTTCTACTTTAGCTGTGCCAATAAGTGGCTGCAGATTATTTCAACTCAGGGGCATTGGTGAGGGAGAGGAGAGTGAGTCAGCTGTCCCAGGGACTCTTGATCCTCTGAGAATTTCTTCCACAGGTCTTGGCGTTCCAGTGAGTGAGTGGCTTGTGCTGATTGGATGAAAGGTTCGTGTGGGGGATTGTGTCTCCTGGAGGATTGCACTGTATATGACAGAGATAAAGTACTAAACTCCAGGACTTGATTTGGCCAATTTCACATTGAAAAGATGGTACTGGACCCAGGCCTCATAAGTAGTTTGTCATCAAGATATAGGAACTTGTCCATTGTCATTTATTGACTGTAGAAGCATCTCATGAACAAGGAGACCATTCACATTTGTCTGATGACCACTGGCTTGACAGAGACTCATCGGATTTGAGGTGATGGACTGCACCTTTGACTGTGGCACTCGTGGTAATGCCAGAGATTGTGGTTCATTCAGCATACAGGGACTTTCTGAATGCAATCTGGGGATTGCAATATTACTCACATCATCAGAAGTAAATCCCTCCCAGTGACTACATGTTAACTGTTCTATGCAGCTCACAACTTTGCTCCACATGTTGTCAAACACATAAGCAAGGACATCCTCTTTCATGCAATAAAATGGAGCAATGGGAGGATACTCCAATTTTTGCTTCTTGGCTGCTGCTTCTGATTTCTTTCCATGAATTCTCTCTTCTATGTCTGTGTGGTCGAATGCTAGGTATTCCTCAATTATTCCTTCCAAAAAAAGTGTACAATCTCTTTCTTCTCTTTCCATTGAATGCAAGCTGGGGGATTTGGCAACAGAAGATGCTTTATGAGCATAAGATGAAAAATGTATCTTCTTTCCCCTTATACCAATATAGTAGAAACTCTTTCTTGAGACAAGATTGTTTCATGTGAAACTGAAACACCAGAAGATCTAGCATACAATATATGACCTTCACTTGGGATAATGATCTGCCTACCCAAAATCCTGAGGTGAGGAAAGCTAGATGTTCACTCTTGACACTCTTCTTGTAGACTCTTTGTATACATAATCAGCTTCTGCTCATACAGGAGTTCATCAATGGCTGTGAACATTGCCTCAACTTTTTCAGTGGCATTTTTATCAAGTTCCATGTCCTCAGGAGAAGTTCAAGCTGCCTTCAATGGTTATCCCTGTGCCTGTATAACTTGGAAAAGCAGATCTTGAATTCCCTGAGTCAGCTGATGTAAAAGGTGATTCTTATGTGATGTTAAACTCACTTTGGGAACTTGTATCTTTTTCATGACTGTCATTGGTAGAGGAAATTTCATTAAGTTGCTCTGGAAGGGGATGACAATTAAGAGCACGCTTTGTTATTCCTTTCAGCTCCAAGCTCACAGACACCACCTTCTGAGTGTATCTGGAGATCATCCTCCTCCTCTTCAGCCAGCCAGAGCAGGCATGTCAGGGTGGGAGTCTCTGGGTCTGGCACTCTCAATGGCTCCAGTCAGGGCCCCTCCCATCACCTACTAGCCCCATCTCACCCCATCACCTAGACTCCAGGCTGCTACCTCCCCTGTCCTTTTACTTTAAATATTTCTACAACATTATGTTTAAGGTATATTTTTTTCAGGTAACATATAGGCTTTTTCATTTTTATTTTTTATCTTTTAATTGTAACCTTATTTTAATTTCATTTAATGTAATCACTGGTGTATTTGGTTTAAGCATCCTCTTACTATTTGTTTTCTATTTGTCTCACAATCCTGTTTTCTCCATTCACTCTTTTACCTTACTTCCATCCATTCAGATTTTTTATTATTCATTATTGTTCCTTCTACTAGATTTTTTTGGAGAGGTTTCGCTATAGGGCGCATGCGCTCTCCAGACAGACAGAGAGAGACAGAGAGACAGAAAATGAGAAATCACCCCCCAGGGGGGATGGCCACGCCGCAATCCTTTCTCCTCCATTCTCCTCTCGGGATCTTGGGCATGCACACACACGCGTCCGGCGTGAGTTTTAAGCCACCGGGTCCAGGATGCAAACCACGGTCTACTACGTGGGAGTCCAGCGACATAGCCATTACACTAACTGCTGGTCCCAAGCAATCCTTCTACTAGATTTTGAAAGACAGATTCCAACATCTTTAAATTCCTTTCCTCCATTAACGTATATGTTCACCACCCTTCA
>NW_006159853.1:872162-881859 GCF_000334495.1 Tupaia belangeri chinensis | reverse complement strand
TGGTTATGGGGCTAGATTTCCAAATATCAGACTGCAGTTTAAGTCCCATACCTGGTGGTTTGTTTTCTCACTTTCCCTCCCCCACCTCTCTCTCTGAGTTTATGTGTTCTATAGCAAATTAAAAATATAAAAAATAAAGTGAAATAGTTAAAAAAAACAATTGGAGTCTTCTATGTTCCTTTAATCTGAACTGTGTTTATAATTTGCTTTAGGAATAGAATATAGCAGAAAAGGATCTTATGTCAATTCTGGGCTTAGTTTTAGACTTTTTAGACTTTTCTCTAGTGGAAGTCCATCACTATATAAAGACTTGACTAACATGGGACAACATATTGTGATGAAGTCCAAGATATTCCCATAAAGTGGCTACATGTAAGATGACTGAAGAGACAATAGACAGCAAGACCACATCCTCACACATGAAACTGCTGTCAACACTTTCCTGTGACCTCGTAAAGAACAGCTAAGTCATTTCATTAAAATCAACAGATACTCAGCAAGATTGACATAGGAACATTTCTCAACACAAGAAAAGCCATATATAAAAAATTCATACCTAGCACCATATCGAATGGGGAAAAGCTCAAACTTTTCAACTAACAACTGGAAGAAGACAAGGTCGTCCACTTTCTCCACTCTTATGCAATGTAGCACTGGAAGACTTAGCCAGAGCAATCAGAAAAGAGAATAACATAGAAGATATTCAAACAGGGAAAGAAGAAGTGAAATCATTTCTATTTGCAGATGACATGATTATATACATAGAAAACACAAAAGATTCCTGGAAGTAATAAATTAATAGAACAAAGTGGCAGGATACAAAATGAGCATATAAAAACCTATAGCATTTCTATACATTAACAATGAGCAGACTGAGGTAGAATTGAAGAAAGCAATTCCATTTACGATAATCAGAAAAAATATAAGATACCTAGGAATTAACTTAACCAGAGAAGTAAAATAAAAACTATATATATTTTTTAAAAATTGAAAATAACACAAAAAAGTGGAAAGACATTTCATATTCCTGGATCGTGACAATTAATACAATCAAAATGTCAATTCTACTCAAGTTAATCCACATATTTAATGCAATCCCAATCAAATTACCAGATACATTCTTCAGATTTAGAAAAAAAAATCATAGAATTTGTCTGAAATCAAAAAAGACCCTGTATTGTCAACAGAAATTCAGCACAGGAAGTGTGGAGTAAAAGGCATCTTACTTCATGACCTCAAAATATATTACAAGATTGTGATAATCAAGAGAGCATGGTATTGGGACAAAAACAGGCGTGTGAACTAATGGAACAGAATACAAACCCAAGAAATAAAACATATAGCCAATTGATTTTTGAAAATAGCACCAGTCAATCCAGTGGGGGAAAAAGAACTTTTTAGCAAATAGTGCTGGAAAAACTGGGTTTCCACCTGCAGAAAGATGAAACTGGACTCCTACCTTTCACCATTAACAGAAATAAACTCAAAATGGATCAAAGATCTAAACATAAGACCTCCAACTATAAAACTACTGGTAGAAAACTCTTGGAGACATCAGAGTAGGCAAAGATTTTTTTAAGAGATATTTTTGCTATAGGACATGTATACTCACCAGAGAGAGAGAGCTAGAGATACAGAAAGTGAGAAATCAACCGTCCCCAGGGTGGATGGCCAAACTACAATTCCTTCTCCATTATCTTCTGAGATTTTGGGCACACACACACACACACACACACACACACACACACAGTGTGTGTGTGTTTTGGGCCGCACACATTTGGTGTGAGTTTTAAGCTGCTGGCTCTGGGACTCAAACTGTGGTCAACTACATTGCAGTCTAGTGCTGTAAGCATTATGCCAATTGCTTGTCCTGGCAAAGACTTTTAAAATAAGATTCCCAAAGCATAGGCAATAAGCCCACAAGTAGTGAAGTGGGATTACATCACCTTAAAAAGCTTCTTCACAGCAAAAGAAGCAATAAGTAGAGTGAATCAACAACCCTTGAAATGGGAGAATATATCTACAAACTATGCCTCAGATAAGGGACTGCTAACCAGAATATACAGAAAACTCAAACAGCTTACTCCCTTCCCCCCCAAATAAATTAACCCAATTCAAATATGAGCAGATGAGTTGAACAAACTCTCTATGAAGCTTATAAGCATCCAAAAAGCATATGAAAATATGCTCAACATCCCTTATTATATGGGAGATGCAAATCAAAACCACAATGAAATACCACCTAACCCTAGTTAGAATGGCTAAAATGAAAAAAAAAAAAAAGAAAGAAAGAATGATAAGTGCTGGCAAGGCTGTGGATGTGGATAAAAGGGAATTCTCCTACACTGTTGCTGGGAATGTAAGTTAGTACAGCCATTGTGGAGAACAATATGGAGGTTCCTCAAAGAATTAGAAATAGAACTATCATATGACCCATCAATTCCACTCCTGGGTATATTCCCAAAAGATAAGAATGCATTCAGTTGGCAAAATACTTTAACATCCATGTTTATTGTGACATTATTTACAATTGCTAAGGCATACAACGAACTCAAATGTTTATGAACAGATGAATGGATTGAAAAAGTGTGGCACATATACGCTATGGAATACTACTCAGTCATAAAAAACAATAAGACCCTGGTATTTGACAGAAAGTGGACAAATATGGATGATTTACTGCTAAGTGAAGCAAGCTAGACTATGAAAGATAGACCTTGTATGTCCCCACTCAACATATACTGAATGTTGGAACTCTATGGCAGAAACTGAAAGATTAGAAGATATAAAAGCATGGAGAGCAATGGTGATAATAGAGACAGTGTGGGAGGAGAGTGGAAAATGGGGGAGAATGACAAGAATGGAATCAAGGAGGGAAAAAAGAAGTAAAACATTTAAGAAACACAAGAATGAAAAAATTATCTGTTGATGATATGTATGGTAAGATTTTTGACTGAACCAATACACAATGTATTTAGAATGGGAAAATTCATGTGGTATGCTATAATGATACACAGTGATTGAATGTAAAAAAAGGAAAAAAAGTAGATAAAGAGCCAAATGCCTGAACTCCAAAATTTATTTTCAGTGTTGATTATCTTTCTTACTGGTTTCTCTGTATCAAATTATAACTAAACTCCTGCTATCCTCATTCCCAGTAACTTTGCAACTATAAATGTTCATGTTGTTCTAACTCTTTTGAACACATGAGCTCTGTTTTCCCCTTTCATTAGGCTAAGTGGAATAAGCCAGATACATAATACAAGTGCTGTATGTACTTACTCATAGGTGGAATCTAAAGAATTAAGCTTACAGAGACAGAAAAACTGGAAATCAGGGTTTGGATTTTGGGGGAAATGGGGTAGTACTGCTTAAAGTGTGCAAAACTTTAAATTGTAGCATGAACATGTTCTGGAAATCTAATGTAATGCATGAGTGGTGACAGAGGTGTTAATTGATTTCATTGTGGCAATCACTACTTATTTTATATGTATATCACACTGTACATCTTGAATATATGCAATCTTTATCAGTTAGAGATTTAAATTTTTAAGCTTATTTATTCTTTCATAAATGAGAGAGACAGAGACAGAGAGAACACTTAACAGGATATTGATGTTGTGATCTACTCCCAGCTTTCATCCAGCCCTGAATCATGAGCACAAGTATGCCTTGTGTATTTAGAAAAAAGAAAGAAATCAATGGATATTGTGGAACAATTGTAAATCAACCACATCAGAATAACTTGTACCATGCCCAAGTTGCTGATCCACAGAATTCAGCCACTAACTCTTTTTAATCATGCTTTATCATCTTTAAGTATAAAGACCTTTCCAAAATAACATACAGACCCATTCACTCACTGCTCTGTTTAAGTGCCAGTCTCCTGTCTCTCTCATCATCAGTGGTGAGGTTGACACCTTTTCCTCAGGGAAGAAAAATCCATGGCTTGTTGCCTTTGCGAATAACAAAACTGTTGGAGAACCTAATGGCAAAGCTGTTGCCATTGGTATGTTTCACATGAACCCCATCAAAAGAGCCAGAATGTCTCTCTCTGTTGGTGATCACACCAATTCTTCCTAAATTAGCACCCCCAGTCACCATACACAGGTTACTAGTGTCAAATGTGATGAAATCAGCAATCTTCCCAGTATCCAAATCAATCTGAATGGTTTTGTTCACCATGATGAGTGGATCTAGGTAGTGGATGGAGTGAGCATCATAGGTCACCAGATGAAGGATTCCTTTTGTGCCTTCACATTCCTTTTGTGCTTAATTGTTCTCATTTTGCACCACTTGTACTTGGCCTCCTCAGGTGTAATATGATGGTCAGTAAAGCGATCCTTGGTGTCATAGATCAGATGGAAATTCTCTCTCCTCTTGTCAATGGTGATGACATTCATAAAACCAGCAGTGCAGGTTACGTCAGTATGGACTTTGCCATTAATCTTAATGAATCATTGCATACCAGATCTCTTTAAGATGAAATAAATATACTAAGGCATATTTAAATCTGTTCCTTAGGAAAATGATGAGAGGAAGACATTCTCTCAGTTTATAGGAAACAATGGATGGATGAGTAGCAAACACACTAGTCAATTTATCCAGCATCCAATGCTTTGGATCTACTACCTGCTCCAAATGCTTCTTATGCCATGAACCATGGCTGCACTAGAAACAGAAAGAAAAGCAGAATTTTCTTCATTATCATCATCATCATCATTATAATTATTTTAAATTTATTTACTTTTCCCTTTGACCACCTTCCCCCTCCCCCCTTTTCTGCCCTGGTTCCAAACTGTCCCTTGTATCAATTGTTGCTGTTCATGCTTTTATACTTTCCAATCTTTTATTATATATCAATAGATAACTGAAACACAGTTTTTATTTATGTTTAGTATTACTGTGCATTATTGACTTATTGGCTAATTTCTTTTGGAGGTTTCTGCCTTAGGGCATGTGCTCTTGCTGGAGAGAGAGACAGAAATGGAGACAGTGAGAAGGAAAGTGAGAAATCCCCCCCCCCCCTCCCCAAGAGGGATGGGCATGCTGCAAACCCTTCTCCTCCATTCTCCTCCTAAGATCTTGGACATGCATGCACACATGTCTGACATGAGTTTCAAGCTGCCAGGACCAGGACTCAAACCATTGTCGTCCATGTGTGAATCCAATGACACATAACTACTATGCCATCTGCTGGCCCCCTTATTGGCTAATTTTAATTTGTATTTTCTCCACTTCTCAGATAATGCAAGGGCCTTAGAACATTTTAACCTCATTTTCACCTTTCAATTTCTTAATGCTATTGGGTCTGTTATAACAATGAACCAAAGATGTTCCCTAAATGTTGACTTTTATGTTGTTTACTTCTTTAGAGCAAGTTGGTATTCATTTACTTAAGAGCACACTGGTGATAAGATGAAATGTTTGACTTACAACTAGTTAGTTCGAATATTGCCAAAACAAACAGATTTTTAGCCATTTAGATTTTTAGCTAGCTGAAGTCATTCTAAAAAGTGTAAAGTAATATCTCTGTGATTTTTAACCAGAACTTCTCTGATAATCGGTAATGTTGAGCTTTTTTTCATGAGCCTGTTGGCCATTTTTTAACACTTTTTTTAAAGCACTTTTTCATTTAAAAAAGTATTTAGAATACATAAAACAAGGCAACATTTATTCTTTTTTCTCATCCTCCAGTATGATATCTGTTGGTGGCTCCTCCACTGTTGCTCTGTTGCTCTCTGATCCAGTGTTACTATCACTGCTTTTCTTTTCTACCAGGCTGCTGACCTCCTTTTGCCCACTCTTCTTGTTCTCAAGAGTAGATGTGCCTTCTTCTCCATTCTGTTGGCTCTCTGCTGTCTCTTTAAGGTGTTCCGAGGAAACACACTTGGCATACTCTCATAGTCCTTCTTTTCTCAGACTTTGTTTGCTGATTGCTCCTCTTCAGCACTGATGCTGCTCTGACTATGGTCAGCTTTCTCTGTCACCTCCTGGCCTCTTTCCTCCTGACATTTGCGAATCTGTTCCTCTGCCTGAGCAATCTCAGTTGCAATATTCTCCATATCCACTTCTACCTCCAGAATGCACAACCTCTTAAGTTCATTGTTAAATGAATCTGTGCTTTCCAGCAATTTCAGTTCTAATCTTTGCTGATGAACCATTAAGGACTGGACCTGCTATTTAAGGACTTGCATTCTAGCTATTGTGACAACTGACTAAATATGTGGCTCCATGTTCTCACTAAGAATCTGTCTGATGAAGCAGTAGTTCCTCTGAAAGCAGGTGCTTCATGGAAAAACCATCATTATAATCACCTGAATCTTCAGCAGGCTGAAGTAAAGCTCATGTAAAGTTCTCCTTTCTCCATGCAAAACTATCTCTGTCAACTTTCTTCCTCTAAAGCAGGTTCTGCACAACTTTTTGCATTTATGTAAGCAAGATAGGTGCAGAAGTTGTGATAAGTATTCACAGATTAATTGTACTCTATCTTTTCTGCTTCTTATTTATTTAAATATTCTTGTTTCTCTTCATCAATGAGATCTCACCACATGCCACCAATTATCTGGCCAATCTCTCACAATTTCAGGTCAGGAATAGGAGTATTTACTTGACCATGGACTTTTCTGATGTACCTCCTGTAGGGCATCAGTGGCTTATCTGGTGACTTTGGGTGTTTTGGAGTCAATATCAGAGGAGGCCATGACCTGGCTGTTGGTGCCCAGGTTCTCTCTTAGGCTATAGTTGTTGTAGGTGAGATGGCTGTACAGATTGTATCCTACAAACCCTGGTTTACTGGGTATTTGTGTTGCAGGAGCAGAGGTAGAAGGTGGGGCATAAAATGGTCGATTTGACATTTGGAAGACTAAGTTCTCTTTCTTTTTTTCTTTCCTTTTTTTGAGAGATTTTTGCTACAGGGTGTGTGTGGTGTGCAACTTTTTCTTTAAACGCCTGTATACTCTTTTTTTTTCTTCTGACATTATTCTCTCTTTCTCATTCTCCACCCTGTCAGAGGCATTAGACAGATCTAGAATCACAGTTCTGAAATTCCCTAGTTTTATAAGGCCCCCTGGGATCCCCCCTGTACTGAACCACCTATGAATACGAGGATATTACTCTTCAGACACCTGAATAGAGTACACCTCTTGAGACCACATTGCTAAACACAACAGATGAGAGACTTCCACATACATTAATTCACAGATAAAGGGAAGCACTCTTGCTCCTAAGATGTATTCAAAATTGAAAATATCAGTGTATTGCAGTCTATCTCCCCTTTTAGATATAACAGTATTTCCTTCACATATTTGGGTGCTCCTGGGTTAGGCACATAGATATTTATAAGCATTATATCTTCTTGATCTATTGATCCTTTTACTACAATGTAGTGGCCTTCTTTGTCTCTTTGAACAGTTTTTGCTTTAAAGCCTATTTTGTCAGAAATTAATATCACAGCTCCAACTCTTTTTTGATCTCTATTTGCATGGAGAACCTTTTTCCACCCCTTCACTTTCAGTCTATGTAAAAAAAATTGAATACATCTTCCAATGACTAGAAGTAGAAGAGCCTCAGGTCTGAATAAACCAGGAAATATGTCTCCATCAAAGGAACAGAGTAACTCCCCTCCATCTCTCCTAAAATCTGAGGACGTTACCAAAATGTCAGATAAAGAGTTTAGAACGTTTATGGTGAACAAATTCTATGAGTTGGAACAGAAAAAGACAATGAACTTCAGGAGATTAGGAAGTATTTCCACGATATGAAAGAAGAAATGGACACCCTGACAAAGAATCAGATGGAGCTATTGGGGTCAAGTTTGTAAAAGAGGAAATAAAAAACTCCCTTGAAAGTATTAAAAGTCAGTTAGACCATGCTGAAGATAGAATCACTGATGTTGAAAATAAAACATCTGACCTAGAAAAAAACACCAAGGAGATAGAGAAAATAACAAAAAACATGAGGATAATAAATGAGAAATACTAGACTCCATTAGACGCACAAACATCAGAATAATTGGTATCCCAGAAGGTGAAGAAACTAACAGCATGGAAAATCTATTCTGTGAAATCTTGGAAGAAAATTTTCCAAGTCTAGAGAGGTGCTCAAGCATCCAGACCCAAGAAATACAAAGGACCCCAAATAGACTCAACCCCAGAAGATCTTCCTCAAGGCACATCTTAGCCAGACCGTCCAAGACCACAGATAAAGACATGATACTAAAACTGGCAAGAGAGAAATGAGAAGTGACTTACAAAGGTGATCCCATCAGACTAACATCAGACTTTTCAATGGAAAAAATGCAAGCAAGGAAATAATGGGAAGATGTATTGAAAGTGTTAAGAGAGAAACAATTTTAACCAAGACTATTATATCCTGCACGACTATCCTTTATATGGGAAAAAATGATTACAATCTTCTCAGACAAACAAAACCTAAAAGAATTCACCAGCACCAGACCAGCTCCTCAAAACACCCTGAAGAAAGTACTGTTCCAGGAAAACTAACGAATTAACAAACAGAAACAAAGGAATAAAGGCAGCTAAGACAATGGCCAACTTAAAGGTTGGGACAGATCCAGTAACATTGATAATAACATTGAATGTGAATGGATTAAATTGTCCAATCAAGAGACACAGACTTGCTGAATGGATTAAAAAACAAAAACCCTCTATCTGCTGCCTACAGGAAACCCACTTCATGGATAAAGATATACATAGACTGAAAGTGAAGGGTGGGGTTGAAAAAGATTCTCCATGCAAATAGAAATCAAAAAAGAGTTGGAGCTGTGATATTAATTTCTGACAAAATAGGCTTTAAAGCAAAAACTGTTCGAATAGACAAAGAAGGGCATTACATAGCGTAGCAAAAGGATCAATAGATCAAGAAGATATAACTCATAAATATCTATGCACCTAACACAGGAGCACCAAAATGTGTGAAGGAAAGACTGTTAGATCTAAAAGGGGAGATAGACTGCAATACACTAATTGTTGGAGACCTCAACACTGCACTTGCTCCAAACAGATCATCTAGACAAAAAATAAAGAGATAAAGGACCTAAAGGATACTATCAATCAAATGGATTTAACAGACATCTATAGAACTTTCTATCCAAAAACCAGGAAGTACACTTTTTTCTCACCCCCACATGGAACCTTTTCAAAGATTTACCACATCATAAGGTACAAAGCAAGCCTCTACAGAGTCAAAGGCATAGAAACTATACCCAGCATCTTCTCCAAACATGTGGAATTAAACTTGATATTAATCCCATAAAAAATCCTCAGGTATACACAAGTACAGAAAAACTAAGCAATCTGCTCCTGAATGACTTCACAACTACTGAAGAAATAAAGACTGAAATAAAAGGATTCATGGAAGCCAAGGACAATGATGAGTTTCCATAGATCATGGGCACGCACGCACACAGGCCTGCTGTGAGTTTTAAGCCACCAGGCCCGGGATGTGAACGATGGTCGACTACAAGGGAGTCCAGCGATATAGCCATTACACTAACTGCTGGTCCCTACATGTAAATTAAATAACCTACTCCTGATTGACTTCACAACTACCAATGAAATAAAGACTGAAATCAAAAGGTTCATGGAAGCCAGTGACAATGAGGACATGAGTTTCCATAATCTTTGGGACACTGCTAAAGCAGTCATAAGAGGGAAGTTCATAGCAATTAGTGCAC
>NW_006159853.1:867656-870831 GCF_000334495.1 Tupaia belangeri chinensis | reverse complement strand
AAATTGAAAATGACACAAAAAAAGTGGAAGGATGTCCCATGTTCCTGGATTGGAAGAATTAATATCATTAAAATGGCAATTCTACTCAAATTAATCAACATATTTAATGCAATGCCAATCAAAGAACCAGACACATTCTTCAAAGATCTAGAAAAGACACTCATAAAATTCATCTGGAACCATAAAAGACCCCGTATTGCCAAAACAATTCTACACAAGAAGAGTGGAGTGGGTGGCATCTCACTCCCTGACCCCAAAATATACTGCAAAGCTGTGGTAATCAAAACAGCATAATACTGACACAGAAACGTGGACCAATGGAACAGAATAGAGTCCCCAGAAATAAATTCCCAAACATACAGTCAACTGGTCTTTGACAAGGGTTACCAGTCAATCCATTGGGAAAAGGAAAACCTCTTCTGTAAATGGTGCTGGAAAAACTGGATTTCCACCTGCAGAAAGATAAATCTGAAGCCCTACATCTCACCTGTGACAATAATCAAGTCAAGGTGAATCACGGATCTAAATCTAAGACCTCAAACTCTAAAACTGCTCCTGAAAAACACTCATGAAACTCTGGGAGACATTGGTGTAAGGAAATACTTCTTAAATAAGACTCCAAAAAACAGTCGATAATCCCCAAAATAGACAAGTGTGGTTACATCAGACTAAGAAGTTTCTGCATGGCAAAAGACACAGTAATTAATGTGAATAGACAGCCTTCAGAATGGGAAAATATTTTTGTAAATTATGCATCAGACAAGGGACCGATGACCAGAGTACACAAGAAACTAAAGAAGCTGTTTGGAAAATAGATGATCAACCCCATTAAAAGATGGGAGAAGGAGTTGAAAAAAACACTCTTTAAAGATGACAAATAGCCAAAAGGCATATGAAAAAATGCACAACATCCCTCATTGTAAGGGAAATGTAGATCAAAACAATGAGGTACCACCTAACCTAACCCCAGTCAGAATGTATAAGATTAAAAAAAGAAAAATGATAAGTGTTGATAAGTGTTGGAGGGGGTGTGGTGAAAGGGAAACTCTTCTACACTGCTGGTGGGAATGTAAATTGGTCCAGTCACTGTGGAAAACAATTTGGAGATTCCTCAAAAATCTACAAATAGAACTAACATATGATCCAGCAATCCCACTCCTTGGTATCTACACAAAGTACAGAATTCTTCATTGGAAAAGTGTTTGCACATCGATGTTTATTGTGGCTCTATTCACGATTGCTAAGACATGGAACCAACCCAAATCCCCCTGTACGGATGAATAGATTGAAAAACCATGGCACATATACTCTTTGGAATACTATTCAGCCATAAAAACCAGCAAAACACTGGCTTTTGACAGAAAGTGGAAGAACATGGAAGATTTACTGCTGAGTGAAGCAAGCCAGGCTATGAAGGAGAGACATTTTATGTCCGCACTTAATATATACCGAGTGTCTGCACTCTATGACTGAAACTGATTGACTAAAAGATACACAAACACAAGAGATGGGTGTGAATGCCAGATGTGGTGTGTATGGAGGAGTGGGGCTTAGGGAAGGATATTTGGAGGAGGGATACAGTGGCAGAGCATCGACTGGATGGGGAGGTGTGGTGTTATCTGTTGAAGATATTTTTATCAACTGGACTGGGGAGAAATGTTCACATATTGAAATGTTCACTTCGTAAGCAAAACAATGTGATTGAATGTACATAAAAAATATAAATTTAAAAAATAGATAAAAAAGAAAAAATAAATCTCAGACATAGGAGAGAAAATTACTGACCTAGAAAAATCCACCACAAAGACTGACAAAATTGCCCAAAAATTTGAGAATAATATATGAGAAGTACTAGATACCATCAAATGTCAAAACATCTGGATAATTGGCATCCCAGAATTCATAGAGACTCATAAGGGCATTGATAATCTATTCCATGAAATCTTGCAAGTAAACTTTGTAAACCTAGAAAGGCACTAAAATATCCAGTCCTAAGAAATGCAAAGGACCCCAAAATGAATCAACCCAAGACACATTTCTTCTCCAAGACACATTAAAGCCAGACTGATCAAAACTGCAGACGAAGACAAGATACTAAGATTGGCAAGAGAGAAATGGCAAGTTACCTACAAAGGCTATCCCATCAGGCTAACAGCGGATCTCTCATCAGAAGCAATTTGAGTGAGGAAAGAATGGAAAAATATATTCAAAGTGTTAAGGGAAAAGCAATTTCAACCAAAATATGTTCGAAGTGTTAAGGAAAAAGCAATTTCAACCAAGAATGTTGTACCCAGCAAGATTATCCTTCATATGGGACAAAAAGACAAGAACATTCTCAGATAAACAAAACCAGATCAGATCTCCAAGAAGTTCTCAAGGGAGTGCTATGTCAGGAAAATTAAATGCAGACACACAGAAATAAGAGTTCAAAAACTAAGAAAATGGCCAACTCAATCATAGGGACAAGTCTGAAGTTGAATATTATATTCCAGAATTCAATCGGGAGGATCCAACTGCAACAGAAGATAGATTAAGTATGAGACTGAACTGGTGAAATAGCATCTTGTGACTTTAAAATATTGCTGCTTTTCTTCTAGGCTTTTTTGTTAGTTTTTAAGAGTTATTGTCCTGTCTTGAGCTGACAATAGGTTCATGTACCTACTGTTTGAACAGAATACTAACCTGTTTCCAGGCTTTAAGTTTTAAGCAAATTCCCTTACCAATTCAAAAGTGCTTTTTTTGAAATTACTAGCTGACCTTGCTATTGAAAGTAGTTAGATTATTTAAGAAATTGTGTGACCAATAAAATGTGGGGGGGGAAGGGGGAGGAAGGAATGGAAGACAACTATAGACACCAGAGACAGCGTGAGAAGATGGTGGAAGGGATCAGCAGTTAGCATAATGGCTATGTCGCCTGACTCCCATGTAGCCGACCACGGTTTGAGTCCTGGACATGGTGGCTTAAACTCACACCAGGCACGTGTGTGTGCATGCCCAAGATCCCAAGAGGAGAACGGAAGCAAAGGGATTGCAGCTTGGTCATCCCCCCTGGGAGCTGATTTCTCACTTTCTTTCTCTCTTCTTCTCTCTGTCTTTCTGGCAAGCGCACATGCTCTATAGCAAAAACCTCTCAAAAAAAAAAAAAAAAAAAAAAGAGGGGGGGAAACGGCAGAGG
>NW_006159853.1:865831-867410 GCF_000334495.1 Tupaia belangeri chinensis | reverse complement strand
GCTAGGTGCTACTTTATAGTATGTTCATTCTACTCACTGAGGTTTATGCCTAATATCAGACTTTTGTTCATAGATATGTATATTTCAGTTGTGTTTCCTATTGAAAATATTTAGATTAATTAAGATCTTTAGTGAATCAATTAAATTGAGGGGGAAGCCATAGAAAGCAACCCTAGGTGCCAGAGACAGTGTGGGAGGAGGGTGGGAGATGGCAGAGGGTGAGAGATAGGGAATCAAGGATGGGAATAAAAAGGAAAATATACAGCAAACAAGGAATGGGAAATTATTTTTTGATGATAACACGTATGTTGATGTACTTGATTGAGCCAATGTACAGTGTATTCTGGATGAAAAATCTTTTTTTGTATGTTGTAATAATGTACAGTGAATGAATGTAAATAAATTTAAATTAAATTTTAAAAACCTACTTGCATCTCAAAGAGTGCTAAAACAAAACAACTCCCACTTTAACCCCTCTCCAAAGAGCTTTATATTGAATTACAAAAATAGGAGAGCATACTTTAAAATTTAAATAATGCTGCATTATAAAGACTCCTAAACCTAACAATCCAAAACCAAATCAGCATCAGCATAAGCCAACATCCTTTAAAACTCTAAACAAATTAAAAAGGACTTATACACAATATAGTCCCACAGAATCCTATACAATTGCAGTATTAGAAGCAACTACTCTTTTCCCCACCACATTGAAAATTTTATTCATAAAGACTTCTCAGACACCCTCCTAAGGATACCAAGTTTTTTCTTTTTAATTTTTAAATTTTTAAAATTAATTTTATATTTATTCTTTTTTTTTGGACAGGTTTTTCTATAGGGGGTGTGCACTCGCCAGAGAGACAGAGAGAGATAGAGAGACAGAAAGTGAGAAATCACCCCCCCAGGGGGGATGGTCAAGCGTCAATCCCTTCTCCTTTATTCTTCTCTCGGGATCTTGGGCATGCACGCACACACACCCGGCGTGAATTTAAGCCACCAGATCCAGGACTTGAACCGCTGTCGACTACATGGGACTTAAGCAACATAGCCATTATGCTAACTACTGGTCCCTTATATTCATTCTTTGGGCATCATCACAGCATAAAAAATGTGACTTCCCATCCAGAATATACTGCATAGTGGCTTAATCGTACATGTTATTATCGATAATTTTCCATTTCTAGTTTCATATACATTTATGTATATACATATATATTCCCCCTATTTCTTTTTTTTTCAGAAAAGAACAAGTAAATTTAATATATATACACAAAAGTCAAGATCAGAAAGTTTCCATTTGATTTCTACTTGTACTAATAAAAACAACATTTGATTTGCTCTTTGAGCAAGTTTGAAGTTGACTCTTGGAAAAGCTAATTGTTTTATCAAAATGGTTACATAGATATGTTAAAGAGGAGAGTGTTTCTATTTTAAAAATTTAAAGACTCAAACAACAGTTGTATAAACAATAAAAGTTAATTATTTTCTGCAAAAGAATGTCATAAATTCAAGGGACCAGCAGTTAGCATAATGGCTATGTCACTGGACTCCCACGTGGTCAACCGCGGCTCCACGCCCGGAC
>NW_006159853.1:864382-865665 GCF_000334495.1 Tupaia belangeri chinensis | reverse complement strand
AATAAATAAATAAATAAACCTCTCCAAAAAAAAAAAAGAAAAGGATATCATAAATTCAAATATAAGAGACTAACATGCTTTATTTAAGATTTCCTTAGTGAGGCCTACAAGTAGTATGGTGGTTAAGTCTCTGGACCCCCACATGACTGACAGTGGTTTGAGTCCCAGACATGACAGCTTGCTTTCTCACTTTTGTTCCCTCTCTCTCTCTCTGTCTGTCTTTCTTTCTTCAGCATCCATGCACTACAGCAAATTAAAAATAATGATAATAGATTAAATTAAATAAATAATTCTTCTAAAAATATTTCTTTAGCAGGATAGATCTATGGCTTATTGAATAAGGCAGCTGAATTTCACATGGCCCAAGCCCAAAACCTGGAGGCCTGAAAAACATGCTGGGCATGTGTGCATGCATGCGTTCCCAAAATCCCAAAAGAAAGGAGAAATGAAGAATGGATTAGAACTCATTCCCCATGGGGGCACTTCTTTTTTCATCTCTCATAGTCTCTCAATCTCTCTCTGAGAAGGGTACATGCCCACTAGGAATAGAACACCTTTTTTCTTTTTATTTTCCTTTTCTTTAAATTTATTTTTTTACATTAATTCACTATACATCATTAAAGCATACAAAATGATTTTTCCATCCAGAATACACTGTATATTGGCTCAATCAAGCACATCAACATACGTGTTATCAACAAATATTTTTCCATTTCTTATGTCTTGTATATTTTGCTTTGTTTTGCCATCCTTGATTCCCTATCCCTCACCCTCTGCCGTGTCCCACCCTCCTCCCACATTGTCTCTGGTATCCATGGTTGCTTTCTATGCCTTCTCCCCCCATTTAATTGATTTGCTAATGAACTTAATTAGTCTAAATATTTGCAATAGCGAATGCAGCTGATGCATACACATCTATGAACCCAGCAGTGTGAATCTTCTTGAATGCTGAATTGTGGTCAGGGAAAACAGCTGCATTAGGATCTCTGTGGCTTGGTTTTGTGCTTTGCATTTGTTTTCACATTTATTTCAGATGAAGACCCTGCACTTTAGATATTGAGAAACATCCTCAGATTCACCCTCAGCACTGGAACTTGAGCCCAGACCTGAGCTAACCTGACTCACAGCCCCATCTGTCCCCAGTACCACTGTGAGCTTCCTAGGGACGGTGCGGTCTACATGACAGAATTGCTTCCACTACCGTGGTGGGATTCCTAGGGAGAGTGTGGTCTACATGACAGGATTGCTGGGAAGAAATCTTGGCTTTACTTTAACTTATTGCT
>NW_006159853.1:838696-858559 GCF_000334495.1 Tupaia belangeri chinensis | reverse complement strand
CTTGCCAATCTTAGTATCTTGTCTTTGTCTGTGGTTTTGGTCAGTCTGACTATAATGTGTCTTGGAGAAGATCTTGTTGGGTTGATTCTATTTGGGGTTCTTTATATTTCTTAGGACTAAATCTTTGAATGCCTCTCTGAGTTTGGAAGGTTTTCTTGCAGGATTTCATGAAATAGATTACCAGTGCCCTTATGAGTCTCTTCACCTTCTGGGATGCCTATTACCTGGATGTTTGGACGTTTGATGTTATCTAGTATTTCTCGTATATTATTCTCAAAATTTTTGGCAATTTTCTCAGTTTTCGTGGTGGATTTTCCTAGGCCAGCAATTTTCTCTTCTACATCTGAGATTCTATTTTCTGTATGATCTAGTCTGCTTTTAATACTTTCAAGGGAGATTTTGATTTCCTGTATCATAGCCTTCTTCTCTACCAGTTCCATCTGATTTTTTTGTAAAGTGTGAAATTCCTCTTTTAGATCTTGTAAGGATTTCCTCACCTCATGGAACTCGTCAACTCCTTTCTCCTTCCTCTTCTGTAGTTCATTGTCTCTCTTCTCTTCCATTTCTGTTAACTTTGCCATTATGAATGTTCTAAATTTTTTATCAGACATTTCCATGATTTCCATTGAACTGTGTGTGGATGAAGAGGAGTTAACCTCTTTCCTTGGAGGAGAGTTATTTCCCTGCATTCCCATATTTCTTGTGGTCCTGCAGTGATTTCTAGTCATCTGGTGGATGGTCGGTTTCTTCCCAAACTTGTATTTTCAATCTGAGTGTCGAGGAGCATGCAATAAAGGAAACAGAGAAAGAGAAACAACAGCAGCAACATTAACAACAACAGCAACAAACAAGAAACAAAGAGAAGAAAAAATGAAAAGAAAAACTTTTAAATAAAACTAAGAAAAATAATATTTAAAATAGTTTTAGTAAAACCCCAAAATCAGAAAACCACGTGGAGCACAAGCATGCCATGGGAGATGGCTCGATTGCAGGAGCCATGAAGGATTCTCTTCAAGGATGCCTGTTCCCTTTTGCTTCTCCTGGGTTGGGAGGGGGAGAGGGAATTATTAACAAGATAAAGGGATAGGAGGGGCCAGAAAGCCCAGAAAATGCCTCACCTTAAAAAATTCTAAAAAGCAAAAATTAAAAAAAGAGAGAAGACAGAGACAGAGACAGAGGTAGACAGAGACTAAGATAGTTACAGAGACAAGAGGCCTGAAAGGGGTCTACCTACTATACAAGTTTTGTGTGCTGGAGGTTGAATTATCAGCGGGACATCTTCATCTCTCTGTTTCACCCAAAATGGCTAGACTGCAGGAGCCATGAAGGTGTCTCTTCAAGAAGGCCTGTTCCCTTTTGCCTCTTCTGCGTTGGGAGGGGGAGAGGGAATTATTAACAAGATAAAGGGATAGGAGGGGTCAGCAAGCCCAGAAAATTCTTCACCTTTAAAAATTCTAAAAAGCAAAAATTGAAAAAAAAAGACAGAGACAGAGACAGAGGTAGAGAGAGACAAAGACAGATACAGAGACAGGAGGCTGGAAAGGGGTCTTCCTACCACACGAGTTTTGTGTGCTAGAGGCCGAATTATCAGGGGGAAATCTTTTTTTTTTTCTTTTTGGAGAGGATTTTGCTATAGGGCGCATCCGCTCACCAGACAAACAGAAAGAGACAGAGAGACAGAAAGCGAGAAATCACCCCCTAGGGGGGATGGCCATGCTGCAATCCTCTCTCCTCCATTCTCCTCTCGGGATCCTGGGAATGAATGCACACACGCCCGGCATGAGATTTTTAAGCCACCGGGTCTGGGACGCGAACTTTGGTTGACTACATGGGAGTCCTGCGACTTAGCCATTACACCAACTGCTGGTCCCAGAAATCTTCATCTCTCTGTTTCCCCCAAAATGGCTAGACCGCAGGATCCATGAAGGTGTTTCTTCAAGAAGGCTGGTTCCCTTTTGTCTCTCCACGTGAGTTTTGTGTGCTGGAGGCCATATTATCAGTGGGAAATCTTTGTCTCTCTGTTTCTCCCAAAATGGCTAAATTGCAGGAGCCATGAAGGTGTCTCTTCAAGAAGGCCTGTCTGTTCCCCCTATTTCTCACCCTCTGCCATTTCCCACCCTCTTCCCTCACTATCACTGATGTATACAGTTCTTTTCCATTCCTTTTTCTCCCCACATTTTATTGATTCACACAATATTTTAAGTAATCTAACTACTTTTAATAGCAAGTTCAGCTGATATATACATATCTGTGAATACATGTCTGACTTTAAATGTGAAACTCTGAGTAGAATGAATATACTATAAAGTAGCAACTAACTGATGCTACTACATAGCTTACTGCAGTCATTAACTAGGTATTTTTACATATAGTTTTTAATTTTAAGAAAAGCAGTTTTAGCTTTAATAAATCAAAATCAAAGAAATGCTGAGAGTTTTGCTTAAAACTTAAAGCCAGGAAACAGGTTAGGGTTTGTTCATATAGTAGGTACATGAACCTATAAGCAGCTCAAGACAAGACCAAAATTCTTAAATCCAGAAAACAAAATCAGTAATGCTTTAGTCAAAATTCAAAAGGTTCTAGACGCAGACAAGAAGCCATTATAATGCTGAATTGTGTCCTGGCATGTTCAGGGAAGCTATGCTCTAAAGTGTTAGGCTGGAGGCCTGGGCAGCTTGGATGTGGAGGCTGGTTGCCACACTACAGTCAACTGATGCAACCCAGATCTAATCTGTCATCAGACCTGTGCTGAACTCGGATCTAACCCAGATGTAGCACATGTGCTCTACTCTGCACATGTGTTCTACTCTGCACATGTGCTCTACTGTGCACACAGGACTCTACTTTGTACATGTCACCAGAGGTTACTTGGCACACTAGTCTGCTCTCCCCTTAAACCGTTACCATACATGGACTGTTTCTACCTCTAAGACACTCCCCCTCCCTGTACCCTTATAAAAATAGCTAAACCCTGCCCTAGCACATGACTTCTCTGGCCCACCTCTTCTTCTCTTTTTCGGTCAGGTCATTGAAACTTGCCCAGGAGCGCTCCCAATAAAGGCTCTACATTTCTATTTTCTTGCGTGGTCAGTCCATTGCTTGCATTTGGCATAAAACCCAGGAGTTTTGTGTCCCACAGTCCCTACGAGGGCCTTTCCCCTCCTGAACCAGGAACCGAACCCCCAACCGCCAACTAAGCACCTGCCCTGGCCTTCTGAGGGTAATTTCACCTGCTTATAGTTTCCAGGACTCAAACCTCCGGGTTCCCTGTCCAAAAAACATGGCCACATCAGAGTCCTCTCTGGCTCCTAGAGCTCAGGGGTTTGTGGAGACGTCCCAATTCCCTGTTGTCCATCCCCTGTTCTGTTCCATGAGCACATAAAGAGACTTAGGTTGCCTTTCCCTTTTCTGCTCACTTGAGTTCCTCACACAATGGATAATACTGAGTCCCTCACTGAGCCAAAGACACCCCTGGGCTGACTGCTCTGTAACTTCAACAAATTATGACTCACTCAGGATCTCCGCCTCAAGTGGCTGATATTTTATTCTACTGTGGCCTGGCCACAATATGCTTTAGACAATGGGTCTAAATGGCCTCCTGAGGGGACTTTTGATTATAATACCCTCACTGATTTGGATAACTTTTGCTGAAGAGTAGGCAAAAGTTGGAGGTTCCATATGTCCACGCTTTTTGGGATCTGCACTCCCACTCCTTCCTCTGCACCTCCTGCACTACCACCCATCCTTTTCATAACCAGAACCCCACAGTCTAAGACCAAATCTCTCTTAGAGGCTAATCTCCCTCCTATAGATGTACCACCCAAAACTCTTACCTCCCCTCCTTCCTGTCCCCCAGCAGCATCCCCCCCCACCCCCTGGTCCCACTTTGGGTGCCGCCAGTCCCAGCCTCCCCACCACTCCCCTGCCTTCAACAGCACCACCTCCTTCTCCTCCATGTCCTTCACTCCCATCCCCTCCTCATTCATCTCCAGTTAGTTCACATACCTGCTCACACTCTCACCCTTCTCCCACCCCTTCCCCCAGTTCTAACCTTCTCTGTCCTCTCAGGGAAGTGGCAGGAATGGAGAGTATCATCAGGGTTCATGTTCCCTTCTCTCTCCAAGATCTACCTCAAATAGAAAAAAGTCTCAATTCTTTCTCTGCTAACCCCACGGCTTTTTTCAAAGGTTTCTGCCATCTGACTCAGGCCTATAATCTTACTTGGCATGACCTCTATGTAATCCTGTCCTTTACCCTTACTGCGGATGAGAGAGAGCGAGTCCAGGCTGCAGCTCAAGAACATGCTGACCAAGCCCACCTTGTCAACTCGACTCTTCCAGTTGGAAGAGTGGCTGGGTTTTTTACTAACCCTCAATGAGACTATCAGGTAGGAGACTCTGACCCAAAAAAATGAGACTACATGATCCAGTGTCCCCTGGCTGGAATGCAAGCAGTCTCTAACAAAATTGTCAATTTTGACTAACTCCGGGAAATCACCCAGGGGGCAGATGAAAACCCAGCTGTGTTCCTCAATCACCTTACAGAGGCCTTAACTCTTTATACACGATTAGATCCCACTTCATGGGCTGGGGCTACAGTTTTGGCATCTCACTTTATTACGCAGTCAGTGCCCGATATTTGAAAAAAACTTAAATGGGCAGAGGATGGCCCTCAGAGCCTTGTCTCTGATCTGGTGAAAATGACATTTGAAGTTTACAGTGCCCTGGAGGCTGAACATCAAGCCCTCCTTCACCACAAGGTGGCAATCCAAATCCAGGCCCTGGTAGCAGTCCTGAGGCCAGCAGTCCCACATGGGCACAAGAATGGGGCTTCCTCATCTAAGTCTGTTTCCGTGGGGCCATGCTTCAAGTGTGAGAACACAGGTCACTAGGCTTGGCAATGACCTTGCCCCTGACTGTCCACCAAGTCATGTCCTAAGTGCAAACAGCGTGGACATTGGGGAAGTGACTGCCCAATGACTGACTCATCTCTGGCACCTCCACACAGGGGAAAAATCAGCCAAGCGCTCCCCTCTTAGTAGCTGTTGGAGCTAGCCACCGACTGAAGAGGCTTGGACTCGAAGACTCCCATCAACCTCGCTGAGCCTAGGGTAATGCTACACGTAGTAGGTAAGTCTATCTCTTTTGTTGTGGACACTGGGGCTACCTACTCTGTCCTACCCTTCCATTTGGGGACACTTTTTTCTTCTCAGATCTTGGTCATGGGAATAGATGGCACACCTTCCTGTTCACCTAGGACAGCCACCCTAGCCTGGCATATAGAGGAATGACCTTTCTCCCATTCTTTTCTAGTTATGTGGTCATGCCTAGTCCCCCTCCTGGACAGAGACATCCTTCACCAATTGGGAACTACCCTCCAACTTCCAACTGCAGCCCCTGCTTCTCACTTTCTTCTCCCTCTCATCTGCTCATCCATTGACTCTGATCTTTCTGGCCCTCCATCCTTTCCTCTTCCCCTTCCACCCAGACTCCTACTTCCTATTTGCTTTCACCTGGGAGGACCCCAATTCACACTCTGCCCAACAGCTTACCTGGACAATCCTTCCCCGGCACTCCTTCAAAACCAACACTCTTGGGACCAGCAGTTCGCATAATGGCTATGTCGCTGGACTCCCGTGTAGTCAAACGCAGTTTGCATCCATCCCAGACCCGGTGGCTTAAAATTCACGCCGGGCACATGTGTGTATGTGCCCAAGATTCCAAGAGGAGACCGGAGGAGAAGGAATTGCGGCGTAGCCATCCTCCCTCGGGGGTGATTTTTCGCTTTCCATTTCTCTGTCTGTCTGAAGAGTGCACGTGTCCTATGGCAAAAACCTCTCAAAACAAACAAACAAACAAAAAAACCTGACACTCTCTAGACCTACTGATGACAAAAAAAAGGGGATACCTGTCTGTTCCTCAGAGAAGAATGCTGCAACTACATCAACGAGACAGGTATGGCTGAACAAAACATCAATGTTCTCAGTAGTCTAAGTGAAGAACTACAGCACCAGAAGCAACAGCCCACTTCTCTTTTCCCAGACTAGTGACAATCTACCTTCATCACCTGGATTGCTCCTATTTTAGGACCATTAATTCTCATTTGCCTTCTCTCCATGCTTACACCCTCTTTTCTCAGATTCCTCCAAAGTCTAATCCAAGAAGTTTCCCAAGTGGCAGTCAGCCAAATGTTCCTCCATCCCTACACACAAATTCCCACGGAGCCCCTGGCCCCCAACTGCCCCCTTTTGCCTGAAATCAATAGGAAGTAGCTAAAGATCTAATGGTGCCCTAAAACACCAAAACAGTTGGGATGTTAGGCCAGAGGCCTAGGAAGCTTGGATGTAGGAGTGGGATGACCCGCCACAGTCAGCTGATGTAACCCGGATCTAGTGTGTCATCAGACCTGTGCTGCACTTGGATCTAACCTGGATGTAGCACATATGCTCTACTCTGCACATGTGGTCGACTCTGTGCACATCACCAGGTATTACATGATACACTAGTCTCCTCTCCCCTTAAACCTTTACCATATACATGGACTGTTTCTACCTCTGAAACACTCCCCGTCCCTATACCCTTATAAAAATCGCTAACCTCCCCCTAGCACGTGACTTCTCTGGCAAACCTCACCCAGGAGTACTTCCAATAAAGGTTCTACATTTCTATTTTCTCAAGTGGTCAGCCCATTCCTTACATAAACTCTATCTTCTATACTCTTGAAATCCACAGACAAGGTAGGTTGACCTCTGTCCTTTCTCTGTCTCTGTCTGTCTCTCTGTCTGTATCACACACACTCTCTCTCTTTAAATTTTTATTTATTTACTTTTTAATTTTGCAATCACTTTTCCTCACCTCAGACCTTTTCTTTTACTTGTTAATTTCAGAAGCCGTTTTGAAGCTGAAATGTGTCCTGGCGTATTCATGGCATGTTAGTGCACCACGTGGTTTTCATTTTTTACCTTTAAAATAAGTCTTTTCTGGTTGTATTCTTTTTCTTTTTTCACCTTACTTTCCCACTCTGGCCTTCACTCTCCACACATTGAATGTCTCGATAGTCCTAGGTGCAAAGTAGCCAAGCATCTGAATACTTTTAGAGTCATTGAAATCCTCAATGTGTATTAAACCTCCTGCTTTAAGGAAGAAATTTCTTTTTATAAGTCTGAACTCATAATCTGTTTTTTTGGATACCATATAGCAAAGCACAGTGGATGAGAGATTCTGTCACAGAATGACCAGAAACCACCACAGAGGCACAAGAAATATGAGAAAACAAAAAAAGATTCTCTCCCCCAAGAGAAAAGGACAATTCTTCATTATCCTCAGAAAGTTTTGTAGTACTGGTTGAAATGTCTGATAGAGAATTCAGAATATTCATAGTGACAAAACTAAATGAGATGGGGACCAGCAGTTAGCATATGACTATGTCGCTGGACTCCCATGTAGTCGACCGCGATTTGAGTCCCAGACCCAGTGGCTTAAACACATGCTGGGCACGTGTGCGTGCATGTCCAGGATCCTGAGAGAAGAATGGAGGAGAAGGGATTGCGGCGTGGCCATCCCCCTGAGGGGTGCTTTCTCGCTTTCTGTCTCTCTGTCTCACTCTGTCTTTCTGGCGAGCACACGTGCCCTATAGCAAAAACCTCTCCAAAAAAAGAAAAAAAAAAACTAAATGAGATGCAAGAGCTGAGAGACAATGAACTCCAGAAGATGTAGGAGGAAAGAGACAACAAGTTCCAGGAGCTGAGGATGTGTTTGCATGATCTGGAAGAGGAAGTACACACAATAAAAATAATCAAATGGAGCTATTATAGACAAAGGCTGCCATTCAGAAAATCAGAACCTCCCTTGAAAGTATTAAAAGCAGATTAGTCTATGCAGAAGATCAAATCTTTTTTTTTTTCTTGAGAGGTTTTTGCTATAGGGCACGTGCGCTCGCCAGACTGACAGACAGAGACATAGAGACAGAAAGCGAGAAATTATCCCCCAGGGGGGATGGCCATGCCACAATCCCTTCTCCTCCATTCTCCTCTTGGGATCTTGGGCACGCACGGACATTTTTCTGGAATGTTGAAGGCAAAACCTCTGATCTAGAAAAAGTAACACAAAAAAACTGAGAAAATAACCCAAAAAAGGAAGAATACTATACAAGAAATACTAGACACCATTAAACACCAAAACATTCAGATAATCGGTATCCCAGAAGGTGAAGAAACTAATAAGAACATTGATAATCTATTCCATAAAATCCTGGAAGAAAACTTTCCAAATCTAGAGAGGGATTCAAATACCCAGACCCCAGAAATACAAAGGACCCCTAATAGAATCAACCCAAGAAGATATTCTCCAAGACACATCTTAGCCAGACTGGCCATATCCACAGACAAAGACAAGATACTAAAATTGGCAAGAGAGAAACAGGTTATCCCATCTTATAAAGGTTACTCCTTCAGGTTAACATCAGACCTCTCACCAGATACAATGTGAACAAGGCAAGAATGGGAAAATACATTCAAAGTGTTAAGTGAAAAACAATTTCAAACAAGAATACTTTACCTAGGAAGATTATCTTTCATATAGAAAGAAAGAATAAAAGCATTCTCAGATAAAAAAAACCTGAAAGAATTTGCCAACGGCAAACTCACTCTTCAAGAAGTTCTGAAGGGAGTACTCTATCAGGAAAACTAAAGACACACATACAGAAAAGAGAATAAAAAGAAACCAAGAAAATGACCAACTTAAGCTAGGCACAAGAAATGTCAATAATAATGTTGAATGTTAACTTCCAGGATTTAAATGGGAAGATTGGGCCACAGTAACACTGCAAATTCAATAGAAGAGAGATTGAAGGTAAGACTGAACTAGTGAAATATAATTTTTTAGAAAAGTTACTTATTTATTTTTTCATTTATTTTAATTTGACCAGAGAGAGAGACACAGAGAAAGAGGGAGAGGGAAAGTAAGAAAGGAAGTCACTAGGTCCAGGAGTCACATTGCAGTTGGCCATGTGGTTGGCCAGCTTCTTAACAACCACACCACCTGCTGGTCCCCTGTTGAATAGAATTTTATAACTTTTAAGTAAAACATTACTAATTTTCTTTACAATGCTTTGTTTTCCCAATTTAAGGATTTTGCTTTCTTTTGAGCTGTTGATAGTTTCAGCAATTTGTTAAAATATTTTTTCTTCCTGTTTGTTTCTTTAAATGGAAACATAAACTTTTCTTCCTTTCAGACCCCTCTGGAATTGGAAAATATTCAGGAATATAATTATTTTGTGGCAGAAGGGTTATTTGCATAAGTTCAATAATGCTTGTTGCATTGAATTAGAAATTGCAAATACTCATTACTGGACAGGGCTTTGACTGGAATGTCATATCTGAAGAATAATCATAAAACTATGGATCTCAAGTAAGCCAACAGAAGCTCTTGGAAAGATGGCCTGGCACCATAAACAGTTCTGTCTGGTAGAGAGGATTAGAGAAGTTATATGAAATAATTCATATTGTAAAATAACCTGGACTTTTCCAGTCCAGCATTGTAATCAGTAGAGATTGCAAAAGAGCAACAATGTCAGAGGATTATCTTGATGAAGACTTTGAAGAAAGAAAAAGATTGATCTTTGCTAGTGGATGATATATCACAGAATACTTGGTAGGCAGGACCGAATTGAGAAGGTTTATGTGTGAATTGTGTGCTGGGTATTTGCTTTTTAACAGTTTGAGTAGTTGACATGTAAATATTTTCTCAAAAGGTTTTTAAACCAGACTGTCTCTGTTGTTACAGAGTCACAAAGTATAACCAATATCTCGAGCATTATATTTAAAATTAAGTTTTTTGAGATTTTATAAGTTGTTTATTAACTATCAAGAACTATGAAGTATGAGCAGAATTTTTTTGATATGTAAAGTAAAGGTTTGTGTAAAAATGTAAAAATAAGTAAATAAATAAGAACTAAAGACAAATCTTTGGGTAACAATCCTGATAGATGTTGCAGTAAGGGCCTTCCCCATATAAAAAGACTTCACTCACAAGTTAGGGTCTTTCTCTTTCCTTGTTAAACCAGTAGAGCAACATTTCATTGTTTGCTCAATTTTATTATGAATACAAAGAGAAAGAAAAAAAAAGGAATTACAAAATCATCTTGAACATCCAGCTGTAAATGTTTGTGGAAAAATGTAAAAATAAAGAAAGAAACTATTTTAAAAATGATTCTATTTCACCAGTTCAGTCTTGTGTACTTCTTCTATCTTCTGTTATGATCTGAACTGCATTTACCCCTAATGATTGGCAAGTGTTAGGCAAGGCATGCTTATCAAAAAGAAATCTTTTATAAAAATCTGACTAGTTTTAAAAAGCCTAAGAGCAAATTTTATTAAAACAATTGGTTTTTAAAAATGCTAATGCCTCTTATAAAACAGCTATTACTCCACACACAAAGAAAGGGGGCAGTAAATAATTTCATTAGACTTTGTCATCTATCTCTTCAGATTATTTAATAATTGCACTATATATTCAGTTGCTCTAATGTTTGGTGCACATCTATTTATGACTGTTATGTCTTATTGGTTAATTGACCCTTTTATCACTTTGTAATGACCTTACTGTCTTTTTAAATAGGTTTTTGAAGTTTCCGTATTCATTTCTGCCATGAACAAGTGAGAGAGAAGAGAGAGAGAGACTCTCCTCAACAGGGTCTTGATGCCAAGATCAGTCCCCACCCTCAGCCAGCCCCAGATCATGGGCATGGACATGGACATGGACATGGACATGCCTAACAGGAGGTTGTTGGGCATGAACTGGAAACCTACCTATGTGGGTCAGCCTTGCAGAGCATTATGTTTTATGACTGTGCCACCTTCTTATTCCCTCTTTCCATGATTTTTGACTTCAAGTCATTTTATCTGATATAGTGTAGATACTCTTGCTTTGTTTTTCATTTGCATGGAATAGCTTTTTCCATCTCTTCACTTTTGTTTATGTGTATCTTTACAGGTGAGGTGAATCTTCTGTAGGCAGCATATGGTTGTATCTATTTTTTTTCTTTGTTTCTTTCTTCTTTCTTTATCACTTTCTTTTTTTTTTTCCATTTTGCCACTTAATGTCTTTTGATTGGAGAATTAAATCCACTCACATTCAAACTGGTTATTGATAGTTAAGGACTTACTACTTTCATTCCATACTCTGTTTTCTGTTGTTTTGTAGCTCCTTGTGTTCCTCCCTAACTTTATTGCTGTCTTCTTTTGAGAATTGATGGTTTTGTGTGTGTGGTGGTATGTTTTGAATTCTTTAATATATGCTTTTTTGTTTTGTGATTATTATAAGGTTTACATAATATGTCTTAGCCTTATAACAGACTGTTTTAAGCTGATAATGACTTTAATCACATACAGATCTATGCCTTCATTTCCTCTACTCTATCTTTTATTATTTAGATGTCAAAATTAAGAATTCTGTAATTTATATCCCTTATCAATTTATTGCATCTGTAGTTGCTTTTAATACCTTTGTTTTTGTCCTAGCCATGGTGACATATTTTGTTAAGATACTGTACTTTGCAGGCTGATACCACATGGGAGGCCTGGGTTCAATTCCTGGTCCAATCTAAAGGTCAGATGTGGTGGCATACACCTGTCATCACAGTGATTTAGGGGGGCAAGGCAAGAGAATCACACAAATTCTAGATGGTCCTGGGCAACATAGTGAGACCTTTTCTAGAGAAGAGCCAAGCATGGTGGCATATGCCTGTAGTTCCAGCTGGGAGACTGAGGCGGGAGGATCACAACAGCAAAAACTTGTGTAAAAAGAAAAAAAAGTTTTGTCTTTTAATCCTCACAGTATGGATAAAATTTTTTTATATACCACCCTTACCGCATTAGAAAATTTTGAATATGACTATATATTAATTATACAATTGAGTTTCTTCCTTTTATTTTTTTTAATTATTAGTAGCCTTTCATTTCAGCCCTAAGAAACACCCTTTAGCGATGCCTGTAAAACAGGCCTAGTGGGGATGAACTTCCTTAGCTTTTGTTTGTTTTGGAAAGCTTTTATTTTCACTCATTTCCAAAGCACAGATTTAGTGAGCATTGTTGTTTTACATTTTTTTCCTTCATCATTTTGAATATATCATCCAAATTTCTCCTGGCCTGAGAGTTCTTTTATTTCTTTCTTTTTAAAGTTTTTGCCACAGGGTATGTGCACTCACCTGAGAGAGACAAGAAGAGGGAAAGGGAGTAATCACTTCCTAGGGGGAATGGCCACACCAAAATGCCTTCTCCACCATTCTCCTCTTGGGATTTTGGGCATGCACACTCACTTACCCACCATGATTCTCAAGCTGCCATGTCCAGGACTTTAACTACAAGTGACCTTGTGGGAGTCCAGCACCTTAACTACCATGCCACGTGCTGGTCCCTTGCCTGAGAGTTTCTTCTGAAAATCTCAGATAGTTGTATTGGAACTCCCTGAATGTGATACATCTCTGTCTTTGATTTTTGATAAATTATTTGAATTGAATTTGATTAGAACTACATGAATTTCCTGTACCTGGATCTTATTGCCTTTCTCCAGATTTGGGAAAATTTTCACCATTACTTCTTCAAATGTTTTTTTTTTTTTTTTTTTTGAGGGGGGGCTTTTTTTCTCTCTTCTCTCCTAAAAGTTTCCCAATTATACAAAGGTTAGCTCTCTTCTTTTTAAGTGCCAGAAGCCATGTGCACTTGACAGAAAAAGAGAGAGGAAGCAATCCCCTCTACAAAAGGGGTGTGATTTGGCTACAATCTCTTTTTCTTAATTTCTTCATCCTGTCAGTATTAGGGATGTGTATGCACATATGCTTGGTGTATCTTTCAAGCTTCCAGGGTTAGGACTTGAACCTCTGCCAGCCATATGAGGTATGGTTTCCTTAACTACTAGGCTATGGGGCTGACCCTCTCTCCCTTTGTAAAAATATTTTCATTTCCTTTATGATAGAAACTCCTAACAGGATCTTAATGCCTATATTCTCTCTCCAGCTCTTCACTCAGCCAGGATCACATGCTTACCAGGGGTCATATTCAGTATATTCATGTAGATCTGAGACAGAAACTTGGAGCCTTCCCATTGGCCTCCAGCAATGTTCAGTAATACCCCTATTGCTTTCACTACTACGATTTTGCTGGTTACTACTCTGATGGTGTTCCATAATTCCCATAGGCCTTCTTCATTCTTCTTTTTGTATCTCTGACTAGATAATTTCATGTGTCTTATCTTTGAATACACTGAATCTTCTTGCTGCTAAATCACGTCTGCTGTTGCAGTTTTCTATTGAATTTATAATTCAGTTATTATATGCTTTATCTCTAGAATTTATGTTTTTATTGTTTCTATTTGTCAATTTTTAATATCTTCATTAATTGTTTAATTTTTAAATTAAATTTTATTTATTATTACTGTGTGGGACTGCAGGACCTTAACCACCATGCCACCTGCTGGCCCCATTCATTAACTGCTTGCTAAATTTCATTTAATTTTCTGTCTATATTTTCTTGTAGTTCTCTGAAGTCAAGATGATTATTATGAATTATTTATCAGTCATTTCATAGACCTCCATTTCTTCAGGATCCATTATTTGAACTCTATTCATTTATTTTGATGGAGTCATATCCCTCTAATTTTTTCATAATCTTTATGTCCTTGCATTGGTGCCTATGCATTTGTGGAAGTGGCCACCTGTTCTAGCCTTTTGCAGGTGTTCTTTGGTGGTGATACATAGGTTGCAAGCTGAGTTCTGAAATTACTTCTGATTGGGCAGTTGTATGTTGTTTTTCCTGGCTGGGTAGTACTGTTGTTTCAAATCTATAGTTGGGCAGTGCTGTACACTGAACTCTGAAGTTAGATAAGGTCTATAGAATCACTTCTCAGACTCTCAAAATAGGGAGGGCCAGAGGCTATATTTCATAGACATGTGTAAACTCGGGCTTGCTACTGGCTTAGGATAACCTTAAGCAGAGCACCAAAATTTGGTTAGGCTATTGCTTGGTTGTGGGGTTTTAGTGAGGCCAGATGCTCTCTCCATGGAAAATGTCTTGCCTGCTCTTATTTTTCAGGTTGGAAAAAGCTTCAGACGATGGCTAGAGCTAGTGAGGAACTAAAGTCTGAGAGATGTGCAGACTGTGTTTTCTGCAGAGCAATGCAGTTGGGCAGTCTCGTGATGTAGTACCCATTGGTTAGAATACAGAGCCACCACCAAGATCTATATGTTGTGAGCCCCATTCCATTCTTTGTTTCTAACTGACGCCAAGTGGTCCTGCTTTGCTGATACCTTCAATGATTTCTGCTCTCTGCAATGAATGTTTTTCCACAAAATCAACCACTTGCTTACAGATATTAGAAAATTTACTGAGTCTACCAAAACTACATTAATAAAGAACTGGAAAATATTTGAGATAAATTTCTCATTATTTCTGTTATTTAATAAATTTCTGTTATTTAGGACTCTTAAATAACATACTGTGGAAATAACAAAGACCACCCAAATGTGAAAAGCAATGACTATAGATTCGGATTTGTTACAGTAAGAAGTCAACACTCACTTGTGTTTTGGCAAAGACTCAAGGGCAGACTTCATAGTGTCAAAAAAGGAAGACTTCAGGTATATGCCGATTGGAAGTCTTTGGCATAGGAAAGCTGTAAGCAGGCTAATTAGAAGTGGAGCATCTTGGGACCATCAGTTAGCGTAATGGCTATGCCGCTGGACTCCCATGTAGTCTACCGCGGTTCGAGTCCTGGACCTGGTGACTTAAACTCATGCTGGGCACGTGTGTGTGCATGCCCAAGATCCCGAGAGGAGAATGGAGGAAAAGGGATTGTGGAGTGGCCATCTTCCCTGGGGGTGATTTCTTGCTTTCTGTCTCTCTGTCTCTCTCTGTCTTTCTGGCGAGCGCACGCACCCTATAGCAAAAACCTCTAAAAAAAAAAAAAAAGAAGTGGAGCATCTTATCATGAGTAGTTAGGAGTGCATATTTGGCTTTCTGTGATTGGATTTAAGTTGGAAGCAAGGACAAAAGTTAGGAAAGTTGTCAGTTATTGTTTAATTTCTGGACTTTTTTTTTTTCAGAAGATATTGTTTTGCTTCCTGCATTGTTACTAAAGGTAGCAATCTGACATGCTACCAGTCTGACTTCTAGCAGGCTAACTTCTTGGGCCTTGGTTTTCTGGACAGGTTGCTGAAAGTTGTGGGTCAGAGTTATATTTTTTTTATATATGTTCCAACCACCATCCATTTGTATGTCCAATCTCAGTACACATCCACCTTCTAAGATATAGAAACAATAATGAGAAGTCTAATATCAAAGCTAACCTGAGAAGAAATAAATTGGTGTCATAACATTGCTACCTTCCAAGTGTCGATTACCCTTAAAGCTATTAAAGCTATACAAATGGATTCCCTAGAAAAGTTCCTCCTGGAATGGAAATGATGGAGTAGGTGGTTCCTCCATCCCATTGAAATACAACAACATCATGATAAACAGAGACAGCAATAGGCCAAATGTATAATACAATTGATGTTCATTTTTGAAATTAGAGTTCAGTTGTCAGGATCCCATACATGAGTACTCCATAGTTGGGGATTAAATTTGGTGCATGGCTAAATTAACAACTTTTCTCAAACCACTAAGAAGTACAAAGCTTATTCTAGACCCATGGAAACACTCTGATGCTAGTTACTATTGGAAATCATCAGGAAACTCAAGCACCAATTCAGACACAAACATTAATTGCCCACAATTAATGTTTGTAGCTTCAGCCACAGTAATACACAAAATAGCAAATTTAACTGTATACTGGGCTTTCTTCTGACAACCTAATTTTAATAAACACACAGTATAATACCTTTCATGGCCAACCTTATCCACAAACCTCATTTATCAAGATGAGTCTGTTCCCCTAACTATTGACATTAACAACAATATCCAGAGTCTAGTCTCACACAAATATGTGAGAAATGATGGGCTGAGCCCATAACCAATTTAGTTGATCCAGGTGCTGAATGTAAGGTAGATAACACAAAAGCCTTTTTTAATATAACATCGAATGCACATACCAACACCACCTGGAATTCTACTAAGCTGCACAAAACTTACCTTCATAGGAACACAGAAAATACAGGAAAAGAAGGTATTTAATGGACCTAAAAGGAAATCCAATGACTTCTTCTATTATAAGCTTCCTCTCCTTTTCTCAATCATGGAGAATATTTCCTGAACTTAGATTTGACTTGAAATTCCAGTCGATTTTTAGTCATCAATGTAACCTCCAAGTACTTCCTCCTATAAACCATGTTACCTTCAATTTTCCAACACTGGAAATAAATTTTCCTAATAGCCCCATGGAACTAAATGCTCTGTGACCACTAATTTTGGGTGCAGTAAGAACAGCATATGTATGGGACATCACAAAAGAATTAAAAGATATATAAATAGCTATGTCTAAGGAGTTATCTAAAAAAACCAAATGGCTCAAGGACTCAAACTCTTGGAAGAATCTCATGTACTTTAGGGAGCATGATGGCAGATAACTGCATAGTCCTAAATTAATCATTAGCTCCTGAAAGAAGAGTCCATGCAATTAGTTATTTCTTGCTTCATGTGATACATGACACAGAGTCTTATGGATAGTGAGAGACTTAAACCAAAGGGGTCATAATGTCACTCTATTGACTAAACAAAATCAAAATTGTCTCCTTTCCTGATTTATTCTCCTGGCCTTTTCACTAAGTTGTCAGATGGGCTATGAGAAGGAATTTGACATCCAAGTTTGTATCCTTATAGGAATCCATATGATTTATAACTGGCTGAAAACCCAGACACTAAAAAATAACATCCAATTAAAATTGTAAAATACCATGAGTTCAAGGGATAAATTGTTATATACATTGAACAAAAGATGGACTCTTTGCTTATTGATCCCTGTGTTGTTCACTTCTTTTTTTAAAATTTACTATCATCATAATCTTGTTTATATTACATTGAATTGCATGTAATTTTACAGTATATTGCATTGCTTTTTCAAAAGGGAATGCCATGCATGTCAAGTCAATACAGAGACATTAAAATTCCCACTTCATCATTCAATATCTTTTCATTGTTTTTCCCAATCATCATTATTATTATTCCAATTATTTTTTTAACCAGTCAATCACTATTTCTCATTTTGCTTGTAAAAAGACATTACCCAACATGAAATACTTCTCAGACCAATCCAGTTGAGAACACTATACATGTCATCATAAAACAGGTAATAAACCATATCTGTGTCCCACTAATGTCATACCTCTCTATTTGTTCTCTTGCTATCTTTCTCTATCCTCTTCTCTTCACCTCCCCCAATTGCACACTGTCTTATCCTCATTAAGTATTTTCACTGTTTTATGTCCTCCAATATTTTGCTCTCTACAATAGAGTGTGGATAGTCAGTATATATTAAAGTGAATATATACAATATCTTTCTTTCATAGCCTAGCTTACTTCACTCAGCAATAGATCCTACTTATCTGGCCACTTTCTATCAAATGCCAGGGTCTTGTTATTTTTTATGACTGAGTAGTATTTCATAGAGTATATATGCCACACTTTTTTAATCCATTCATCAGTTTGTGGACATTTAGGTTGGTTCCATGTTTTGGCAACTGTGAATAATGCTGCAATAAACATTGATGTGCAAGCACTTTTCTAACTGAGCATTCTCCTGTCCTTTGGGTAGATACGAAGAAATGGGATTGCTGGATCAAATGGTAGTTCTATTTGTAGATCTTTGAGAAACTTCCATATTGTTCTCCACAGTGGTTGAACTAGTTTACATTCCCACCAACAGTGTAGTTGTTGTTGATGGTGAAAGATGGGGGTTCAGTTTCATCTTTCTGCAGGTGGATACCCAGTTTTTCCAGCACCATTTACTAAAGAGGTTTTCCTTTTTCCAATCGATTGACTGATATCCGTTGTCAAAGATCAGTTGGGTGTAAGCTTTGGGGGTTATTTCTGGGGTCTCTATTCCCTTCCATTGGTCCACATGTCTGTTTTTATGCCAATACCATGCTGTTTTGATGACCATAGCTTTATAGTATATCTTGGGATCAGGGAGTGATATGCCTCCTACTCCATTCTTCTTGCACAGGATTGCTTTTGCAATACAATGTCTTTTATGATTCCAGACAAATTCTATGATTGTCTTTTCTAGATCTGTGAAGAATATTTCTGGAATTTTGATTGGAACTGCACTAAACATGTAGATTAATTTGGGTAGGATTGTCATTTTGATTATGTTAATTCTTCCAATCCAGTAACATGGGATGTCCTTCCACTTTTTTTTATGTCACCTTCAATGCCTTTTTTAAAGATTTTCATAGTTTTCTTTATAAAGGTCTTTGACTTTCTTTGTTAGGTTTATCCCTAGGTATCGTATGCATCTTGTGTCTATGGTTAAATGGATTCCTTTCTTCAGCTCTACTTCGTTCATCTTGTTCATATATAGAAATGCTATAGATTTTTGGATGTAGATTTTTGTATGCTGCTACTTTACTGTATTCACTTATTACTTCAAGAAGTTTTTTCATGGATACCTTTGGGTCTTCTAAGAATACCACCATGTCATCTGCAAATAAAGATATTTTCAACTCTTCTTGGCCTATTTTAATGCCTTTTGTATAGTTCTCTCTTCTGATTGCATTAACTAAGACTTCCAGTAGTATATTAAAGAGTAGTGGGGAAAGTGGGCAGCATTGCCTAGTACCTGTTTTTAGTGGAAATGCTTTCAGCTTTTCCCCATTCAGTATAATGTTGGCTGTAGATTTTTTTATAGATGGCATTTATTGTGTTGAGAAATGACCCCTCTATACCAATCTTACTGATGGTCTTAATCATAAAAGGATGTTGTATTTTATCAAATGTTTTCTCTGCATCAATTGAAATGATCATATAGTTTTTATCTTTCTTTCTGTTAATATGGTGTATTACATTTATGGTCTTGTGTATTTTGATTCATCCTAGCATCCCTGGGATAAAGCCTACCTGATCGTGATGAATAATCTTTGTTATATGTTGTTGGATATGATTTGCGAGTATCTTGTTGAGAATTTTTGCATCTACATTCATCAATGATATTGGTCTGTAGTTTTCCTTTTTCTTCATGTCCTTATCAGTTTTGGGGATGAGGATGATGGAGGCTTCATAAAATGATTTTGGAAGTTTTCCTTCCTTTTGAGTCTTTAGAAATAATTTTAGTAGGATAGGGGTTAACTCTTCCTTAAAATTTTGTAGAATTCAGAAGTGAAGGCATCAGGACCTGGGCTTTTCTTTGTCCAAAGGTTACTTATTAATGATTCAGTCTCCTGGCATGTTATGGGATTATTCAGGTTCTCTATGTCCTCCTAGTTCAATCTTGCAAGATTATATGCATCCAGGAATTTGTCCATCCCCTCCAAGTTATCTTGTTTATTGGCATATAGTCACTCATAGTATCCTCTAATGATATTTTTTATTTCTACTGTGTCCTTTGTAACATTGCCTGTTTCATCACGTATTTGATTTATCTGGGTTCTTTCATTCTTCTTCTTGACCAGTCTAGCCTATGGTGTGTTGATCTTGTTAATCTTTTCAAAAAACCAGCTTTTGCTTACATTTATTTTCTGTATGGTTCATTTATTTTCTACTTCATTTATTTCTGCTCCAACCTTTATTATTTCTTTTCCCCTGGAATTTTTTGGGTTTCTTTGTTGTTGTTTTTCCAGTTCCCTGAGGCATGATAGGTTATCTATTTTCCATCTTTCCATCCTTTTCTTATGCACACTAATTGCTATGAATTTCCCTCTTATGACTGCTTTTGCCGT
>NW_006159853.1:830396-834235 GCF_000334495.1 Tupaia belangeri chinensis | reverse complement strand
TCCCATTTGCATGGAAAATCTTTTTCCAACCCTTCACTTTCAGTCTATGTATATCTTTATCCATGAAGTGGGTTTCCTGTAGGCAACAAATAGAGGGTTTTTGTTTTTTAATCCACTCAGCCAGTCTGTGTCTCCTGATTGGAGAATTTAATCCAGATCCAGATGTTACTGGATCTGTCCCGACATTTAAGTTGGCCATTGTGTTAGTTGCCATTTACTCCTTTGTTTATGTCTGTTGCTTCTTTAATTTTCCTGGAACAGTACTTTCTTCAGGGTTTCTTGGATAGACGGCGTGGTGCTGGAAAATTCCTTCAGGTTTTGTTTGTCTGAGAAGATTTTAATCTTTTTCCCATATGAAGTATAATCTTGCAGGATACAATAATCTTGGTTGAAATTGTTTCTCTCTTAACGCTTTCAATACATCTTCCCATTCTTTCCTTATTTGCATTGTTTCCATTGAGAAGTCTAGTGTTAGCCTAATGGGGTGATCTTTGTAAGTCACTTGTCGTTTTTCTCTGGCCAGCTTTAGTATCTTAACTTTATCTGTGGTCTTAGGCAGTGTGGCTATGATATCCCTTAGGGAAGATCTTCTTGGGTTCATTCTATTTGGGGTCTTTTGCATTTCTTGGGTCTGGATGCTTGAGTGCCTCTCTAGACTTGGGCACAATATATATCTTTATTTAGGTATGGAGTTTAGACACCTTTACTTCTGAAATCATTGCTACCCTCTAAGAAGTAAAAAACAAAAAACAAACAAACAAACAAAAAACCAAACTTACGATGAAAAATTTGATACATATGTATTACAAATATCTATTCTGTTAGCCATGAAGTGTAATACATTTGACTGGATTAAGGTTTACACCCATCCTTTTAATTTATCTGTGGCTTAGGTACAAAATGTTTACTACAGAGATCATGTTAAATTAAAAAAAAAAGATTATAGACTTCACCTCTAATAGTTCCAATTTATTCTTTCTTAGTGTGTCCATTTCTTCCTTCATATCATGGAAGTACTTTCTCATCTCCTGTAGTTCATTGTCTCTTTTCTGTTCCAGGTCATAGTATTTGTTCAACATTAATACTCTAAATTCTGTCTCGGAAATTTTGGTAATGTCTTCTATTTTTTCAAAGAAAAAGAAGGGAGTCATTCTGCTCTTTTGATGGAGACATATTTCCTGCTTTATTCAGACCTGAGGTTCTTCTTCTACTTGTAACCATTGGGAGAAATGTTCCCTTTGAATTACCTTTTAAGAGAACATTTCTTTGAAAAGGGGCAAGTGTGTTTCTTTTTTGCTGTGGAATGAAGACTGCCAATGTCTCTCTTCTATTGTGTTTAGCAATGTGATCCAAAAAAGAGTATTCTCTTCACGTCTACAAAGAAAATTATATCCTTTTTTGCAGGTGCTTCAGTGAAAGGGAGGATCCCAGAGAGTCTTAAAATATTAGAATATTTCAGAACTTTAATTCTAGACCTACCTAAGCTGTGAGGGATGGTGTAGATAAATGAATTGAGGGCCAAATACGTGGGAAGAAAATAATAAGGAGAATAAAGAAAAAGTTGTACAGCGTACTAGTGTGGTGCCCGATTTTGCCAGGGGTCAGAAGTTGGGAGTGGGGTGTCTGTAGAACTGAGGGTGTTCCTATGTGGTAATGAGAAGTGAGAAATTTACAAATGAAAAGAGGAGAAGAAGAGAGGAGAAAAAAAAAAGTGTACTTGGCTGACAGAGAGATGGGTCTCTGGCTTGGGGGTCCTGGGACTGGGGCTTTAGCGGGAAGTCCTCCCACAGAGTTCCTGGACCATGGGTCAGAAGATGGGAGTGGGGCTGCTGGATACAGTTTCTATGCCTTTGAATCTGTAAGGGCTTAATTTGTGTCCTATCATATGATCAATCTTTGAAAAGGTTCCATGCCAGGGTGAGAAAAATATATATGTTGTGGATGGGGGTGGAAAGTTCTATAAATATCTGTCAAACCCATTAGATTTATGGTGTCCTTTAGGTCCTATATCTCTCTATTTATTTTCTGCCTAGAAGATCTGTCTAAAGGAGATAATGGGGTGTTGAGATTTCCAACAATTATAGTATTTTTCCATATTTTTCCTTTAACTCAAACAGTTGTTCCTTCACATAGTTAGGTACACCAGAGTTGGGTGCATAGATATTTATAAGTGTTATATCTTCTTGCTGGATTATCCCATTTACTATTACATAAAGCCCATCTTTGTCTCTTCTTACAGTCTTTGTCTTGAAATCTATTTTGTCTGAAATCAATATTGCTACTCTAGCCCTTTTCTTATTTCCATTTGCATAGAATATCTTTTCCCAGTCCTTTACTTTTAGTCTATGTATGTCTTTATCCATAAGGTGAGTTTCTTATAGGCAACAGATAGAGGGTTTCTTTTTTTTTTTTTTAATCCATTTGGTCAATCTATATCTCTTAATAGGAGAATTTAATCCATTGACATTCAATGTAATTATCAATATTTCCATACCTGTTCTTATCATTAAGTGAGCCATATTCTTGGTTGCTTTTTGTTCTCATATAACTGTCTGTCTGACTTTTTAGTTTTGCTGGTATATCATTCCCTTCAGCACCTCTTGAAGAGCTAGTCTGGAGTTGGTAAATTTCTTCAAATTTCGTTTATCCGAGAATGTTTTTATCTTGTTTTCCTATATGAACAATAATCTTGCCGGGTATAGCATTTTTAGTTGAAATTGTTTTTCATTAAACACTTTGACTTTATTTCCCCATTGTTTCCTTGTTTCTGCCAAGAGATCCGAGGTTTGCCTGATGGGGTGACCTTTGTAAGTAACTTGACATTTCCCTCTTGCCAACCTTAGTATCTTGTCGTTGTCTGTTGTTTTTGTCAGTCTGGCTATGATGTACCTTGGAGAGAATCTTCTTGGGTTGATTCTACTCAGGGTCCTATGTATTTCTTCAGTCTGGATATTTGAATGCCTTTCTAAGTTCGGAAAGTTTTCTTCCATTTCATGTTATAAATTATCTATGCTATTATTATATTCTTCCTCTTATGGGATACCAATTACCCAGATGTTGGGGCGCTTGATGGTATCCATTATTCCTCATATATTATCCTCGTTTTTTATGGTTGTTTTCTCAATCTTCTTTGTGGAGGGCATTGCATATGGAAGTCATCTTGAGAGCTCTGCCATCTTGAGTTATCCACCATCTTGGAAACCATTAGGTTTCACTTCCTCACTGAGCAAACCGTTTCTCCGAAATCATGTGACCAACTGTTCTCCCCATGGGGCGGTTGGGTTTCCAGGCAATGGGAGAAATCCACCCACACCAATGATTGGTTCATGCTGTTCTATCTCATTTGCATTTCGGGCAACCAATCAGTGCCCACCAGCCTATATATAACTTGCCATTCTTCCTCGATAAAGAGAAGACTTGATCAGCACCTCTTATTGTCTCCACTCTGTGTGTCTCTGTGTTTGTCCCATCTCTCACTTCCTCCCTCAAGAATCCTGTTCGACCGTCCCCCGGGTCGGGACACATGGCACCCGGACAAGGGACCTGAGTACGAAGGATCCAGTGAAGAGCTCCCAAGGAAGGCTCCAGTGCAGAGCAACTGAGAAAAGCCGGCGGAAAACAGAATGGGATGGCAGAGAATCGTCCTGAGAAAGGCCACAGAGGAAAATAGAAGAGGATGGCAGAGACTCATCCAGAAGAGGATGGCAAAGACTTGTCCAGAAGGGGACAGCAGGGACTTGTCCAGAAGAGGCCAGCAGAGAAGGCTTGCAAAAAACATAGAAGGATGAAGAGAAGATGTCCTGGTAAGGAGTTACTTATGTTTCATTTTAAGTATGGGT
>NW_006159853.1:821214-830373 GCF_000334495.1 Tupaia belangeri chinensis | reverse complement strand
CAGGAACTATTTGTTCAGGACTTAAAAGAAGCTCTTGCCATTATGGTTGCTAAGGGAGAGCAGATCGTGCAAAATGATCAACCCCAGGAGGAAGCTATAGCCACCTCAGATCTAACCAAGGATCCTAAAATTGAAAAAGAACAGGGAGAGGATCTTATTTCCCTAGATAGTGAGGAAGAAGTTAAAAGCCCCGAAGGCAAGACAAAACCCAAACAATTCAAAAAACTAAAAAAAGAAAACAACCTTAAGACTCTACAAGAGTCAAAGAAAAATGAGCCATCCATTAGTTCAGAGGAGGAAATCTTAGAAACAAAGGCAGCCAAATAGAATAATCCAAAATGGCCACCTGAAGGAGAAACTTTAGAAATAGAGGCAGCCAAGTACAATAATTCAAAATGGCCACCTTTCATAAAACGACCGCCATCTTACAACTTGTTCACATCTGCACCACCTTTGGTGATGCCGGTTATTGACCCTAGGGAAGAGATTTTGAATAAAATTAAACAACTTGAAGAACAAATTCAATTAGAAAAGAAACATCAAGACTCAATATCCAATTGGAAAAATTGAGAGTGGGTAAATCTAAAAGTGCAGATTCCTTACAGAATCTCTATCAGTCCACTTTTACCCCTGGCACAAAAATTAAACCAGTTCAGATACCACAACTATCAATGAACTTTGAGGAATGGGGAGCCTTCCCAGTAACAGAAACCATAGATCAACAACAGCAAGCATGGCGCCACATATGTGGCTTTGATTTTAACATTATAAAAGAAATTAAAACAGCAGTTGCTCAATATGGAGCTATAGCTCCATATACTTTAGCCATAGTTGACTCTGTGGCAAAAAATTGGCCTCCACTGTTACCTTTGTTCAGGACCAATTAGACTCCCTTGCAGAAGTAGTACTCCAAAATAGATGTGGGTTAGACCTCCTCTTGGCAGACCATGGAGGTTTTCTGTCTTGCTTTACAGGAATGCTGCTGCTTTTATGCCAACTAAAACGACCGCCATCTTACAACTTGTTCACATCTGCACCACCTTTGGTGATGCCGGTTATTGACCCTAGGGAAGAGATTTTGAATAAAATTAAACAACTTGAAGAACAAATTCAATTAGAAAAGAAACATCAAGACTCAATATCCAATTGGAAAAATTGAGAGTGGGTAAATCTAAAAGTGCAGATTCCTTACAGAATCTCTATCAGTCCACTTTTACCCCTGGCACAAAAATTAAACCAGTTCAGATACCACAACTATAAATGAACTTTGAGGAATGGGGAGCCTTCCCAGTAACAGAAACCATAGATCAACAACAGCAAGCATGGCGCCACATATGTGGCTTTGATTTTAACATTATAAAAGAAATTAAAACAGCAGTTGCTCAATATGGAGCTATAGCTCCATATACTTTAGCCATAGTTGACTCTGTGGCAAAAAATTGGCCTCCACTGTTACCTTTGTTCAGGACCAATTAGACTCCCTTGCAGAAGTAGTACTCCAAAATAGATGTGGGTTAGACCTCCTCTTGGCAGACCATGGAGGTTTTCTGTCTTGCTTTACAGGAATGCTGCTGCTTTTATGCCAACAAGTCTGACATAGTTCATGACAAGCTCAACCAATTACAAGAAGATCTTCAATGTAGAAAACAGCTTGCTGACAACTCCTTATGGACTGCGTGGAATGGACTTCTCCCATTTTTACTCCCCTTGCTTGGTCCTCTTTTGGGCCTTCTGATTATTTGCTCTTTGGGGCCTGTCCTTTTCAATAAACTCATGGCATTCCTTAAACAAGAGATTGATTCCATAAAAATGCAACCTATCCAAGTCCACTACCACAACCTGGAGATGGAGTACTGCGGAGCCTAAACTGTGCTCTTGCCTGAGGCGCTGAATCGATTAGCCAAAGACGGGTAAGAGAGTCTGAGCCTAACAGCTGTACAGTCCTCCCACCTAAGACAGGAAACCCATCATCACAATGAGGTTCTCCAATGACAGGTAAGGATGAACGTTGCTCTGAAAACGACTCCAACCTAAGACAGGCATGATTCTCCCAGGCTTTTCTCCTCTCTTTGAAAAAATAAAAAAGGGGGCTATGTGGAGGGCATTGCATATGGAAGCCATCTTGAGAGCTCTGCCATCTTGAGAGCTCTGCCATCTTGAGCTATCCACCATCTTGGAAACCATTAGGTTTCACTTCCTCACTGAGCAAACCATTTCTCAGAAAACATGTGACCAATTGTTCTCCTCATGGGGCTGTTGGGTTTCTAGGCAATGGGAGAAATCCATCCACACCAATGATTGGTTTATGCTGTTCTACCTCATTTGCATTTCAGGCAACCAATCAGTGCCCACCAGCCTGTATATAACTCACCATTCTTCCTCAATAAAGAGAAGACTTGATCAGCACCTTGTTTTGTCTCTGCTGTGTGTTTGTCCCATCTCTCACTCCCTCCCCCAGGAAACCTGTTTTACTGTCCTGCGGGTCGGAACACTTCTTGATAATTTTTTCTAGGTCAGATGTTTTGTCTTCTACATTAGAGATTCAATCTTCTGCCTGATCTAACCTACTTTTACCACTTTCAAGGGAGGTTTTGATTTCCCGTATTATATTCTTCAACCCTAGAAGTTCCATCTGGTTCTTGTTTAAGGTAACTATTTCTTCTTTTAAACCATGAAAGGACTTCCTCATCTCCTTGAGCTCCTTTTCTCTTTTCTCTTCCATCTCAGTTAGTTTGGTCATTACAAATATTCTGAATTCCTTATTGGACATGTCCATGACTTCCATAGTATTGACTGTGGGTGATATAGGCTTGATGATTTCCCTTGGAGGAGAGGCCTTTTGTTGGTTGCTCATACTTCTTGAGCCTCTGCAATTATTCCTAGTCATCAGGTGATCTATATGTTGCTTCCTAACATATTTAAGATATCTCTGAGTGTTAAGAGGTGTATGTGATTAGAAAACTCATGATTTCCCTTATGGTTAGCCAACCTGTTGCTCACCAGTACCATGTACTGTTGGGACTGGTCCTGGGTGACCCAAAGACCTCCCTGTTTCTAAGGAGTGGTGAGCCTCCAACTGACCTAATAAGCAACACCTCAAGAGCAAATAAAAAAAAATCACACTGTGCACACTGCGCTGCATGCTATTCACAGCACTAAAATTTAGAGAGTCTAAAGGCTGGTGAGGAAGGGGCAGAAGATGAGTGACAGGTCCTTGGTATAAGGGCCTGCAGCTGCTGGCAGCCTGGTGTCCGGAACTCCTGGCCAGCTCCAACAGGTTTGCTTAGGGTGGGGATGTGTGAAGGTCCCAGGAATAAGGGCCTGCAGCCGCAGGCAGCCTGGTGTCCAGAACTCTTGTTTATTTCTTCAGTCAGGTGAAATTTGTTATCTCAAAAGCCTGTCAGTGTAGAGGGCACTGCATACAGAAGCCATCTTGAGCTCTCTGCCATCTTGGAAACCATTAGGTTTCACTTCCTCACTGAGCAAACCATTTCTCAGAAAACATGTGACCAATTGTTCTCCTCATGGGGCTGTTGGGCAACGGGAGAGATCCATCCACACCAATGATTGGTTCATGCTGTTCTCTCATTCGCATTTCGGGCAACCAATCGGTGCCCACCACCCTGTATATAACTTGCCATTTTTACTCAATAAACGGAAAAAGAAGAGGACTTGATCAGCACCTTGACTTGTCTCCACTCTGTGTGTGTGAGTGCGTGTGTTTGTCCCATCTCTCACTCCCTCCCCCAGGGAACCTGTTCGACTGTCCCCCAGGTCGGGACATGCCAGTACTAAACTAAGAAGTTTACATATTCAATTATTTTAAATAAGCAGAGTTTAGGAATTTAAAAGCCACCTGCTTTGCATACCTCTGTAAAATGGTGTAGATCTGCTAGCCATAGGTAAGGTAAACTCAGAGGATATAAAAACCCCAACCTGCTGCTGCCCTTCAGAGATCTCTGACCCAAAGGCAGAGTTCTTGCCGTGCTGCTGAGAGACATTGCACAGATACCTAAACCCTCTTTCTGCTTCCCCTTTCCCCTTGGAGTTCCCTTGCCCTTCTTACCTGCTGAGAGATGTTTTTCCATCCTACCTCCTTCTGAAAGGTCTTAGGCGTTGATGAACCAATCACACTCACTGGCAAACCTGTCCAAGCATTGACCAAATAAACCATTTGTGCTATTGACACCTCGTGGATATATCTTTTTCCTTGACCTGTTCCCTATTCCCTTGAAACATACTTAAGTTTCATATATTTTAATTCTATATATAATGTAAACCACAAAGAAATTCATATTGCATTAATTTTATATGGCATTACTCTTTCTATTTCTATTCACTTCTTGCATCTCTTAATTTTTATATGGGAAACTTTCCATACAGTATTTTCTTTAATGTAGGGTTTCTGGTCATCAATTTCCTCAGTTTTTTTGTTTTTGTTTCACCTTTATGCTTTATGGATGATTTCAGTGGTTCTTGCAACTCATTAAATTCCCTGAGTGCCAAAGTTGCACATAATGTAAAGCTCACTTCTGAACTTCTTTTTGTTTTTTGAGGTAGTGAATTTTCAAGTCCTCATTGCTTCAATAGGCTTCTGATGCTGTCTCAGTAGTTTCTGATGCCATTAGTTTCTTTTCTCAAAATTTCTAGTTGCTTTGTGGCAAGGTTATTACAATCAAGTACACATTACTAGAAATGGGACTCTTAATAACACTATAATAATTTATTGGCATTCCAATTTTGTTACCATAATTTGTTTAAATAGTATCTAGTTGTTTAGTATTCATATAGTTCTCAGCTCTGTTATTAGAAAAATGTATATAATAAAAATTATTTTAGCTACATCTCTGCACATATAGCTTATTATTTCCTTAGGCTATATTTCTAGAGGTAAAATGACTGGTTTATAAAGTATTCTCAACTTCAAGGTCTTTAGAAATCACTGAACTCTAAGTTTAAAATATATACTTCTGGGGGGTAGCAGGTGGCATGGTTGTTAAGGGTGCTGGACTCCCACAAGGTCGACCATGGTTTGAGTACCAGAGGTGGTGGCTTTCTTTCTCACTCCCCCTCTCTCTCTCTCACTCTTCCCCACTCTGGTCAAATTAAAATAAGTAAATAAAGTTAATTAAAGTAATTCTTTAAAAACATCTACTTTTGAAGCTTAGAAATATCCTACACATTTTTTTTAGAGGTTTTACTATAGGGCACGTGTGCTTGCCAGAAAGACAAATATAGAAAGACAGAAAGTGAGAAATTACCCCCCAGGGGGGGATGGCCATGCCACAATCCGTTCTTTTCCATTCTCCTCTCGGGATCTTGGGCATGCATGCACATGCACCCGGCATGAGTTTAAGTCACTGGGTTTGGGACGCGAACCATGGTCAGTTACATTGGAGTCCAGCGACATAGCCATTACACTAACTGCTGGTACCTATCCTAGACATTTTTGTCCTCTTTCTCTGAATGGGCCCTTGGACATAATAACTATATTGAACTTCCCAGAACTGCAACTGGATGCATGGCATACATAGGATTACTTCTCCAGTTGGAAACAGAGATGGTGATATTTTGTGACTATAGAGCTATTTTTTCCTCTCCCTGAATAAATGTAAACAAAACCTGCTCCCAGATTATAGTGGAGACCTTAAGAAAAACCAAATATGTAAATGTTTGCATGAAGGTACAAAAATATCAGTACAGGATCAACAGTGATAAACTGCATGAGAGGGGATTGGTTGTATGAATGTTAGAAAGTTAATTCCCTTCCTGCTCTCTCTCACACATACATTCTTTCCTTGACCTACTTCTAAAACACACTGGTCTTAGAAGAAGACTGAGTCTACCGTGAGAGCTGAGATCTAGTGTTTTCAGGGATAAGAGCAACGAAGATATTCTGCTGAGAAGTTACTCTGACAAACAGAGAGGGTAGGCCAGAAGAAGACTGAGTCCTCCATGAAAGCCGAGATCTAGTGATTTCAGAGATAAGAGCAATGAAGATGTTCTGCTGAGAAGATACCCTGGTAGAGCCCCTGTTGTCTTTTTCTTTCTGTCTTTCTGTCTCTGTCTTTTCTTTTTTTAATTTTCCTTAAACAAATTTTTTTAAGGTAAAGTTTTTTCTTGGCTTTGAAATCCTCTTTTGTCTTATTAATAATCCCTCCCCCCCATCTAGGCAAACAGAAAGGGTAGGCCAGAAGAAGACTGAATCTGCCATAAGCCCTGAGATATAGTGATTTCAGGGATAAGAGCAATGAAGATGTTCTGCTGAGAAGTCACCCCTGGTAGAGCCTGTTCTGTCTTTTTCTGTCTGTCCCTCTCTATCTTTTTGTCTCTGTCTGTTCAATTTTTTTTGAAGTTTTCTTTTATTAAATTTTTTAAGGTAAAGTTTTTTCTTGACTCTGAAATCCTCCTTTATCTTCTTAATAGTCCCCTCCCCTTTCCCCTCCCATCTAGGCAAACAGACGCTCCCAGCGAGGCAAACAGAAAGGGCAGGCCAGAAGAAGACTGAGTCCGCCATGAGAACGGAGATCTAGTGATTTCGTGCTAGTGTGCCACACAGTTTTCATTTTTTTAAAAAAATAAAATCTAATAAATAATTTTTTGTTTGCTTTTTCCATTTTTCTCTTTTTCTCTCTCTCTCTTTCTCTGTTTTCTTATTCTTTTTCTACCTAATCATTTTGCTGCTCAGCCTCCACTTACTGACTGTCTAGACAGGTGTAAGTGAAAAGTTGCCAAAATTTGAATACTATTTTGATCCTTATATTCCTCAACTCCCACTTAATCTGCAACACAAAGGGAGAAAAAAACGCAATGCCAAAGAGTTTGCAAACCACATCCTCCTGTGCACCTCTGATAACTCAGATTGATCTTCTAGAAATTAGGAAGAAACGAATAACCCATCAGATGACCAGAAATAACCACAGGGGCACAAGAAATAAGTGAAATCAAGAAAATACCTCTCCCCCAAGAATAAAGAATAATTCCTCTTCATCCACAGACAGTACAATGGAACTCATGGAAATGTCTGATAAAGAATTTAGAGTATTCATAGCGACAAAATTAACAGAAATGGAAGAGAAGAGAGAAAATGAACACCAGAAGAAAAAAGCTGATGAGTTCCAGGAGGCGAGGAAGTTCTAGCGAGAGCTGAAAGAGGAAATAAAAAAGAATCAAATGGAACTGTTGAAGATGAAGGCTATAATGCAGGAAGTCAAACCCTCCATTGAAAGTATTAAAAGCAGACTAGATCATACAGAATATCAAATCTCAGATATAGCAGACAGAATCACTGGACTAGTAAAATCCACCACGAAGACTGAGAAAATAGCCCCCCAAAGAGAATTATATACGAGAAATACCAGATACCATAAAACATCCAAATATCTGGATAATTGGTAACCCAGAAGGTGAAGAGACTAAAAAGAGCATTGAAAATCTATTCCATGAAATCCTGCAAGAAAACTTTCCAAGTCTAGAGAAGCATTCAAAGATTCAGTCCCAAGAAATACAAAGAATGCCAAACAGAATCACCCCAAGATCCTTTCCAAGAAACATTATAGCCAAAATGATCAAAACCACAGAAGAAGACAAGATACTAAGATTTGTAAGAGAGAAATGTCAAGTTACCTACAGACGATATCACATCAGTCTAACAGCGGACCTCTCATCAGAAGTAATGTGAGGAAAGAATAGGAAAATATATTCAAAGTGTTAAGGGAAAAGCAATTTCAACCAGGAATACTGTACCTGGCAAGATTATCCTTCATATGAGAAGAAAAGACAAGAACATTTTCAGATAAAACCTGAAAGAATTTGCCAACATCAGACTGTAGATCTTCAAGAAGTTCTCAAGGGAGTGCTATACCAGAAATATTAAATACAGACACACAGAAATAAGAGTTTAAAAACTAATAAAATGGATTTGAATATTATATCCCAGAATTTAATTGGGAAGATCAAACCACAACAGAAGGTAGATTAACTACATTAAGTATGAAAAATAAATAAATTAAAAAACCACACTGGTCTGTGACTCCACTGTTTTTCTTTCTATTCTGCTTACTTAGTTAAAATGATTTTCCAGTAATTGTTCTTTTGGTAAACACCTACCTTCTCATCTTTTAAATACTACTCTGTTGTACACTGTACTCTGTATAAACTTCTAGAAAAGTTTGCTTTACTTTGTTATGGTCTCACTTCCCCCTTTACATCGGAAGCTCTTTGAGGACAAAGAAATCAACTCTAACTTCTGGAGAGATGATCAATGTTGAATGAATGAATGAAGGGGTCAGGATTGAATCTGTTCAAAAGTGCTAGAATAATAGTAACAGAGTGGAACAGAATAGATTACAGCCTCAACACTCAGTATTCAAATGAACCTCGCGATAGCTCTATTAAATGTGCAGGTGATTGGAGAAGAGATTAACCAAGCCTTAAAGAGTTTTAGAGGTTTTCCCAAGGCAGGTAGCCATCCTCTGTACTGATAAGGGATGAGACTGGGAATAACAAACTTTTTAACCTTGTTCTAGGTTTCCTAAACGGGATTAAATTCCAGGCTTTCAAACCCTCTAGGGAAGATTTCTTTCTGTGACACAACAGGGGAGAAGTTATTACATACCTAAACAGGGAAAGTGATAGAGGAGCCAAGGGCGAAAGTAGGGGATGCACCCTTCCAGTGACCATGCATATTTTCCCTAAAACAATTTCACAGAAAGGGCAAATCCCGAGGATACTAACCATGAATTTTGAGAATTTGTTAATTGCCTGGCATTTTGTTTAGGTGCCCTGTAATAGGTACCCTAACTCTGAAAAGTAGCTATTATTGTCTTCGTTTTTATTCCCTACCATCTGCTCCAAGCTCCCTGCCTCATCTTACCAAAGTCTCCCTCCCGCCAGTGTTCTATGCAGAATCACCACATACACTCTGGCCTAGGGGAGGGGCTGGGAGGAGCCGAGTGGGGGCTTCTTGTCGCAGAGTCGGACTGCGCCTGCGCGGACTGCAGCAGAGGGCGGAGTGTAAACCGCCAAATACACTGAGACTAGCGTTCACTGTTGGGCAGTATCTTCCTTCTTTTTCTCCACCTCTAATTTCAGCTTTAGTAAATTGCTTGGAATTTTGGTTTTAGCAGCAGCAGCAGCAGCAGGCGCCACAGCAGCAGA
>NW_006159853.1:806846-821081 GCF_000334495.1 Tupaia belangeri chinensis | reverse complement strand
AAGCGAAAGTTCCCTCCGCCGCCGCCGCCGCCGCGGTGCAAAGGCCACTGCGCACAACAGCAGCTGGGGTGAAATGCAGGCCCTTAACGCCCCGGGCCTTCCCGCTACTATTCCAGGCTTAGACGCTCCCCAGGGTTCCAGCGATCCCCAGATCCTCCAGAGCCTCTGCACGTTTGAGGGCCAGAACACCTCTGTGCTGCTCACCCCTGGTGAGGGCCCAAGCACCTCTGCGCTGCCCATTGCATCAGAGGGCTCAAACACCTCTAGGCAGCCCACTGTCTCTGAGAGATCGAGCACCTCTCTGCTGCTAACACCCAGTGGGGGCCCAATCACCTCCAAGACTCCTGCCGTCTCTGAGGGGCTGAGTGTCTTGGTGCCCCTCACCCCCAGTGAGGGACTGAGTATCTCCGTGCCGCCCACACCGGGTGAGTCCTCAAGCACTTTTGTGCCGCCCACTGCTTCTGATGGACACAGCACCTCTGGGCTGATCACCCCCAATGAGGGACCGCACACTACCAGGCTGCCCAACACTAGTGAGGGACCAGGCATTTCTGGGCCGCCCAGCACATCTCAGGGACTAATCGTCTCTGTGCTGCCCACCCCTGGTGAGGGACAGAGCACCTCCTGGCTGTCCACTGCATCTGAAGGATCACATATTTCTGTGCCACCCACCCACAGGGAGGTCCTTAGCACCTCCTTGCTGCCCACTGCATCTGAAGGATCACATATTTCTGTGCCATCCACCCACAGGGGGGTCCTTAGCACCTCCTGGATGCCCACTGCCTCTGAGGACGCTGCAGTATTATTGAGCTCAAGTGCTTCTGTGGGCCAGAACCCCACCAAGTGCCCTATTGCTTTGCCACACCCTAAACTTTCTAAGGCTTCTTTGGACTCAGAGGGCCCCACGGGTGCAGAAGGCCCCATGGAATTACAGGACCTGAGAGACTGTGACAGTTCCAACTCCGTTACCATTAAGGGCCTCAGTAGTTCTCAAATCAATAATCTGAAGCCCTGGGACCCTATGGAACAGAATGTGGCTGAGTTGTTGCAGTTCCTACTGGTAAAGGATCAGAGCAAATACTCTATCCGAGAGTCTGAAATGCTGCAATATGTTGTTAAAGAATATCACAACCAGTTCCCTGAGATCCTCAGACGAGTAGCAGCCCACCTGGATTGCATTTTTAGGTTTGAATTAAGGGAACTTGACCCTGAGCAACGCACCTACATTCTGCTCAACAAACTGGGACCTGTGCCTTTTGAAGGGTTAGAAGAGAGCCCAAATGGGCCAAAGATGGGCCTCTTGATGATGATCCTAGGACAAATATTTCTGAACGGCAACCAAGCCAAAGAGACTGAGATTTGGGAAATGCTCTGGAGGATGGGGGTGCAGAGGGAGAGGCGGGGTTCCATATTTGGGAACCCAAAGAGACTTCTGTCTGTAGAGTTTGTATGGCAGCGTTACTTGGACTACAGGCCAATAACTGATTGTGACCCAGTGGAGTATGAATTTTTCTGGGGCCCAAGGTCCCATGTAGAAACCACCAAGATGAAAATTCTGAAGTTCATGGCTAAAGTCTATAATAAAGATCCTATGGATTGGCCAGAGCAATACAATGAGGCTCTGGAAGAAGATGCTAGCAGAGGTGCTGCTGAGGGTTGGCAGGCTCTGCCTCCCCACAGGAGGCACTTTTTTGAAGAAGCTGCTGCAGAGGTAGCAACCCCTGATTCAGAGATTTCCACTTATTCCTCAAAATATCCCCCTCATTCATGGCCTGAGTCAAGATTGGAGAGCAAAGCAAGGAAGTTGGTGCAGTTATTTCTGCTCATGGATTCAACTAAGCTGCCTATACCAAAGAAAGGAATTCTCTACTACATTGGCCGAGAGTGCAGTAAAGTGTTCCCTGACCTCCTGAATCGTGCTGCTCGCACCCTGAACCATGTCTATGGGACAGAGCTAGTGGTACTTGATCCCAGGAACCACTCCTATACCTTGTACAACCGAAGGGAAATGGAAGAAATTGAAGAGATTGTAGACAGTCCAAACAGGCCTGGCAACAACTTCTTAATGCAGGTCCTAAGCTTCATCTTCATAATGGGCAACCACGCCAAGGAGTCTGCAGTCTGGGCCTTTCTGCGTGGTTTAGGGGTTCAGTCTGGAAGAAAGCATGTGATTACCTGTAGGTATTTGAGTCAGCGTTACATAGACAGTTTACGGGTTCCTGACAGTGATCCAGTCCAGTATGAATTTGTATGGGGCCCTAGAGCTCGCTTGGAAACCTCCAAAATGAAAGCCCTACGATACATGGCCAGAATCCACAGAAAAGAACCACAGGACTGGCCCCAGCAGTACAGAGAGGCATTAGAAGATGAGGCCAATAGGGCTAATGTTGAACACAGGCAGTTTTTTGTGCACAACTTCAGATAGAGAAATGTGTATCAGTCAGAGGGGCCTTGTGAGGTTGAGCCCTAGGGCCCTGAGTCTCATGTATTAGCATGGCAGGTATATTATTGTGTTTGGTATTTATATTCCAGTTCCATTTATGTCTTTTCATATTTTATTCTTTGGTATCTTGAAATGTTTCAGCTGTTTTAATATCCTGTCCAGTAGGGTAAATGTGATTGACCACTTGCTATCTTTGTTGTATTTTGGTATAAGAGTTTTGATAGCTTTATAAAATACTTTGGGACTCTTTCCATCTTGCTGCATTATCTAGAAGAGAATATATAGCATATAGCTATAGATATAGGCTTTTCCTTGAAAGTTTGAAAAGATTCACTGATAGTGATCTACCTTCAGGTGTTAAACAAATATAACAACATCCGAAAAAGCACTCTGAATTGTGGCTGGCCTCCCTTGCTTCTGCTGTTGTGTGAAGAATACTGAGGTTTACATGTATTTGCTTTACTGTACTAAATGTAATGAAAAATAAAAGTTTAATAGGTCAAACAAATGCTAATGCACTAATTTATTTGATAAACATTTATTAAACTCCTTATACAGTGAGCCCAGTGGTATGTTCTGGTTATACCATTTTAAAAATATATAAGAGATAGCATTTGCCTTACTTAGAACTTGGAGACTTGGTAAAGTATAGGGGGAAGTCATTTAAACTAGTGATTCTGCTATGGTATGTTCGGTACTACCATAGACTTAAGTAGAGAGTGCTATATGAGTTAAGAGAATGCACACCTAACCCAGCTCCTAGGATGTTCATGGTGGTTCTTGAAGATGATGATGGGTGTGAGGCATAAGATTGGATTCTTAACATAATTGTGAGTTAAACTAATTCAAAGCTAGTTTTCAGTCTTCCTGAGTTCTGGTATGAAATGAAGTCAATTATGTGAGGACAGAGAGTGGGAGGTACTGCATGTTGTAAATGATCCCAATAAGATATATTAGTCATCTGTATCTAAACTATATTGTGGTAAACAAACAAACAAACAAAAACAAAAAACAAAAAACAAAACTCTGAATCTCAGTGGTTTACAACAACAAAATTGTTGGCTCATTTTACATGCCCTGGGTTTCTCTGATTCTGTTTATATTGTCTTCATTAAGGTAACCAGGCTGAAGGAGTAGTCCATGTATGGGACACTTATTCTTTTTTTTTTTTTTTGGAGATGTTTTTGCTATAGGGCCCGTGCGCTCACCAGACAGACAGAGACATAGAGACAGAAAGCAAGATGCACGCACACACGCCCGGCGTGAGTTTTAAGCCACCGGGTCTGGGACGCAAACCGTGGTCGACTACGTGGGAGTCCAGCGACATAGCCATTACGCTAACTGCTGGTTCCCAAGGGACACTTATTCTTATGACAGAGATAAAAAAAGCCATAATGGAATCATGTGATAAGTATATTTTGGTCATAGTCCATTGGCAAAAGCAAATCACATGGCCAAGCTTGATGTCAATCGAGAACGGAGTGTACTCTTCCCACGTGGAGAGACTATAGAGAGGGCACCAGTAAAGAACAGTACATATTTTGAACAAAAATCTCAGTTTATCATTTAATAATTTAGCTTCTTCTGTGAGATGATAAGTTATTGAAAAAATTTGATCTGAGGAATTGCAGGTTACCACTTAAATTTTATAGGATTACTTCTGTTCTTGTATTGAAAAAACTAAAAGGGTTGTAGGATAGAAACTTTAATTTTAATCTGGCAGCTTTTTTTTCCTATTTAATACTTTTCTATTTAGATATAATTGTACATCTTTGTGACATACAATAAGGATTTTCAAAGTATGCATGCAGTGTGTTAATCAAATCAAGGATAAGAACATATTCATTGGTTCGAAAAAAGAATACCTCATTCTGATCTGTACTATTTTATAAGACGGGCAGTGTCTGATATTTTTTTTCACTCAATTATGCTATGCTGTTCCTCAACCCATTTGTCCCATCTAACTGCATTCCTGTGTCTGCCAAATGGCTTCTTCCTGATCCCCTCTTATCTTCCCTACTCCCTACCTCCTATGCAGTCTCTTATATCTGGAGTTGTCCTTTCTACTTCTATGTCTTCAAATCTTTTCATTTCTGCCATACAGTGCAACATTTGATATATATTGAGTGAGGACATTCAGTATTTGGCTTTCATAGTCTGCATTATTTCACTTAGCATTACATTTTCTAGATTCACCCACTTCATATTGAATGACAAGATCTCATTGTTCTTTATACCTGAGTAGGATTTCATTGTGTATATATGCCACACTTTGTTAACTCAGTCATCAGTTGTTGAACACTTAGGTTGATTCAATGTCTTAGATAGTCATAATATTGCAATAAACATGGATATACAAGTGTCTTTCAGAATGAGTGATTTTTTGAATAAGTACCCAAGAGTAGGACTACTCGGTCATATGGTGGTTCTATTTGTAAATTTTTGAAAAACTTCAATATTATTTTCCACAGTGAGTGTATTAATTTATCTTCCTATTAACTGCAGGAGAGTTTCCTTTTCACAATAGCCTAGCAAGCACTTCTCTCTTTCCTTTTTTTAAATGATCATAGCTATTTTGACTGGGGTTAGATGATAACCTCATTGTGGTTTTGATTTGCATTTCCCTTATGATGAGAGTTGCTGAACATTTTTTCATATACTTTTTGGCCATTTGTATGTCTTCTTCTGAGAGTTGGCTATTCAGATCAATAGGCCCCTCTTTTTTTTAAGTGGTTTATGCCTTAGGGTACATGCACTCCCAGAGAGATAAAAAGAGACAGTGAGAGGAAAAGTGAGAAATCACCCTCCTTGGTGGATGGCCTCATTGCACTGTATTCTTTTCCATCCTCCTCCCAGAATCTTGGGCATGCATGCACACACACCTGGTGTGATATTCAAATCACCAGGTCCGGGCTTCGAACTACATTCAGCCATGTGGGAGTCCAGTGATGTAACCACTATGCCATCTACTGGGCCCCATAGCCCATTTTTAAATTGAGTTACTAGCTTTTCTGCATGTGACCTGCTTGAGTTCCCTTTATATTCTGGTTATTAATTCCTTATCTGAAATCTAGTTTGCAAATATTTTCTCCCATTCTGTGGTATGTATCTTTACTCCATTCATTGCTTCCTTTGCTTTGTAGAAGCTTTTAAATTTGATGTAATCCTACTTGTGCAATTTTGGAGTTACTGCCCATGTTTCTGGGATCCTAGTTAAGAAACCTTTGCCTACTCCAGTGTCTTCAAGTGTTTTCCCTGTGTTTTCCACAAGGAGTTCTATAGTTTTATGTTTTGCATTTAGATCTTTTATTCATTTTGAGTAGATTTTTGTTAATGGTAAGAGACAGGAGTCTAGTTTCATTTTTTTTCTGCAGGTGGATATCTAATTTTTCCAGAACCATTTGTTGAAAATGCTTTCTTTTCTCCACTGGATTGTATTGTGTCCCTTTGTCAAAGATCAGTTGGCTGTATGTTTTGGGGTTTATTTCGGATTCTCTGTTCTCTTCCATTGGTCTGTGTGTCTTTTAAAAAATTACTTTATTTATTCCTTGATTTGATAAACATTTACTTTTGAAGCTTTATTTTGGGCCAGACCATTCCATTTCTGTGTTCTGAATGATTTAGAGAGAAACCAAGGCATATTTTCTTTTAGGACCAGTAGTACTAAACAGATAACATTAGTGTTTAGATGGTACCTTCAATATACTTGAAAACTTTTCATAAATCACAAGAAAAACAAAGTTTATTTATTTGCCAAAAGGCTTATTAATAATCAAATTCTATTGAATTTAAGTCTTTAAAAACAATATACATATACATACATATATATATATATTTCAAATTTAATCATATTTAATCATTTAATCATTGTTTATCTGTTTTTGAGAGTTTTTATTTATTTATTTATTTTTTACTGTAGGGCGCGTGCGCTCGCCAGACAGACAGAGAGGGACAGAGAGACAGAAAGTGAGAAATCACCCCCCCAGGGGGGATGGCCACACCACAATCCCTTCTCCTCCATTTTCCTCTTGGGATCTTGGGCACACATGCACACACGTCCGGCATGAGTTTTAAGCCACTGGGTCCGGGACGTGGACCACAGTTGCCTACATGGAAGTCCAGTGACTTAGCCATTATGCTAACTGCTAGTCCCAATCATTGTATATCTTTACAATGTACGATATGATTTTTCCCAAAATGAATATAGTGTATTTTAATCAAGTCAAAAACATTACCATTTACATTATCATTAACAGAAGACTTTTCACTTTGTGTCTATTAAATGTATGTTTCTTTTTTTTTTCTGATGCCCTGCCTCTCACCCCCATTACAGACCCACTATTATCCATGCTCTTTTTTTTTTTTTTGAGAGGTTTTCGCTATAGGGTGTGTCCATGCTCTTTTATACTGTCTCTAGCATCTAGAGTTATCCTCCCTGCTATTAATTACACTTTCTAATCTTCCAGTTTCTGCTATAAAAATGCAAACATATGGTATATATTAAACAGGGAAATACAGTGCTTGTCTTTCATTCTTTGGCTTGCTTCACTTAGCAGTAAAACTTACATATTCATTCACTTTGTATCAAATGTCAAGGTCTCATTTTTTTTTTTATTTTTTATGGCTGAATAATTTCAACAGAGTACATGTGCCACATTTTTTCAGTCCACTCATCTGTTCTTAAACATGTGGGTGGATTCTATAACCTACCTAATGTGAATAATGCTGCAATAAACATGGATGTGCCAGTATTTTTCTGAGTGAGTTTTTTTCCTATTCTTTGGGTAGATACCCAAGAGTGGAATTATTGAATCATATGGTAGCTCTATTTAAAGGTTTCTGAGGAACCTTCATATTGTTTTCCAGAATGATTGTACTAATTTACATTCCCACCAACAGTGTAAAAGGATTCCCTTTTCCTACAGGCTTGTCAGCACTTATGATTATTTTTTAAATCTTAGCCGTTCTTACTAAGGTTAAGTGTTCTCTCATTGTGGTTTTGATTTGCATTTCCCTTATGATAAGGGATGTTGAACATAGTTTTATGTGCTTTTTGGCCATTTATATATCTTTTTTGGAGAGTTTTCTGTTCACTTCAGTTGCTCATCTTTTTATTGAATTGATTACTTCTTTTGCAGGTAAGATACTTAAGTTCCTTGTATATTCTGATTATCAGCCCTTTATCTGTGGGCAGATATATTTGTCCACACTGAAGGTTGAATCCACACTCTAATTATTATTTCTCTTGCTGTGCAGAAGCTTTTTACACTGATGTAGTCCCACATGTCTATTTTTGGAATAATTGCCTGTGCTTTGGGAATATTATAATAGTAATTGTGAGGTTTTTGCCATAGGTAGTGTGTACTCACCAAGAAAGACAGAGACAGTGAGAGGAAAGGTGAGAAATCACCCCCAAGTAGGGATCTCCATGCAGCAATCGCTTCTCTTCTTGCTATTTTGGGCACAAATGAACATGTACTCTGTGTGTTTCAGGCCACCAAGTCTGGGATTTGAGCCTTGGTTGGCCATGAGGGAGTCCAGTGCCTTAAACACTACAGCACCTGCTGGAGCTTTGGAGGTATTATTTAAGAAGTCTAAGGTTGTACAAACACAAGAGATGGGGGTTAGTGCCAGAAGTGGAGTGTGTGGAGAAGCGGGACCTAAGGAAGGACATTTGGAAGAGGGATATGGAGGGAGAGCATTGACGGGATGGGGAGGTGTGGTGTTATTAGTGGAAGATACTCTGATCAACTGGACTGGCGAGAAATGTTCACACACATACTGAAATGTTCACTTTGTAAGCTAAATTATATGATTGAATTTATATAAAAAGTTAAAATTTAAAAAGTGAAAAAAAGAGAAGTCTTTGCTTACTCCAAAGTCTCTGAGAGTTTCCCCTGTGTTTTTCACCACTAGTTTCAGTATGAGGTTTTACATTTTTAAAAAGTTATTATTATTTATATATTCGATTGCTATACATCATTTGGCTTGCAAAGAATTTGCCCAGCATGAAAAACACCTCAGACTAGTCCAGTTGAGAATACAACACATGTTATCATCAATAGGTAATAAACCATTACTGTGCCCCCAAAACATCTTGCCTATCTATTTTACCCCCTAATTTCTACCCTATACTCTTACCCTCTCTCACCCTCTTTCCACACTGTCTCCAATGTCCATCACTATTTTCAGTGTTTTTATGTCCTCCAATATTTCAGTCTGTACCATAGAGTGTGGATAGTACATATATATTAAGTGGAGACAAACAATATTTTTCTTTCATAGCCTGACTTTCTCCACTCAGCAATAACTCTTCTGTATTCAATAATTTCTATCAAATGCCAGGGTCTTGATTATTTTTTCCATTCCTTTATTCCCCAAATTTTATTGATTCACAAAATTTCTTAAATAATATAACTACTTTCAATAGCAAGTTCAGCTGGTATATACATATTTGTGAATACATGTCTGACTTTAGGTATTAAATTCTGAGTAGAATGAATATACTATAAGGTAGCACCTACCTGATGCTATAGTTTACTACGGTCAATAAATAGCTATTTTTAAATATACTTTTTAATTTCAAGAAAAGTAGTTTTAGCTTTAATAAATCAAAGATAGGTTAATGAACTTTGCTTAAAACTTAAAGCCAGGAAACAGGTTATGATTCTGTTCAAATACTAGGTACATGAATGTGTAAGCAGTTCAAGACAGGACAAAAAACCTTAAAACCGTGAAACAATGCCTAGAAGAAAATCAGCAATGTTTTAGTCAAAAGTCATAAAATTCTATTTCACCAGTTCAGTCTCCTGTACTTAATCTATCTTCTTTTGTGATCCCATCTTCCCAATTAAATTCTGGAATATAATTTTCAAATCCAGACTTCTCCCTAACATTAGGTTGATCATTTTCTTAGTTTCTGAACTCTTATTTATTTCTGTGGGCCTGTATTTAATTTTCCTGGTATAGCACTCCCTTGAGAACTTCTTGGAATCTGGTCTGGTGCTGGTAAATTCTTTTAGGTTTCATAAGAGAATGTTTATCTTTTCTTCCTGGGTGTAGTATTCTTGGTTGAAAGTGCTTTTCCCTTAACAATTATAATGTATTTTCCCATTCTTTCCTCACTCGCATTGTTTCTGAGGAGAGGTCTGTTGTTAGCCTGATGGGATATCTTCTGTAGGTAAGTTGACATTTCTCTCTTGCAATCTTAGTATCTTGTCTTTGTCTTTGGTTTTGGACATTCTGGCTATAATGCGTTTTGAAGAAGATCTTCTTGGGTTGATTTTATTCAGGGTCCTTTGTAATTCTTGGGACTTGATCTTTGAATGCCTCTCTAGGTTTAGAAAGTTTACTTCCAGGATTTCATGGAATAGATTGTCAATGCCCATTTTAGTCTCTTCACCTTCTAGGATACCAATTATCTGGATATTTGGATGTTTGATGGTATCTAGTATTTCTTGTATATTATTCTCATTTTGGGGGCAATTTTCTCAGTCTTTGGGGTGGATTTTTCTAGGCCAGCGATTCTATCTTCTACATCTGAGATTCAATTTTCTGTATGATCTAATCTGCTTTTAATACTTTCAAGGGAGGTTTTGACTTCCTATATTATAGCCTTCATCTCTAATAGGTCCAATTGATTCTTTTTTATAGCGTGTATTTCTTCTTTTAGCTCATGGCAGAATTTCCTCACCTCCTGGAACTTTTCAGCGCCTTTCTCCTGCCTCTTTTGCAGTTTTACTGTCTCTCTTCTCTTCCATCTCTGTTAGCTTTGTCACTAGGAATTTTCTAAATTCTTTATCTGACATTTCCATGAGTTTCATTGTACTGTCTGAAGATGAAGAGGCGTTATTCTTTTCCCTTGGAGGAGAGGTATTTTGTTGCTCTCCCATGGTTCTTGTGACCCTGCTGTGATTTCTAGTCATCTGATGGATGGTGAATTTCTTCCTAATTCTTGAATTTCAATCTGAGTGTTCAGAGGCGTGCAGGAGGAGGTGATCTGCAGTCTCTCCTTCGTTCTGTTTTCACTCTTTGTGCATCAGATTCAGCGGTAATAGAGGAATAGTCTGACCCTGATTGTATTCAGATGTTTGGATCCTGTTCACTTGGACCTGTCTAGACACTTAGTACGTAGAGGCTGAGCAGCCAATGAATAAAGATAAAGACAAAAGGAAGAGAATTAGGGAAGAGGAAAGAAGAAAAAATTAAGGAAAAAAGAAAAAAAGGAAAAAGATCATTAAAAAACTTTAGATTTTAGTTTTAAAAGACAAAAAATGAAAACAACATTTCACAGCTCAAGTTTGGTAGCCATTTCAGGGTGAGCCTGGGTTTGTACCTTTCCTAAATGGAATGGGGAAAGGCACAAATTAGCACAATAAAGGAGGGGCTTGAGAATACTTTCTCTTAAAAAATTTCTTTAAAAAAATTAAAAGACTCAGAGTGACACAGAGAGACAGAGAAATGGATAGAAGGAGACAGAGGTAGCCCTACCCACTAGAAATTAATATGCAGGTAGAAGTCTCAGTAGAAAATCTTCATTTTTAGCCAAGGAAAGTAATATTTCAGGACTCAAGTTCAGTAGCCATCTCAGGATGGGCTTGGTTTTGTGCTTTTCCCACTTGAAATGAATCTGGATGGAGAAGTCTAAGCAATAAATTTTCATTTTTAGTCAAGGAAAGCAATATTACACAGCTCAAGCTCAGTAGCCATCTCCAGGTTTTATATTTCCTTGATCTATTTTGAGTTCATTTTTGTTAATGATGAGAGATAGGGGTCCAATTTCTTTTTCTTTTTTCTTTTTTTTTTTAGAGAAGTTTTCGCTATAGGGCGTGTACGCTCGCCAGACAGACAAGAGAGACAGAGACAGAAAGCCAGAAATCACACCCTTCTCCTCCATTCTCCTCTCGGGATCTTGGGCATGCACGCACGTGTGCCCAGCGTCAGTTTTAAGCCACCGGGTCCGGGACACGAACCGCGGTCGACTACGTGGGAGTCCAGCAACATAGCCATTACGCTAACTGCTGGTTCCCCCAATTTCATTTTTATGCCAATTTTTCTGAGAGTCTTAATCATGAAGGGATATAGTATTTTATCAAATGCTTTTCTTCATTGATTGATATGATCATATGGTTTTATCTTTTCTTCCATTAATTTGATGTATTACATTTATTGTTGTGTGTATGTTGAACCACCCTTGTGTCCTGGAAATAAAGACTACCCAGCCATGGTATAATCTTTTTTATGTGTTTTTGGATATGATTTGATAGGGTCTTGTTGAGAATTTTTGCATCTGTATTCATCAGGGATATTGGTCTGTAGTTTTCTATTGTGTACACATCCTTGCCTGTTTTAGGGATCAGGATGATGGAGACTTCACAGAATGAATGTGGGAGAGTTCCTTCTGTTTGGACCTTTGGAAATAGTTTGAGGAGACTCAGAGCTAGTTATCCTTTAAATGTTTTGGAGAATTCAGAAGTGAAACCCTCAAGACTTGGGTGTGTGTGTGTGTGTGTGTGTGTGTGTGTGTGTGGTTGACTATTATTCAATCTTGTTGCTTGTTATTTGTCTATTCAGGTTCTCTAGTTCTTATTGGTTCAATCTTGGTAAGTCATTTGTGTCCAGAAATTTGTCCATCTTATCAAAGTTTTTTTCTCATTGTCACATAATCACTTATACTAATCTCCCATGATCTTTTGTATTTCTGTTATGTTTGTTGTAATATCACCTGTTTCATTGCTAATTTGATTTATCTGTTCTTTTCTATGTTCTTCTTGATTAATCTAGCTGGTGGAATGTCAATTTTGTGTAATTCTCAAAGAACCAGATTTCGCTTTCTTTTTTTTTTTTTTTGTATAGATTTTTTTTAGTTTCTATTTTATGTATTTCTGCTTGGATCTTTTTAATTTTTTTATTTTAATTTAAATTTAATCACATTTATCTTTACAATGTACAACATTGCTTTTTCTTTGAATAGGCAAATTATTAAAGAACACATACATCTTTCTTTCTTTCTTTCTTTCTTTCTTTCTTTCTTTCTTTCTTTCTTTCTTCTTTCTTTCTCTCTTATTATTATTTACACATTCGATCAATATACACAATTTAGATTATAAAGAGAATGTACCCAGCATGATATACACCTCAGTCTAGCCCAGTTGATAATATTATACACATCTTCATCAACAGATAATAAACCATATCTGTGCCCCACAAATGTCTTACCTCTTTATTTTTCCCCAAATTTCCTTTCCTATACTCTTCCCCTCCCAAACTTTCCTTCCACTTTTTCTCTAGTGTCCATAACAATTTTAAATACTTTTTTCGTCCTCTGATCTTTCAGTCTCTACCATAGAATGCAGAGAGTCAGTATATGTCAAATGGAGACATACAATTTTTCCTCTTTCATAGCCTGACTTGCTTCAATCAGCAACAAATCTTTCACATTTATCTACTCTCTATCAAATTCCAGGACCTTGTTTTGTTTTTTTTTTGTTTTGTTTTGTTTTTTGTTTTTTTTTGTTTTTTATTATGGCTGAATAGTATTCCATGGAGTATATGTGCCACACTTTCTCAATCTATTCATCTGTTTGTGGCCATTTGGATCAGTTCCATGTCTTAGCAATTGTGAATTACGCTTCAATAAACATAGTTATGCAAACACTTTTCCAATTGAGCATTCTCCTGTCCTTTGGGTATATTACCAGGAGGGGAAATGGGAGTGGAATTGCTGGATCATATGGTAGTTCTATTTGAAGGTCTTCGACGAACCTCCATATTGTTCTTCACAGTGGCTGGACCAATTTACATTCCCACCAACGATGTAGGAATGTTCCCCTTTCACCACATCCCCTTTAGCACTTATCATTTTTTGGTAAATCTTCTGCATTCTGACTGGGGTTAGGTGGTAACTCATTGTTGTCTTAATCTGAATCTCTTTTATGATGAGGAATGCTGAGCATTTTTTCTTATGCTATTTGGCTGTTCATATGTCTTCCCTAAAGAGTTGTTTATGCAGCTCATTTTCCCATCTTTTAATTGGGTTAATTATTTTTTTCTGTTATTGCTTTCTTGAGTTCCCTGTGTATTCTGGCTTCAACCCCTTATCTGAGGCACAGTTAACAAAAATTCTCTCCCATTCTGAGGTTCTCGATTCACACTATTTAAGGACGGAAACTTCTTAGTCTGATGTAATGCCACCTGTCTATTTTTAGAATTATAGCCTGTGCTTTAAGGGTCTTTCTTAAAAAGTCATTGACTACCCCAATGTCTCCCAGAGTTTCACCAGTGTTTTCCACCGGTAGTTTTATAGTTTGTAGTCTTAGGTTTATATCTTCGATCCACTTTGAGATGATTTTTTTAATGTTGACAGATAGGAGTTCAGATTCATCTTTGTGCAGATGGATATCTAGTTTTTTTAAGCACAGTTTGTTAAAGAAGTTTTCCTTTTCTGACTAGATTGACTGGTACCCTTTGTCAAAGATCACTTGGCTGTATGTTTTGGGGTTTATTTCTGTGGTCTCTTCTCTGTTCCATAGGTCCTCATATCTATTTTTCTGCCAATACCACACTTTTTTGATTATCACAGCTTTGTAATATATTTTGGGATGAGGCAGTGAGATTCCACACATTACACTCTTCTACAGATTGCCTTTGGCAGTTCAGAATCTTTTATGATTCCAGACAAATTCTTTTTTTATTAATTAGCTAATTAATTAATTTTTACTTTTTTCCATAAACATTTACTTTACATATCAAAAAAATTTTGCTCCTACTTCATAGTTCTTGACAGTTAATAA
>NW_006159853.1:784898-802420 GCF_000334495.1 Tupaia belangeri chinensis | reverse complement strand
TGCAAGGTCCTGATGAGCTACAGAGCCAGGGAAAGGGGATCTCAGCATGACAAGACCTCATTGAGAGCTTTTTCTCTTTCTCTCTCTGGCATGCATATGCTCTCTTTCATGAATAAAACAAACACTTTTTAAAAACCTCCTAGATAGACTGATCGGGAAGAAAAGGAGACATCACTATAGACACAACAGAATCAAACACTAAGAGACTGTATTACAATTTTTCCTGGTTTATTTTCCTTTTTTTTCCCCCTGTGATAAAATACATGAAATATAAAACTTACCATCTTAATAATTTATCAGTATATAAGTCGATGGTATTAAATACATTTATAATGTCATGAAATCATCAGCACTACCCGTCTCTATAACTCTATTCATCTTATAAAATGGAAACTCTATATCCATTAAGCAATAACTCACCATTTCCCCCTCCATCTCATCTCTTCAACCACCATTCCACTTTATGTCACTATAATTTTGACTATTATGTGTACCTCATATTAGTGCAATCATACAGGAGTTGTCTTTTTGTGACAAACATATCATCCACATTGTAACATATATCAGAATTTCATTCCTTTTAAGGCTGAAAAATATTCCACTGCATAAATAAACCACATTTTGCTTATCTGTCCATCCATCGATGAATATTTTTGCTGTTTCCATAATTTTTCTATTGCAAGTAATGCTGCTATCAAAATGGATGTTGGGGATCTGCAAACGGCATAATGGTTATGTCACTGGACTCCCATGTAGTCAACCACAGTTTAAGTTTTGGACCCAATGGCTTAAAACTTTTTATTTTTTTTGGAGAGGTTTTTGCTACAGGGCATGTGCGCTCGCCAGAAAGACAAAGACAGAGAGACAGAAAGCAAGAAATCACCCCCCATGGGGGATGTCCATACCGCAATCCCTTCTCCTCCATTCTCTTCTGGGGATCTTAGAAATGCATGCACACACGCCCAGTGTGAGTTTTAAGCCACTGGGTCCGGGATGCGAACCGTAGTCGGCTACATGGGAGTCCAGCGACATAGCCATTACACTAACTGCTGGTCCCTCTGCTCAAATCTTTATTATTTCCTTTTTCCTGGCACTTTTTGTATTTTGTTGTTGTTGTTTTTCCAGTCCCCTGAGGCATGATGTTAGGTTGTCCTTTGCCACCTTTTCATCTTTTTCTTGTGTGCACTGACTGCTATGAACTTCCCTCTTATGACTGCTTTTTGCCATGTCCCACAAATTATGGAAACTTGTGTACTTATTATCATTTGTTTCCATGAATCTTTTAATTTCAGTCTTAATCTCTTCAGTAGTCATGAAGTCATTCAGAGGTAGGTTATTTAGTTTCCATATAATTGTGTATTTTTGAGGATTTTTCCTGAGATTAATTTTCCTGAGTTTAATTCCATCATGGTTGGAGAAGATGCTGAATAAAGTTTCTATGCTTTGAATCTGTAAAGGCTGGTTTTGTGCCCTATCATGTGGTCAATCTTTGAGAAAGCACCATGCGGGGCTGAGAAAAATGTATATTTTGTGTTTTGTGGGTGGAAAGTTCTATAGATATCACTCAGGTCCATCTGATTTATGGAGTGATTGAGGTCCTGAATCTCTGCTTACTTTTTGTCTCATTGATCTGTCTAAAGGAGATAATGGGGTGTTGAGATCTCCAACAATTATTGTGTTACAGTTTCTCTCTCCTTTTAGATCTAGCAGTCTTTCCTTTATATATTTGGGTGCTCCTGAGTTGAGTGAGTAGATATTTATAAGCAGTGTATCTTCTTGGTGAATTAGCCCTTTTACTACTATATAATGCCCTTCTTTTTTTCTTCTAATGGTTTTTGTATTAAAGCATGTTTTGTCCAAAATCAGTATAGCGACTCCAACACTTTTTTTGGTTTCCATTTGCATGGAATACCTTTTTCCAGCCCTTCACTTTTAATCTGTGTATGTCTTTATCCATGAGATGGGTTTCTTATAGGCAGCAGATGGATGGTTTCTGATTTTTAATCCATTCAGCCGGTCTCTGTCTCTTGATTGGAGAATTTAATCCATTAACATTCAATGTTATTATCGATATTTCCAGACTTGTCACTACTATTAAGTTGGCCATATTCTTGGTTTTTTTGTTGTTGTTGTTGTTGTCGTTGTTCTCTTATTACTGTCTGTCTGTTTTTAGTTTTCTTGGTATAGTACTCCTTTCAGAGTTTCTTAAAGAGATGGTCTGGAGTTGATAAATTCTATCAGGTTTTGTTTATCCAAGAACGTTTTTATCTTCTTTTCTCATATGAAGGATAATCTTGCCGGATATAGTACTCTTGGTTGAAATTGTTTTTCATTTAACAGTTTGAATATATTTCCCCATTCTTTCCTTGCTTACATTGTATCCAATGTGAGGTCTAGTGTTAGCCTGATGGAATAGCCTTTGTAAGTGATATGACGTTTCTCTCTTGCCAGTCTTAGCATCTTGCCTTTGTCTGTGGTTTTGGCCAATCTAGTTTTGTGTGCTGCAAAGAGGATATTCTTGGATTGATTCTACTTGGGATTCTTTGTATTTCTTGTGTCTGAATGTTTGAGTGCCTCTCTAGACTTGAAAAGTTTTCTTCCAGGATTTCATGAAATAGATTATCAATGCCCTTATTAGTTTCTTTACCTTACGGTATACCAATTATTTGGATGTTTGGCTGCTTAATAGTATATAGTATTTCTCATATACTTTCCTCAGTTTTCTTTGTTATTTTTCTCAGTATTTTTGATCACTTTTTCTAGGTCAGAGGTCTTGTCTTCAACCTCTGAGATTCAATCTTCTGCATGGTCTAACCTGCTTTTAATGCTTTTGAGGGAGGTTTTGATTTCCTGTATTACAGTCTTCATATTTAATAGTTCCATTTGATTATTTTTATGGTGTCAAATTCCTCTTTAATATTGTAGAAGGACTTCCTCATCTCCTGGAGCTTCTTATCTCTTTTCTCTTCCATCTCAGTTAGTTTGGTCACTACAAATATTCTGAATTCCTTTTCAGACATGTCCACGACGTCCATTTATTGACTGTGGGTGATGTAGGCTTGATGATTTCCCTTGAGGGAGAGGCCTTTTGTTGGTTGCTCATATTTCTTGAGCCTCTGCGATTGTTCCTAGTCATCAGGTAATCTATATGTTTCTTCCTAACTTATTTAAGGTAACTCTGACTGTTAAAAGTTGTATAAGATTAGAAAATTGATAATTTCTCTTGTAGTTGGCCTACCTGTTGCTCACAATTACCATTAACTGTTGCCACTAGCCCTGGATGGCCCAAAGTCCTCGCTGTTTCTAAGGAGTGGTGAGCCTACAACTGACCTAATAAGCAACACCTCAAGAGCAGAAAAAAAAAAAGAAAAGATAAAAGGAAATCACGTGGCGCGCGTTGTACGCCACGCCCTATTGAAATCACCAAAATTCAAAGAGTCCAAAGGCTAGTTGGAAAGGACCAGAGCATGAGTGACAGGACCAGGGTGGTCTGGCCTGCATTCTCAGTCTGCCTGGTGTCCGGAACTGCTGGCCGGCTCCATCCGTGTTGCGGGTGGGGTGGGGTGGGAGTTCACCTTAAAGTCCCAGATAACCAACCTGGGGTCCAAGGAGGAGAGCAAAGTGCTATATAATTTTGTAAGTTAATTTTTTATCCTGCTAATTTACTGTATGCTTTTATTACTTCAAGATGTTTTCTTGTGGATACTCTTGTGTCTTCTATGTATACAATTATGTCATCTGCACACAGAGAAAATTTCAGCTCTTCTTTTCCTATTGGAATGACTTTTATTTCCTTCTCTTGTCTAATGATGTTTTGTATTTCTATTATGTCTGTTATAATGTTGCCTAAGTCATTGCAAATTTGATTTATCTGGTTTCTTTTTCTCTTAGTCTAGCTAATGATGTGTCAATCTTGTTTATCTTTTCAAAGAACTAGCTTTTGCTTTTATTTATTTTCTGTATAGTTCACTTATTTTTATTTCATTTATTTCTGCTAGAATAGTTTTTTTGTTTGTTTGTTTTTGTTTTTTCTCCTGGTATTTTCAGAATATTTTTGGTTGTTGCTTTTCCAATTCCCTGAGGTGTGATGTTAGGTTGTCCTTTTGCTACCTTTCCATTTTTTTGTGTGTGTGCACTAATTACTATGAACTGCCCTCTTCACTGCTTTTGCAGTGGCCCGTAAATTATGGAAAATTGTGTACTTATTATTTGTTTCCGTGAATCTTTTGATTTCAGTCTTAATCTCTTCAGTAGTCATGAAGTCATTCAGAGGTAGTTTATTTAGTTTCCTTGTACTTGTGTATTTTCTAGGATTTTCCTGATATTAATATCAAGTTTATTTCCATAATGGCCAGAGAAAATGCTGGATTTAGTTTCTATGCCTTTGAATCTGTCAAGGTTGGTTTTTGTGCCCTATCATATGATCAATCTTTGAGAAGTACTATGCAGGGCTGAGAAAAATGTATATTTTGTTTTTTGGTGGTGGAAAGTTCTATAGATGTCTATCAAGTCTATGTGATTGTTGATATCATTTAGGTCCTGAATCTCTTTGTCTTTTTTGTCTTTTTGACCTGTCTAAAGGAGATAATGAATTAGTATTCCTCTCTATCTCTCCTTTTAGATCTAACAATCTTTCCTTTACATATTTGGGTGCTCCTGAGTTGGGTGCATAGATATTTATAAGCATTATATTGTCTTGATGAATTAGTCTTACTGCTACAATATCATGTCCTTCTTTGTCTCTTGTTATGGTTTATGTCTTAAAGTCTATTTTGTTCAAAATCGGTATAGTGATTCCCACCCCTTTTGGTTTCGATTTGCATGGTGTATATTTTCTAGCCCTTCCTTTTTAATGTATCTATGTCTTTATTCATGAGATGGGTTTCTTGTAGGCAGCAGTTAGAGTGTTTCTGATTTTTAATCCATTCAGCCAGTCTGTGTCTCTTGATCAGAGAATTTAATCCATTAACATTCAACATTGTTATTGATATTTCCAGACTTGTCCCTACCATTAAGTTGGCCATATTCTTGGTTATTTTTTTTGTTTGTTTTATTATTGCTGTCTGTCTGTCTTTAGTTTTCTTGGTATAGTACTCCTTTCAGAATTTCTTGAAGAGATCATCCGAAGTTGGTAAATTTTTTAGGTTTTATTTATCTGAGAATTTTTTTTTTAACTTTTTCTCCCATATGAAGGATAGCCTTACCAGATATAGTATTCTTGGTTGAATTAGTTTTACATTTAACACTTTGAATATATTTCCCCATTCGTTCCTTGCTTGCATTGTATCAGATGAGGGGCCTAATGAGATAGCCTTTGTAAGTGACTGGACATTTCTCTCTTGCCAATCTTAGTATGTTTATTTTGTGCTTTTGGACAATCTAGCTATGATGTGCCATGGACATTATCTTCTTGGATTGAGTCTATTTGGGTTCTTTGTATTTCGTGGGTCTGAATGTTTTAGTGCTTCTCTAGAGTTGGAAAGTTTTCTTCCACGATTCCTTGTAATAGATAATCAATGCCCTTATTAATTTCTTCACCTTCTGGGATACCAATTATTCATATTTATGAGTGTTTTATGGTATCTAGTATTTTTAGAATATTACCCTCAATTTTCTTGTTTATTTCTTCATTATTTTTGATAATTTTTTCTAGGTCAGAAGGTTTGTCTTCTGCTTCTGCAATTTGATCTTATGCATGGTCTAACTTGCTTTTAATGCTTTTGAGGATGTTTTGATTTCCTGTATTACAGCCTTCATATCTAGCAGTTCCATTTGATTCTTTTTTATGGTGTCTAATTCTTCTTTCGTATTATTGAAGAACTTTTTCATCTCTTGGAGCTTAATGTCTCTTTTCTCTTGCATCTCATAGAGCTTGTTATCATAATTATTCTAAATTCTTTTTCTGACATTTCTGTAATATCCTCTTATTTGTCCTTACTTGGAGATGAGTTACAGTGTTTTCTTGCTGGAAATGTATTATTGATTCTCTTATTTTTGAGGCTCTTCTCTGATTTTTAGTCATTTGGTAATGTTTTCATTTTTGGCTAATTTGTTAGAGAAATATTCTATGATTGTGAATTCGTGTTTCCCTCACTGTGAAATAATTCATTGCTATTTCCTACCTTCTCCTGTCTCCTCCAGTGTGCAAGTCACAGGAGAATCTTCCTTCCTTTCTTTCTTCCTTTCCTCCTTTCTTTTTCTTTTTCCCTTCCTTCCTTCCTTCTTTCTTTTCTTTTCTTTTGTTTTCTTTTTTCTTTTCTTTCTTTCTTTCTTTCTTTCTTTCTTTCTTTCTTTCTTTCTTTCTTTTATATCATTCAATCATATTATTTAGCTTACAAAGTGAACATTTCAATATGTGAACATTTCTCCCTGGTCCAGTTGATCAAAATATCTTCAAACGATAACACCACACCTCCCCATCCCATCAATGCTCTGCCTTCGTATCCCCAGGAGGAGTTTTTTAATTGTATTTATGAAGGGTAATTTCACTCTTTTTGCAACCCCTACAGTAAGTTGCAAAGAACTGTCTAAAACTCACAATGTTCAGATGTTTAGTTATTATGCACCTAGTTTTCTCTATGTGGTGCATAAGGGCTGAGCAGTAAAACAGGAAAGTAAGGTAAATGATAAAGTAGGAAATAGAAATAGGAAGAAAAAGCTAAGAAAAAAAGAAGGAAAAACCTGAATGAAAAGAGAAGAAAAAACAGAAATCACGTTGCAGAAAATGAAATTGGAAAACTATGCAGTGTTCAAGCATGTTTCATGAAGGCCCAACACATCAGAGATGGGGGTGCCTGGATGTTTTGTGCCCCAGGTGAGGGAAAAAAAGAGACAAATTAGCAAGAGAAAGCCACGAGCAGGTCAGATAGCTGTTTTTTATTTGTTTGTTTGTTTAAAGAGAAAAAATATAGAAGGGACAGAGATCAACAAGAGGGAGAGAGCCACTTGCCTACCTGACTAGCACTGGGGTCTGGAAGGGGATGCTCTGGCTGGGGTTAGAGGCAGGGTCTTCACAGCCATGAAGCTGAACCCAGAAGCCCAACACAGGCAGAAATGGAGGTGCTTGGATGGACACCTCCTAGTGTCCTAATTCTGTCCTGACTAGTACTGGGGTCTGATAGGGGTGGCCCAGGCTGGTGAGGCCTTCACAGTCATGAAGCTGAACCCAGAGGCCCAACACAGGCAGAGGTGGAGGTGCCTGTATGCTTTCCATCCTGATTATCACTAGGATCTGGAAGGGGGGACCTGGCTGGGGGAGTTTCACAACTGTGAAGCTGAATCCAGAGACCCAATATTGGCAGAGATGGAGGTGCCTGGATGCTTTATGTCCAACCTTCCTTTTTCTAGCACAAATACCATGCATATCAGTCAAGATAAAGACATTACTATAGACATTATCATCAGCAAATAGCTTTTCATGTTTTTGTCCATTGAATTTCCTTTTTTTTCTTCCTCTGTTTCTATTCACTCACTTTGATATAACCGCTATCCTTACTTTGTCTAGTATCGACCATTCCCCTTGCTGTACCTTCCAAACTGCAATATAGCACAGACAACTGGTATATATTGAATGGGGACATACAAAGTCTGTCCTTCATTATCTGGCTTACTTCACTTAGCAGTAAGTCTTTGGTATTCATCCATTTTCAATCAAATTTCAGGGTCTCAGGACCAGCAGTTAGTGTAATGGCTATGTCACTGAACTCCCATGTAATTGACTGCAGTTTGAGTCCCAGACCCAGTGACTTAAACTCATGCCGGGTGCATGTGCATGTGTGCCCAAGATTCCGAAAGGAGAATGAAGGAGAAGGGATTGTGGTGTGGCCATCCCCCCGGGGGGTGATTTCTCACTTTCTATATCTCTGTCTCTGTCTGTCTTTCTGGTGAGTGCATGTGCCCTATAGCAGAAACCTCTCATTGGTTTTTTTATGGCTTAGTAATATTGCATAGAGTATATATGCCACATTTTTTCAAACCAATCATCTATTTTTGGACATTTGGGTTGATTCCATGTCCTAATGATTTTAAATAATACTGCAATAAATATGGATGTTCAAGTGGTTTTCAAACTGAAGGTTTTTATCCCTTGGGTAAATATAAAGAGTGTAATTACTGGTTCCTATGGTAATTCTTTTTTTTTTTTTTTCAGAGGTTTTTTTGCTATAGGGCACATGTGCTCGCCAGCCAGACAGAGAGATAGAAAGTGAGAAATCACCCCTGCAATCCCTTTTCCTCCGTTCTCCTCTCAGGATTTTGGGCACGCACACACATGTGCCCCACATGAGTTTAAAGCCACCAGGTCCAGGACTCGAACTGCAGTCAACTACGTGGGAGTCCAGCGACATAGCCATTATGCAAACTGCTGGCCCCAGTGGCTCCTATGGTAATTCTATATGTAGATTTCTGAGGAATCTCCATATCCTTCTACAAAGTGCTTGTACTAATTTGCATTCTCACCAATAGTGTAGAAGAGTTCCCTTTTCATGATAGGCTTGCCAGCACTTACCATTGTTTATTTATTTATTTATTACTTCTATTTATTCTGACTCAGGTTAACTCTTTTTTTTTTAGAGAGAGATTTTTGTTATAGGGCATGTATGCTCTCCAGGAAGACAGTGAGAGACAGAAAGTGAGAAATTCCCCTCCCCCAGGAGGGATGGCCACTCCACAATCCCTTCTTCATTCTCCTCTAGGGATCTTGGGCCTGAACATACATGCACCTAATGTGAGTTTAAGCCACCAGGTTCAGGATTTGAACCACAATTGGTTATGTGGGAGTCCAGCTCTATAACCATTATGGCATCTGCTGGTCCCCTCATTGTGGTTTTTATTTGCATTTCCCTTATGATAAAACATGTGGAGCACATTTTCATATGCTTTTGGGCCATTCATATGTCTTTTTGGAGAATTTCCTGTTCAGTTTATTTTCCCTCTTTTAATTGGGTTGATGTGTCTGAGTGTGTGTGTGCGTGCGCGCATAAGCTCCTTGAGTTTCCTATATATTCTGATTATCAGTCCCTTATCTGAGGTATAGTTGGAAAATATGTTCTCCCACTCTGAGGGTTGTCTTCTCACTCTAGTTATTGTTTCTTTTGCTGTGCAGAATCTTCACAGTCTAATATAGTCCCATTATCAATTTTTGGGACTATTCCCTTTGCTTTGGAGGTCTTCTCTAAGAAGTCTTTGCCTACTCCAAGGTCTCCAAGAGTTTTTCCTGTGTTTTCCACCAGTATTTTTATAATTCAAGATTTTATGTTTAGGTTCTCAATCCAATTTGAGTTAATTTTTATTAGTGGCAAGAGATAAGAATCCAGTTTTACTTTATAGAGGTGGATGTCCAGTTTTTCCAGCATTATTTGCTAAAGAGATTTTCTTTTTCCCACCGGATTTTCTTGTGTTCTTTGTGAAGGATTAGTTGGCTCTATGTTTTGGGGTTCATCTGGGAGTCGTCAATTCTATTACATTGGTCTACCTGTCTGATAATTTTGCCAAGACCATGCTGCTTTAATTATCACAGCTTTGTAATTTATTTTGAGGTCAGGAAGTGAGATGTCCCCTAATTTATTTCCCTGGAACATTATTGCTTTGGCGATATGGGGACTTTTATGCTTCCAGACAAATTTTGTGAGTGATTTTCTACTTCTGTGAGGAATATCTGTGGTAGTTTGATTGGGATTGTATTAAATTTGTAGATTAATTTGGGTAGAATTGACATCTTAATTATATGAATTCTTTTAATCCATAGGTACTCCAGTGTTGGCTGCTAGATATTTACAAGTGTTATATATTCTTGGTGAACAAGTCCTTTTAGTAGTATATAATGTCCTTCTTTGTCTCTTCTTATATCTTTCATCTTAAAATCTATTTTTTCTGATACCAGTATCGCTACCTCAGCCTCTTTTTTGTTTCCATTTGCATGGAATAACTTTTTCCACCCCTTCACTTTTAGTTTATGTATGTTCCTATTATTGAGGTTTGTTTCTTATAAGCAGCAGATAGCTGGCTTCTATTTTTTGATTCTTTCAGCCAGTCTATGTCTTTTTAATGGGAGAATTTAATCTATTAATATTCAGTGTTATTATTGCTATTTGTGGATTTATCCCTTTCATTTTATTAGCCATTTTCTCAGTTGCTTTTTGTTCTCCTGTTTCTGTTTTGTTGTTGTTGTTGTTTGTTTGTTTTCTCTTTCTCTTTAGTTATCCTGATACAACACTCTTCTCAGTATTTCCTAGAGCTGGTCTATTATTGGTGAATTCTTCCAGTTTTTGTTTATCTGAACATACTTTTATTTGTTCTTTTTACTCTTGCTGTATATACTATTTTTGGCTGAAATTCTTTTTCTTTTAATGTTTGGAATACATCTTCTCATTCTTTTCTTGCCTGCATTGTTTCTGTTGAGACATTGCCTAACGACAGCCCTTAGGAGTAACTTGACATTTCTCCTTTGCAACTTTTAGCATATTGTCTTTGTCTTTAATATTTTACCAATCTGACTATGATGTGCAGGACAGGGAGGATCTTTTTATGTTGAATCTATTTGGGGTCCCTTTTATTTCTTGGATCTGAATATCTCAATTTTTCTCTATATTTGAAAACTTTTCAGATAGTATTTCATGAAAGCAGTTTTCCATGCCTTTAACAGATTCTTCATCTTCTGGAATATCCATTACATTGATATTTGGACATTTCTTGGTGTCTAGAATTTCCCATATGTTGTCCTCATTTTTATCTTTTATCTTATTATTTAATTAAAATTATTTAAATTTTGTTTTTCTCGTGTTGGTAAGGGAATACTACACTCAGCTGGGGGAGAGTTACCACCTTGTTTTCTCAATTTTTTTTTTTTTTTGAGATATGTTCTGGTTTCCAGTCATCTAATGCAGTATTCACTTTTTTCTATGTTGTGGAATAGATTCTGTAGTCCTGGTAGAGGAAATTACACCCTTAGTTCCCATGTGTGTCCCTGCTGGAGGTCTCTGTCTCTTAGGATAGAGTAGTTAGGAATAAGTTAGATGTTTAGCTCCTCTGCCAGATGTTCAGCTCTCGATAAGGTGGTAGCAAGCTAAGGAGATATAACTTATTTAAGAGGATCAAGCTGTGCACTGTACATCACAGCACATTGTTTGGTGTACCAAAAGTCCCAACATAGCTCCCAAGCCCTGAGTATGGCCTCACCTAAGGAGGCCTGCCAAGACCAGGCTTAAATAACTTGGTGGGTGGGAAATGGGCAAGCCCAGGTTATCAGAGAAGTGGGTAAAGGTGTGTAGAAAGTCCCAACATAGCTCGTAAGTCCTGAGCATGGTCTCATTCAAAGAGGCCTGCCCAGATCAGGCTTAAGTATCCCAGTGGATGGTGGGTGGGGCAAGCCTGGGCCACAGGAGCCGTGGGCAACAGTGTGGTGTGCATTAAGTCCCAAAGTTGCTCCCAAGCCCTGAGCATGGGCTCACTCAAGGAGGCCTTCCCAGACCAGGCTTTGTTGTCCTGGTGGGTAGTGGTTGTGACAAGGGGCAGTCTGCTGAAGTGGTTGTGGCAGTGTGCGGAAAGTCTCAAAGTTGCTCCTAATCCTTGAGTGTGGGCATATCCAAGGAAAACTGCCCAGATCTGGCTTAAGTATACTTGACGGTGGTGATTGGGGCCAGCCCAAGCTGCCAGAGGGTTTGGCAATGATGTGTGGAAAGTCCCAATGTAGCTCCTAAGCCCCAAGCATGGGCTCACTCAAGAAGGCCTGCCCCGACCAGGCTTATGCATCCCAGTGGGTGACAGGTGAGCCCAGGCAGGTCAAGCCCAGGCCACTGGAGTGGTGGGTGATGGTGCATGGGAAGTTCCAAAGTTGCTCCTAAGCTCCAAGTGTGGGCTCACTCAAGGAGGCCTGCCTAGACCTGGGCACAGTATCCTGGTGGGTGGTGTGCAAGGCAAGCCCAGGACACCAGAGTGGTGGCCATCGGTGTGCAGAATGTCTCAAAGTTGTTCCTAATCCCTGATTGAGCATGGGCTCATCTAAGGAGACCTCTCCAGACTAGGCTCAAGTACCCAGGCCAGCAGGGCAAACCCAGGCTGCTGGATCAGTGGGGGAGGGTGTGTCAAAAGTCTCAAAAGTAGCTCACCAAGAGTAGCTCCCATGACCCAAGTGTAGACTCACCTAAGGATGCCTGCCCAGGCTAGGCTTAAGTATCTTAACAGGTGGTGGGTAGAGGGTGAAGCAAGCCCAGGCCACCAGAGCAGTGGATAACGGTGTGTGAAAAGTTCCAAAGTTGCTCCCAAGCACTGAATGTCAGCTCACCCAAGGAGGCTGACCAGACCAGGCTTAAGTATCCAGCAGCTGACTGTGGGGCAAGTCCAGACCACAGGAGCAGTGGGTGAAAGTGTGAGAAAGTCTCAATGTAGCTCCTAAACCCCAAGTGTGGGCTCACTCCACATGAATCTTCATTATTTCATTTCTCCTGGTATTTTTGGGGGGGTTTCTTGTTGTTTTTCTAGTTCCCTGAGTTGTGTTGTTAGGTTATCTGTTTGTCATCTTTCACCCAACACATTTACATTTATTTTTTTTTAGCAAACGACAAAGTTCCATTTGGCCAGCTTTACTTTTTTTTTTTTTTTGGAGAGATTTTCACTGTAGGGCGCGTGCGCTCGCCAGACAGACAGAGAGAGACATAGAGACAGAAAGCGAGAAATCACCCCCCAGGGGGGATGGTCACGCCGCAATCCCTTCTCCTCCATTCTCCTCTTGGGATCTTGGGCACGCACGCACACGCGCCCGGCGTGAGTTTTAAGCCACTGGGTCCGGGACACGAACCACGGTCGACTAGTGGGAGTCCAGCGACATAGCCATTACGCTAACTGCTGGTTCCCCAGCTTTACATTTTTAAACCTAAGCTTAACAGCTTAGATATTTAAACAATTTTTTAAACTTATTATTTACAACATTCATACACAACAAGAAAATGTCCTTTATTTAATATTAAACCATAAATGTATTGCCATTAGTGCATTAAATCTTTCACTACTAAATACTGGAAAGCATTGAGTTATTTCTGTGGCAGGCCCGTCCTGGCAGTGACAACTTCATAGCAGGCTGACACTCTTCCACTCAAATCTCAAACACAATGGAAAGCAGATCCATGATGGTGTTAGTTACAATCTCATCCTCTACAGACTAGAGTCATGGCTCACCTGGATGACATTTAATAAAAAAGTATAGTTCATTTAGAGTGAGGACAAAAGTCTGATTGGTTTTTCTTATTTCCAAAATCCTTTCCAGAGGGCCAGGAGGGAGTCATGGTTATAATTATTAACAGATCATTTTAATCCATTGATAACAGGATTTGTCCTACATCTTGTCCTTGGCATAGTATCTTTGTGAGGTTATCAAGCCTCCTGATCTCTGTTAAGGTACATTTTTTTTGGAGAGGTTTTTGATAGAGGGTGCATGCACGCACCAGAAAGACAGAGAGAGATAGAGAGACAGAAAGCAAGAAATTCTCTTCCCCCCCCCGGGGGGTGGCCATGCCGCAATTCCTTCTCCTCCATTCTCCTCTTGGGATCTTGGGCATGCATGCACACACACGTCCAGTGTGAGTTTAAGCCACCATGTCCAGGACTTGAACCGTGATCAACTACATGGGAGTCCAGTGACATAGCCATTATGCCAACTGCTTGTCTCTAAGGTACATTCTTTTGCTGATCTCATCAAACATTCCTTTTCCAATCACCAACCTAACAACTATAAAAACCCACCTACAAGGCCCCCATTCCATATGTTCCACCTTTTTGGGCCAGACCAATGGCAAAGCTCTTCACTAAATTCTAAACTTTGTCTCTCCCTCTCAAATCAAATAAAAAGAACCCCATATATGAGCACCCTGAAAAAGACATATTTACATTTCTTTGGGTGAGTCACACAATTTGTGTTTAGAAACAGACAACATTATTATTTCTGCAGAGTTGGTTATTTCCCTTGAAAATAAATTTGCAACAATTTCAAAGACAAAAAAAAAGGTCCTATTATGTGATTCTGACAAACTCAAAATTCTCTAACAAATAGGGACTCCCATGAGCTGCTCTGCTTAACTTTAAGTAAAATTATACTGAAAGTGGAGTTCTTCTGAAATCTTCGAAACTGTCAATCCACAAATGATGTTGTTACAGTAAAATACTTCTGTTAAAGGCCAGCATTGAATTACTTGTTATCCAAGCACAGCAGTTTCTCCTTACCATTTAATGCTAGGAACTTGAGCTGGCTGTCTTCTTGCAGTTCTATCCTTTCTTGATCAGTTTTGACAATTCTCATTGTGGTGATTTTTCTGCATTTACTATTTTAATAGAAGTTGATATCAATTTGAAGTTCCCCATCCCACTACCAACAAATGACACAGAAGAGAATGAAGTAAGACATCCATGACCTAGTGACCTGAATGATGTAAATCCTGGATCAAAAGATGAAAACCCACTACTAAAAGATGAGAACCCACCAAAGGCAGAGAAAAATGGTCCTATACCTTGGCTCCTGCTTCTTCAGGGACCCTTACAATTCCCCCCAAAAAATCCTCAAATGAGTCTTTCAAGAAGTCAAATGAAAACTGATTCCTTCCCCAAAAAACTTCCCTGAAGACATCAACTGAATTACAGAATGTGAAGTGGAACTCAAAAGGACTCTTAAAATGGCTTCTGCCTTGGGACCAGAAGTTAATGTAATGGCTATGTTGCTGGACTCCCATGTAGTCAACCGCAGTTTGAGTCCTGGACCCGGTGGCTTAAACTCACACCGGGAGCGTGTGCATGCGTGCCCAAGATCCTGAGAGGAGAACGGAGGAGAAGGGATTGTGGCGTGGCCATCCCCCCTGGGGGGTGATTTCTTGCTTTCTATCTCTCTGTCTCTCTCTGTCTGTCTGGTGAGTGCATGTGTCCTATGGCAAAAACCTCTCAAGAAAAAGAAAAAAGGGAAAAAATGGCTTCTGCCTCCAACTTCACTATTCAGTCCTTCCTTGCCATATCTGTCATAATTGTCCCACTATTTAGCATCTGACAACACTTCTTATGCCTCAGTCACTTGTTTGAATTTTCTTTCTGCCTCTTCTTTATTCTCACATTTTTTAGAGGTTTTTGCTATAGTGCATATGCAGTCATCAGAAAGACAGAGAGAGACAGAGAGACAGAAAGTGAGATAGCCATGCCACAATCCCTTCTCCTCCATTCTCTAGGGATCTTGGGCACGCATGCGCACATGCCTGGCATGATTTTAAGCCACCAGGTCTGGCATTCGAACTGTGGTCAACTACATGGGAGTTCAGTGACATAGCCATTATGCCGACTGCTGGTCCCTATCCTCAGGGTTTTTATCCAGGTGCTACTTCAATGCCAGTTTCTGGTATGCCTTCTTAATATCCTCAGAGAAGGTATGTTTCTGCAAACCTAGAACTTTATAGTAGTCCACTTTTTATTTTCTTTAGAGTTTTTTTCCTTAGAGTGTGTGCATTCACCAGAGAACGAGAGACAATAAAAGGGAAAGTGAAACATCACACCCAGGAGGGATGACCATGCTGTAATCCTTTCTCCTCCACTCTCCTCCTGAGATCTTGACATGCACACACACACATACACACACACACACACACACATGTGCCTGATGTGATATTCAGGCCACTGTGTCTGGGACTTGAACCAGTCAGCCATGTGGGAGTCCAGGGAGTCCAGCAATGTAACCACTATTCCATCTACTGGCTCCAATAGTCCACAATGTTATTATTTTTCTTAGAGAGATTTTTGTGATATGGTGTGTGCACTTGCCAGAGCTACAGACAGAGACAGAGAGACAGAAAGCAAGAAGTCATTCCCAGGGGGATGGCTATGCTGCAATCCCTTTTCCTCCATTCACCTCTCGAAATTTGAGGCACACAAGCACATGTGCCTATCATGAGTTCTAAGGCACCAAGTCCAAGACTCAAACTGTAGTTAACTATATGGGAGTCCAGCAACTTAATCATTATGACATCTGCTGATAGTCCAGTATGTTTTAACGTGCTGTTGGAATGATCAGAGAATGTAGATGACAGGTAAGGAAGGAGGAGGCCTAGTTTCTTGGCTTGGCAGGACAGGGCCAGTGGCAGTGTCACCTTACACTTTCCTTTCTATCCTCTCTCCAATAACAAACAGGAAGTCTTTGTGTGTATGTGTGTGTGTATGTGTGCGTGTGCGTGCACACGCATGTGCACTAATTGCTATGAATTTTCCTCTTATACCTTTTTTTGCTGCATTTCATAGATTACGAACTTTTTTGTTTGTTATCACTGATTTCCATGAATCTTTTGATTTCAGTCTGTATTTCTTCAGTGGTTGTGAATCCAAGAGTAGTTGTTTAGTTTACATGTGTTTCTGTATTTTTCAAAGGTTCTTTCTGTAGTTGATTTCAACTTTGATTTCATTGTGGTCTGAAGAAGATTCTGAATATACAGTAGGTTCTACACATAGGAATCTGTAAAGGCTTGTTTTTTTTTTTTTTTGAAAGGTTTTTGCTATAGGGCACGTGTGCTCACCAGACAGACAGAGACATAGAGACAGAAAGCGAGAAATCACCCCCCAGGGGGGATGGTCATGCCGCAATCCTTTCTCCTCCATTCTCCTCCTGGGATCTTGGGCACGCACATGCACCCGGCATGAGTTTTAAGCCACCTGGGTCCAGAAGCGAACTGCAGTCGACTACGTGGGAGTCCAGCGACATAGCCATTACGCTAACTGCTGGTTCCCGGTAAAGGCTTGTTTTGTGCCCTCTCATGTGTTTGATACTCAAAAATGTTACATGTGGGGGTGGGGAAAATGTGTATTTTTTGTTTATTGTATAAAATGTCTATAGATGGGACCAGCGGTTAGCGTAATGGCTATGTCATTGAACTCCCATGTAGCTGACCACAGTTCGAGTCCTGGACCCAGTGGCTTAAACTTACGCCGGGTACGTGTGCGTGTGTGCCCAAGATCCCGAGAGGAGAATGGAGGAGAAGGGATTGTGGCATGGCCATCTCCGTGGAGTGTTGTTTTCTCGCTTTCTATCTTCCTGTCTCTCTCTGTCTTTCTGGTGAGAACACGCGCCCTATAGCAGAAAAAGACCTCTCAAAAAAAATGTCTATACATATCTGTCAAGTCCAGTTGATTTATGATGTTGTTTATATCTTTTATCTCTTTGTTTCTTTTTTATCTAGATGATCTGTCCAGAAGAGACAGTGGGGTGTTGAGATCCCTAATAATTATTGTGTTGCAGTTTTTCTCTCCCTTAAGATCTAACGGTCTCTCTGTCATATATTTGGGTGCTTGTATGGGGTATACAGCTGACTGAGGAGCTGAAATTTTAGGAGAAATACTAGAAGATTTGCATTTTTTGGAGTGTTTTTTGCTACAAGGTATGTGCACTCACCAGAGAGACAGAGAGACACAGACAGACAGAAAGCAAGAAATCACCCCCCAGGGCAGATGGCCATGCTGCAATCCCTTCTCCTCCATTCTCCTCTTGGGATCTCGGGCATGCACGCACATGC